>NC_141164.1:2372500-2707500 GCF_053477565.2 Lygodium microphyllum
AACACTGGCTTTCCACATATGCTTCCCTTCATACGAAGTGTATTAGGGCTCTTAGATCCCGTCCAAGCATCCATAGAGATAGAACAATTAGTGGCAGTAAGTGACTCATCACAAGATCCACCAGGATCAAACGGAACATCTCCGCCTGGATCAAAAGGAAAAGAGTCGGCTAGATCATAAAAGTACTCCTGTCCACTGTCATCCTCAAAATCTTCATTTTCAGCATTGATTGCCACTGCATTAGCTTCATCTATGTCATCTTCAAAGTCCTCAAAAACTAGCATGCTCTGAAGCTTTGGCTTGACATTTTTGTATACACACTTTGAAGCATGATCAGGAGTATACTTTTCTCTACACTTGAAACATAAGCCCTTGTCCTTCCTTTCCTTATAAGATCCATGGGAATAGATTTAGGATTTGTATTAGCTGAAGTGGACTTAGGCTTGTTGTCATCCTGCTTAAATTCAACCTTTGGACTGTTTGCTATCCTAAAATTACTTTGAGACCTAGAAGCATTGAATGGAGGATAAGTTGGTACCCGTAAGCTCCCACTAGGTATGTGATTGCTGCCATAAATGTTACCAACTTGTCCCTGCTTTAAAACAGTCCTAGGCTGTCCATAACTTGGCTGAAATGAAGACTCTTTTCTATACTTTCTTCCATAGTGCTCCGCAAGCTCAATAGCCTTGAAAAGTGAAGTAGGATTTTGCACCATAACATCAGCTGACAAAGATGGCTCTAAACCATACATAAACTTGTGAAGCTTGGCCTCATCACTGATGCTTTCCACATACATGGTCAAGTTGAGGAATTGGTTTGTATATTCTCTTACACTTAGGCCCCTTTGTTCCAAACCATACCATCTCCGTGCTAGCTTCTCTTTTTCAAGAGGCGAAACAAAGACTTCAGCCATAAGTGCCTTGAGAGCTTCCCAATTCTCAATAAGTACATTCTCTTTCTTGATATACCTCCACCAAGTATGGGCAAATCCTTCTAGATGCAAGGAAGCAAAGTGAATCTTCATATCATCAATTTTAGGGTATATATCAAAGTAAGACTCCATCTTAGAGGTCCATTCCTCTAATTCTGATGGTGAAGATGACTGGCCATTAAATTTGGCTAAAACAATTTTGTCCTTGAATTCTCTTTCATGAAAGGGTTGTTGTCCCAAAATTGGTTGATTAGGATTTCCAAGTACAGAACCTCCAAATTGAGACTGAAATCTTCCAACAAGTGGCTGAGAATTACCATATAATCTTCCTGTTGGTAAGTACCCCTGGAATTTTGAGTATGCAGTCCAAACACTTGAGTATTGGCCCCATTCAAACTGCCCAAATAGTCATCATGCCTTTGTGAAGCTTCTCCTACTTCATACTGACTATTTGGAATGCCTCTTCTTCCAATGATCCCATTTCCATGACCATTTTGGTTGGATGGTTGAAGTGGGACTGAAAGGCCACTGTTTGAACAAAGCCCTCTCATTGGCTTCTCTTGATCCCATTTGCAACTGCATTAATTGAGAAAATTGTGCCATAAGTTGAGCATTAGATTCTACTAACTTATCAATGGAAGCCTTGGTTTGAGTAGTTGAATCCACTAACTTATCAATGGAAGACTTCCTTTGATCATTAGATAAAACCATCTGCTCCATTCTTGACAAAATGGCCTCATGACGTTCCCTATGTCTTTGTTCATGGGCACACAAAGTATCATTGACTAAACTGCCTTCTCCTTGTTGTTGAAGCTCTTCAGGGTTCTCTTGAAGTGTGCTATCCATCATGGAATCCCTGATTTGTTGAGCATAATCCTCCTGGACCTTATTTTTTCCTTTATGTCCAGCCATACTAGTGCAGTCCTGCAGTACCCCCTGTTAGTAAAACGGCTATAACTTTGGCTAGGAAGCTCCGATTTCATAACTTTTTTATGCAAATCGAAGCTAACAATGTCCTCTTTGAGATGAGCTATAGCACACTATAATAGGTTTAGGACAGAAAATTCTGTAGCTAGATTTCAGAGTCTGAACTGTCCAGTCCTGCAACCTGTCTAGACCTGTAAGTGCCCTGTTTTGACCATGTAATGCAAGATAATAACCCCAAATGGCTACCAAACCCTGCAAAAGGGTAAATAGGACCTGTGGATACCCTGTAGTACTTGCACTTGTGCTTCAGCAATGAAGGGTGTACCTGTAACCACCTGTAAATACCTTGTAAGTGACCTGTAAATTCTCTGTTTTACCCTGTTTTGGTCCTGTAGGTACTTGAGTCCTTGGAAAGTCTTCAATCTTCAATCCTCCACTCGCTGTACCTATGTGAGGGATAAAACGGCATGACAGGCTCCTTACATGGGCTCGGAATCACTGGGAGGTGGGCAAAGTTCCCCCCGGGTTGGTTGGTTGCACCCCTTCAGGATCTTCGATAGTGAGGGAGGGTCACCTCTCTTTTGTCCCACTATCTCCCCCGGCATCCACCTTTTTCCTCGGTGGAAATATCAACATGGCAGAGGCTAGTGTGCTAAGTAATCAACATGATATGCAATTCAGAAATATTCATTCAACCTTTCATGAGATGCAATTGATTGAGATAAGAAAATTTTGGATAGGAGAAGGGTCTTACCGATGCAATTCAGTGACTCACTGATTGCTAGTACTTACCCTTTTACAATATTTCAATTTGGGCAAAAGAAATTCAGCCAATCAATTGGATTAGAGTAAACAAAGGCATCAAACAATGTATTCAGTTCAATAGGATTCAAGTGTTATGCTGAAATTTCAGATTGAAGCCTCTAATTCACTGATTTGAACTAATATGCATTAAGCAAGCATTGCATTCATGAATAGATAGATTCAAGCAAAGGTTGCCTGAGAATTTGATGAATAATGTTCAATTCTTTAATCTCTCAATCAAAGGGATTAAGCTCAGCAATTGGATTAATGAGAGAGATTAAGAATTGAAGAGAAGTACCTTTGACATGGCTGAAGATGACTTGATCAATTCTCAAATGCTTGATAGAGCCCCTAGTTGTCCAATGTTGGTAAAATAATCCATAGGGCTTGCTTATCCGATGCTTGAGAGCAATCTTGAAGCCTCAAATGCTTGAAATTGAAGCATTAAACCCGTTTCCCCCAAATTTTGCTCCATAGAAGCTCTTGATCTTCAATCTTTAACCATTCCGTGCTCAATCCTTGCAATTTGTTGAAGAATCCTTGCTGAGATGATTCCACGGGCCAAAAGGATGAAGAATCTTCAAGAAATTGTCAAGAAATGAAAGCTTGGGCTGAAGCTTTCATAGCTTCCCATGGACTGTTCATGTAGGGTTTAGGAAGAGCTGAAGAATCCTTGAATGGAGCTGAGAGCCTTAATCTTGCTAAAGATTATGATTGAAATGGACCAGGAACAATGCCAAGGCTAAGGGGAAGCAAGCTGAGTAGGAGGCAGGGCTGGAATCAGCCCGAAAATTGCGCCGCAATTTTCAAGGCTGTTTCCTGCTCCATGGCTGAGGCAAAACTGAGCAACCTTGTGCTCATTCTGAAGGTCTTGATCTAAGGAAACCATTCCAAGTAATGGTTGGCCAAGAAACTCAGGGGTTTGAGAGAGATGAATTGATCTTTAGGGCCGATCCTCCATGAAACCTGCAGGAAACTCCAGGAAAGGGGAAAGAGAAACCCCTCTTTTCAAAGTAACCACAGTTTGTTCCCAAACTAGGCCCGGTTAACCATCCTTTACCCTAGTTACCTTCAATTTTGCATAAAATTTGATAACGTCCAGCCATTTAAGCCTTCACCCGCCATATCTGACCTTGGATATCTCCAGATTAGTCTCTTGCTAACTGTAGATGTCCTGCAGCACTCCACTAGTCAGTGTCTTGTACCATTTTTGTCTGAAATTGATTTTAAAATATGAAAATGGGACTGAAAATGGAAGAAAATAATGGATCAAAGACTGAAGCTCTGATACCACTTGTCAGAGAGAGAACCAGGGAGAGAGAAAGAAGAGAGAGAAGACTGCAGAGGAGAGATAAAGACTGCAGGAAGAGAGAGAATAAGAGTGATGAGGAGAGAGAAAGACTAGATTTAGAGAGAGAAAGACAAGAAAGAAGGGGAAGCCATAGAAGCTGTGAGCAAGAAGGGAGAGAAAGTCTGTAATTCTATTAATGTATCAAAAAGATGTGAAAATTTACATCTTCTCTCCTTTTATACCAATGTCAGTGTGACATGGCATAACATCAACATTATTAACACTTATTTGCTATTCCCAGCTTCTTACATCCCATAAGATCTTGGCCTTTACTTCTAGCCTTTTTGGGACACAAAGGTGGTCATGGTAATATGAGGGTAATATAGACAATCATTGCTAGCACGATAATCCTTAATCTTAGACCTTTCTTTGTTAGAGCTTTCTCCTTGAAGTACCTTAGCCATGAGTCCTTCATATTCCTTATCTTGAGAAATAACTTGGCGTACAAGCTCAAGTATATGGTTATCAGGTATGGATACAGTTCTTAAGCTTCGAACTTCTACAATGTTGTTAAGAAAGGATTTTTGGCTTAATGCATCTATAATAACATTGTCCCTCCTTGGATGATATTTGATTTTAAAATCAAACTCTTGTAGTATCTCTATCCATGTTCTTTGCCTCATGTTTAGGTCAACTTGGGTGAAGATCCACTTAAGACTTTTATGATCTGTTACTAAAGTGAATTCCCTTCCCGATATTGTCTCCATAGTTTCAAGGCATGGATTATTGCAAGTAACTCAAGGTCATGAGTGGCATAGTTAGACTTGTAGGGTTTCAATTTTCTGGAAGTATAGCCCACTGGTTTTCCTTCTTGTACTAGCACCCCACCGATCGCAAGTCCACTTGCATCAGTGATCACCTCAAATGGTTGATTGAAGTCAGGAAGTTTTAATACAAGTGCAGTGGTTACAACTTCTTTAAGCTTATCAAATCTTTCTTGATGCTCATTGTGCCAAATGATTACTATATTTTTCTTCAAAGATTTGTCAAGGGTGTAGCAATGAGGGAATAATCCTTAATGAAGATTTGATACCATCTTGTTAGTCCCAAAAATCCTTGAATTTCCTTTAATGTCTTAGGTATTGGCCATTCTAGGATATCTTTCACTTTGGTAGGGTATACAGAGATTCCATTAGCGGAAATAATGTATCCAAGATATTCAATCCTGTCATTGAAAAATACGCATTTACTCATCTTGGCATAGAGCTGATTTTCATGGAGTGTTACTAGGGTGATCTTTAAGTGACCTTCATGTTTCTCTATTGATTTGGAGTATACTACTATATCATCAAAGAATACTAGTACAAAATCATTTAGATATGGTCAAAAGATGTCTTGCATTAGACGATTGAATGTAGATGGGGCATTAGATAATGGCCATACCTAGTGCTGAAGGTAGTCTTTGGGATATCTTGTTTCTTGATTCAAATTTGATAGTATCCGAACCTTAGATCAAACTTGAAAAAAACCTTGGCTCCATGTAGGTGATCTAAAAGTTCATCTATCCTGGGTATGGGTACTTATTTTTTATCATAACCTGGTTTAGTCCTCTAAAGTCATTGCAAAGTCTAAGTGTTCCATCCTTCTTTTTCTGGATCATGTAGATTGGTCAATCCCTTCATGAGTTGACTTTCCTTGGCTAGTTGGACTCTAGTTCTTCCACCTTTCCCATATGCCTTTACGATTTCTCTTTCCAAGTCTTGAAAGATTATTTTCTCTTAAGCACATAAAATCTGGGCTTTGTTCTTCTTGAGCCAATCCCATTCCTAGAATGCAATCGTAGCATCCTAGTGGTAGGATTCAAAATTTATCTTCTAATATATGGCTTTCTAACTCAAATTGAAGTTTCCCTACAATTTTGATTGAGGCAATTTCCTTCCCACTAACCAATTCTACTATCATTTTCCTTGTCTCCCTGGATTCTAGATGTAAGTCTTGGGTGCAAGAAAGAAATGTGTGCTACCACAATCAATTAAGATTATAAACAACATACCCTTGTAAGTAGTTGGAGATTGAATTATTGAACATTGGTGGTTCGCTCCTTTCCTTTCCACGGCAACATGAATGGATCCTCTTTCAATTTCTTCACCTAACGTGCATTCCTCGGGCTGTCTAATCATGGTATTTACTTCCGCATCAACTATTCTTCCACATCCATGGCCTGGGTTGTTGTTGCCATTCCCTTGGCCTCTTCCACCAGTTTGGGCTAGGATTTTGAGGACGGTTAGGACAATTTTCCCTTAGGTGTCCAATCCTTCCGCGTAGGTGGCATTTCCTGATTCCTATCCCATTTGGTCCTTGGGTGATTGCATTAGCTCTATCATTCCCTCTGGCAATCGGCCATGTCGATACCACGGTTTGGGTAGCCCCTTCCATAGTTATTTATTGAATGGTTCCCTTGGCCATTTCGAACAATTTCCTTAGCCATAGGTTTTGCTTGCATAAGAGTATCTTCGAGAGTCATTGATCTCATTAACTCAAGGGGTGTCCAAAGGTGGGTTTAGTCCTTTGGCAAAATCTTACAATCTATTTAGATGCTTATCATTGGGGTGGCATATTGCGTAGACTCACAAACTTAGAATAGTACCCTTCCAATATTAGGCTTATATGTTGAAATTTGTAGAATTCATTCATCTTGATTGATTCAAAAGATGGGGGAAGATAACCTCCTTTCACAGCTTTTTTGATCTCCTCCCAAGTTTGGGAAGCTTCTGTTACCCCTTTATCTCAAAAAACTGTTTCCACCAAAGCTTAGCTTCGCCAGTAAGATGAAGACGAGTAGTCATGGAGTGATTTGCAACAATAGTTTCAGTGGCTAGGAAATGGTCGTCCAAAGCCTCAATCCACGCTTCTACATCTTGCTCCACCTTGGGTCCTTCATCTCTAAACCTAGTTGTTGGTGTCTACTTGAGAAGAAACTTCTTCTCTTAGAGTTCCTTGTATGTTTCACCAATTCACACTAATTGGTGATCCTAATTATCTCCTTAACTTCTTTGTTACAAAACCAAGTGGTTGGCCTTCGTTTCTAGGAATTGATAAGATTTTGGGAGATTGGGATATTCTAGAAGTTCATAATTTTCTGACTTTGCACTCCCGGTAATAAGGGTGATCCTATCGGGAGAATTAACCTTTGTATATTGGTCATACACCCAATGATGTAGGGTCATTAGCTTCCCATTAATTGTCACAGTATCATTAACCATATGTCCTTCAAATAAGAAACATTGTTCTAGTTTAGCACTTCAAGCCATTTTAACAACTTGAGATGGACTTTCACATCTTCGTACAAAGTTGAGTCTAAGTACAGGTAAGGATCCTCCTGTCCCCATATTTGGGCTCTAGTTGTAGTCCCTTCGTAAGCTTATACAACTCCATAGACGAGTCTTCTCTAAGATAGCATTACGCTTTCTCCTAATTCCAACATGTTTGACTGGCAAGCAATGGGGTACATGATCTCAAAAATCACTCACATAAAGCGTACTTCATAATTAACTTGTCAAAGCAGCTCAACTATCATCATAAGCTCATAACTCACACTCTTCAAAAATAATAACAAGACTTTATATTTATGAAAGTATTTACAAAGATGTATTGATCATACTATGATCTACTAATACATCATCCCATGGATCCTTTCCTCGTGAAAAGTATCAGGGTATATGCTCTCATATCTTGGGGGATTCTCATGTACATGGCAAACAACATAATATGGTGGATCTTGGGGATAACCAAAACATCCCGTACCAAAATAAGGCCTTCTTGGTACTACAACAACTCTCTCGAGTGGTACTATTTGTAGCACTTTCCGATATACCCACAAGGTTTTAGATAGAGGCTCATCCCCAATGTCTAGTAACCATTCAACAAAGGTACTCAACAAAAGGTATATCTTAACTATCCTTAGTTATTCATCCCATCGAATCCTCCATAGTTCATAGTAATGAAGAAGAATGTTATGCTCACAATATATCTCCATATGTGACCCATTCCTTGGCCATAAATCTCTCATGTACGATGAGTTAGGATGAGGTTGCAAAACAATTGGAGGAATAAAGATCATCTCCATTATCTCAAATATAGCCTCGCAATATGAGAATTTATTTGACCCCAAGGCTACTTGATACATTATGGGAAAAATATCCCGTAAACATGTAGCTTCCTCATCGATAAGTTCGTGCACAATGTGTATGCTAGTGTTACTGCAAGATAATGAACAACAGTTTTCTTCAAACAAGTGTGGTTATTTTATTAATTCCTTTTATACGTTGACTACTTAACCTTACACTAAAATCTCATTTGAAACCTAGGCTATTTTGAAACCTAAGCTCTGATACCACGTCATGTGAGATACCTCCTCCAACAAACCTGGAGGAGTCCTCTAGTAGTCGACTGAATTTCATATCCATGCACATCACCATGGGAGAGTGTAACTCAATCCCCCTACCCATAAGGTAAAATCTCAGCTCCTGCCCCCTAAAACGGTGTTAAACCTGGTGACTAATCCTACTAGTATTGGGAGAGCCACGATTTAATAGGCTCTATCTAATGTTGGAAAGTTGCCCAACTTATCAGGACCACCCAACCATAGGCATCCAATTGTCTCAGGATTGAAGCCTCCCACTTTCCTCGATGGGGTTTGCTTAGTTTTCTAATTAGCAAAGCATACTACCACATTGTTTGGACATATAAAATCAGGTTCATTTTATTACTCCATTAAATTGGGTTTGTTAAACTTGATCTTTAGCACATAACAAACAATTCGAAAATTAGATACTTTATTTCACTGTCACTCCCCAGAGTGATATAGAACCATCTTTCCACAAAAAGACACCATCCAGCCTATGATAGGACTTTCCAATCCCTAGATTGGGCTGTATATGATCCCACTCCATCCACGGTCAACATGGAATTTACTAGCTCAGAGTCCTTCTAAGATTCCCTGAGCCTCCGGAGCCATCCTACATAACAAGGGCACTTACCACTCGGCCCTTTGCCCTCTTAGGTTCTTGAGTGGTCAAAAACCAAAAACACCTAACTCCCTTCCATGCTCTGCAAAGTGTAAGGAAGCACTGGGTTGGGGACCCCAATGTCCGAAACCACCACAATCCAAACTCGTCCGGTTGTGCAAGCCCAAAATCATAAGAGCCATAACTCATCATTCACAAATCCAAAAGCAGTCATAACCATAAGACATTTTAACATAGTTATCAATGCGGTGCATAGAATCTATCCCCTTCATCGATTTTCTTGTTCCTTCCTAAAATGCATTTGATAATACTAGCATGATTTTACAAGTCTAAGTAAGTTCTAATTAATCATGATCCTTTTCTTATGTACTAACCTAATTATATCCATTTGGCCATCCATCGTGATTACGGGTTATAGCCGCAACCTCGATTTTGTTGTGTAATGGTTGGCTCTTCAGTTTAAATGGGTTTGGGGTTAAATTCAGCTTGTGCTTTAGCATCGTGTTGAGTTTCCTCAGTCGCAGTGGCGACCACTTCCTTGTGTTGGGGAGCTCTCTGAGTGTGACCTCACTCAACATCTTGACGTCTCTTAGGAGCCATGGAAGAAGCTTGATGGGTTTGGGCAGCGGTTCCACGTAAGAGTGGAGAGAGAGAGAGAGAGAGAGAGAGAGAGAAAGAGAAAGAAAGAAAGAGAGGCTTAGCTGATTGTAATAGAGCTTCATCACGTCAATAGCAGTAGAGAGACTTTTGCATGGATCGTTGTGTATCCTTGATGTGACGCTCAATCCATGTTTATATAGTAATGAGAGGGGGAGATAAAAGAGAGGGCCCCTGCTTTTTAGCATTTTTGATGATATCATCCATGACAAAGAGAGAATGCTTTCTTTTAGCATTTTTTACGACCTCGGGGAGGGGCTCCATTTTTGTAGCGCATGAAGATAAAAATTGACGAACATATGGGTAAGGACGTTGCACATCACATGGCCGTTACTTCAAGGCACGAAGATAAAAATTGACAAATATATGGGTGAGGACGCATTGTGCATCACGTGACTGTCACTCCAAGGCTCACGACTAAGGCAGCGACCAAGGCCTAGACCTTGGCATCTTGGCCTTGGCATACTTGGCAACTGGCTACGAAGGCTTCGTTGGCACCGTTTGCTACATGTGAGAAGCTCCCACTAGCTTGTAGGAAAATCTTCTCTCAGGAGGTCACCCATCCCGGCAGTGTCGTCACCCAAGTACACTTAACTGGCAACAACTGGTTATCCACAAGGCTAGTTCTTTTTGTTGTTTTATACTACAAAAATAGTTTTAATAAGCTAGTCTTGGGAGGGTTTTCCAAGTCTTTCTTCCATGAACTGGCATATAATACCTTATTAATAATAACAATTATCTTCATAAGGAGAGCTAGTTTCATTTAAAAATTTAAAAAAAATGTGCAACATAAATCAATTTTCTTTGGAATATTACAAGCATGACAAGGCATAGTATCACTTGTTGCCTATCCCAAATCTAGGAGGTACAGCTTTATCATCCTATTGCATTCACAAGCCGAAAGTTGGAAATCTCAGAGCTTCATTACAGCTATTGGAGAAGGTTTTCTTGGCTATGGTAAGCACTCGCTTAATCCTTTTTTGGTAACTTTTTCCTTTTAGAAGTGGGGTATTGATTTTGTTGTACATGTACATCTTTCATCTACTATGCAAAAGTGTTATATCATTGTGGCAACGGATTACTTTACAAAATGGTCTGAAGCATGAGCTATGATGAAGGACAATGCCAAGAGAACAGCTAGTTTCATTATGGAGCCAAATATTTTCTCGTTTTGGTCATTCAAGAGAGCAATAGGCCACACCCCATTTAAGTTTATATATGGGGAAAAGTGTTTCTTGCCCTTGGAAATTGAGTTGCCTACTATGAGGTTTGAGTTGAACCATTCTTTGGGTGAAGAGGAATCATTACAAGAAATATTGACCTCTCAAGTATATATTGACGAGATTTGATAACATGCTTTGTTACATCAAGAGGTAGGGAAGAAGACAATGAAAGCACTTCATGACATTTGCACTAAAAGATATAAATTTGTTAAGGGTTAGTTGGTTTTATATTATGATACATGTCACGAATTATTTCGTGCTAAGTTAGAACCCAAGTGGGATGGTCCTTATAAAATTGTTCGTATAGAAAAGAATGGCTCTACGGCCCTTTAAGCAAAATTTTAAGGGGTAGAGTTTAAAAATAAAGTAAACTTTAATAAGTTGAATCCCTATTGTGTGTAGGGCTTGACCTCGAACTTGGTACCTTTGCATATCTTCCACAATCTAGCTTAAGCTTGCAGTAGGTACCAAGGCAATCCGATGGGTAGAATCATTCCTTATCTTGAACACCCATATTTAGAGCAGCATTACCACCAAGGTCAAGTAATATGGTGGAGTATGGGTTATCATGTTATTGAGTGGCAAGATGGATCTTTTACTTGGGATATTAAGGTTTATTGCCACCATTGTCATAGGGTTCTTACTAGCACCCTACTTAGTTTAGTGAGGAAGAAGGAATTGTACCTATCATCCATCCTCTCTCTCAACTTGACTTTGATTACCATAAGTATGAGTAGGCTGATTGGTATGGTGTGGCCTATCAATGAAGCATTGAGAGCGGAGTTTTGCTGCCGAGAAGTGCTTAAAAATAGCTAAAAATTACGAATATCAAGGGAAAAATATTCAACGTCGAAGGTGGCGGCTTGACCTAGGACGATTTTAAGCGTCAAAGTGCTTTGAAGGCACCCGAGCGACACTTGTTAATTTTTGATAATTTTTCAGACTGATGTGCGGGTTGTCAAGAGTTACCAGCCTATGCGGGATGTCAAGCCGGATGCCCATGATTTTTCAGAGCTCAATTCGGAGTCTGGACGGGAAAATGGCCAAGAAACCGGTCAAGATTTGAAGAGGTGGGCATTAGAGTGGTCAAATGGGTAAGTGACCCTTGGGGCCAAAATTTCATGCCACATGAAATGTTGGCATGAAAAAAAAGTGATGAGAAAGAAGAAGGCGTGGACAGTATGGCGCCGAAATTTGCACTTCTTGCTTGATGGATCATGATGGGTGGCTGCAAATAACCCCCCTGACCGACATTACCCCCAAATTACTCATTCCCTGCTGACTCTATCGCCTGTCTTCGCTCCTCAAATGGTGGCCTCAATGGAAATCTCTGATTCTAGTCTTTCTCTCTCCCTTAAGAGGTTGTTCTTGCGTGGAAGAAGACAATGAAGAATGGTGGAGGAAAGCTTGTCCGGATGAGACTGGATTGCTTCCGGGTGGATGAAGACATGAAGAGTGCTATTTTTGAGGATGCTGGACATTGAATGAGGGCTGACACGCAGTCCCATAGCAAAACCGAGATCCCGAGACACAAAGCCTAAGCGGTAATTCAATTTTTATGAAGGAAAAATGAGTTTTTTTGCTATTTGGTTGATGAAATATTGTTCCCATGGGCTGATTATGCATTATGTTGTTTTTTCCTATGAATTTGATCAGTTCATGCTTGGAAAATCAGAAAATCATAAGTGTTATGACTGAAATTAATGGTATAAAACCCATAAAACACGCGTTCAAGAGGCAAAATAGGGGTTTTTTGCAAAATAAAGGGGAAACATGAGATATAACATCAATAAAACCTGAAATTTTGCTGTCAGAACCTAAGGGCCACAGCCCATAATGAGTCTCAATTTATAGTCAATTTTTATTGAAAATAATAGAGGAAAAATACCAAAAATGGTGGAAAATTGGTTTTAAATGGGAGAAAATTAGGAAATGATAGGAAGAAAATTCCAGAAAATTACATAAGTGTTTGTGCAATGTATAATGAAGGTAGAGCACGAGGTTAGCCCTGGTTTACCCTCATTTCTATATTTTTGTCCGTATTTATTGCTTTCTCTACAAAGAAATACACATAAAACGACTCTTACACCTATCAACGATTGCAAAATATTAAATGGTAGGGTGAGAGGGGAGTTTGAGCGTCAAAGTACAATCTTAAATCTGATTTATGTGTTGCATCATGGCTATAGGATGTTGTTTTAAAATAAAGGAAAAGGCAGCATGAGCGTAAGGCTCGGTGCCTCTCCTCGTTTCAATACATGAACGTTAGCATGGAAATCATGAAAAGATTGGTTTGGCACGATACACAATGTTGATTTTCTTTTGTTTGTGCACTAAACCATTCACATTATGCACTATGCATGGTTCATGGTATCGAAGGAAAAATCTCCTAGACTGCATAGCAATTGTTTTCTTAGGACTTTGACCCATGATTGAGAGTGTGAGGTTATCCCTTGCCTTAGGGTAGAGGGTCGGTTTCCTAAGGGACTGTGAAGTGAGGAAGCATGGTATATTTCTTGGAAATACGAGAAATATAAAAGAGAGGAGTTTGTGCTCGTTTGTGTTATATGTTTAGCAGCGCATCAAAGGGCCAATCCCTGAGATGTAGGAGAGCTGCAATGGGGCTCCGACTATTAGTCGGTGGAGTGCCTCCTATATGTGTGTGATGAGGCATTATGCTAAGTACTTTGGGATCTCCCTCTGAGGAGTTTAAGGGAAACGTTGGACTATAAACTATAAACGCAGGAATTAAGCTTTAGGGCAGTGTGTCCCTTAGCATTAGATTGACGCTCCTGGTCCGCGAGGCCGTGAGGGTGTTTGTGTGTCATGAGCATGAGGTCCGGCTAGTGCTATAGCCAGTGCCGGCCCATTTTAGGTCCCATCAGTGGTGCGTCTGCCCGGGAGCCACTTATAAGTGGTGTCTTTTGGATCTAGGGTTTCTAGGGACCAAAAGGAAGTTGGTTTATGTCCTTTGACAAGGACCGTCAAGCCGAAATCCAGAAAGCAGAATGTGCTGAGAGGACTAGGCGGCGGTTAGAGATCGTAAGCCGTTATTCTCCTCAAAGGAGTAGCCCAGTATGTATACGAAGTAGTGGTCTTAGTCATTTAACTACTCCACCTATTCCACTAGGTGCAGGAGGAAGCATAAGGTCTTCCTCTCCTCCACCAAGTTTACCCACTTCAAGTGGGGGTGTGAATCCGTCACTTCAAGCTCCTATTGCTAATCCGATTGACACCATGGCACAGCCTATTGTGATTCCTGCAGGGACCCCGAATTTACCAGCCTTAGGAGTTCCCTTGCCCATTTTTAATGGGTTAGCGGAAGAGGATGCAGAATTTCACATCTGTGAATTTCAGAGGTTGATGTTCAATTATCGCATCCAAGACGAGGGACATCTCATGATGTTCTTCAATATGACATTAAAAGGAAGGGCTGCGGTATGGTATCACAGCATAGAGTCTGGAACCATAACCACCATTGATCAATTCTATGCAGCTTTCCGAGCGGAATATGCCCTTGAAAGAGGTGGCCAATATTGGTTGCGGGTCTTGAATGTAACGTGCCAAGATCCTCACGAGAATGTGAAAGCATATGCCAAGAAGTTGAAGGAAGTATTCCGTAAGTTACAAACTTACATTCCCATTCCGCTGGCTGCCCAATTGCAATATTTTTTGCATGGGTTGGACTTTAATATCCAAGTACAATTGAGCAGTGTGGCCTTGGCAGATATAGACACCGCTATTACGCGAGCAGAGGGAGTAGAAGCATGATTACAAACGGCCTACTCCTCTTGAATGAATGTTAATGAGGGTTTAGTACCTAGTGGCAATCCATCTTTGACGAATGGAAGTCAAGGGATGCCTATGACTAACCCTATTGGGAGAGGGAGTGTGGTTTCAAATGTACCTTTATTACCGGCTCCTCCCAGTGTGACTTTGCCTATGGCAAGTCAGTTGGCTCCACCAAATGTTGGAGGCCAAGTTTCAAATTCTAACGTTGTTCCTGTGGGTCAACAGCCAATGCCAAATCAGTTTGTTAGGCCAATGGAACGACGAGTTGACGATCGAGGCTATGAGTCGAGTGCATCTAATGTCCTTGGCGAAGTTAAGGACATGATGAAGCATTATACCGATATGATCTCCGAACAATATCGACAAATAGCCGTCGACGTTAATTTCTTGAAGAAGCAACAAAACCTGATAGGGAGTCGACGCCGTGAAGAGGATGTATCCTCTAGATTCAGTTGTAAATGGTGTGGTGGATAGCACTTCCCCAGAAACTGTCCAAATGTGAAATGTGACATTTGTGGGAAGTCGGGCCATTTAGCTGCTACCTGTTGGAGTAAGATTAGTTCTCTCCAACAAGGGAGTAAACAGCCGGGCCCAATGAATCATAGAGCGCAAGGAAATAACTTGCAGCAAAATGATGCACCAAGGCAAATATTGCAGAGGGGAAAAACAAATATAAAAGAGTTGCCACCAGGCAACAGAGTCAGCCTTATTGAGGCTGTACGAGTCAATGATGTTGAAACCTCTAACTTAAGAGCCGTGACAAGAGGCCAAAAGGCTAAAGAGGTTGACAATGATAAGGAAAAATCGGTTGAGGGAAACCCTAAACAAGGGAATAAGGGGACGCAAGTCCAGTGTCCTAGCATGGAAGGGGGACCGCTAAGGCCGGTTGACAAAAAAAGTGACCCTAAGAAGGATGAGGTAGTGCCAAGAAAGAAGGCAAGAGCTAAGAAAGAAGCACCAAAACCGGTCCAAAGACCAAAAGAGAGGATGGTTTGGCAAAAAAAGAGAGCTTTGGCTACTTATCATGACTTTGATTTAGCAAGTTCTCTTTGCGAAGTTAAACTAGATGTGAATCTCTTGCAATTGATCAAATTATCTCCAGGAGTATGCAAGGAATTTAAGAAGATCCAGCGTATTGGGTATATTGTGGAACCTCTAGGCATAGCACGAGTAGGGGAAGATTGGTTTGACCATGCTGAAAAGAACTGCCCTAGGGTTCTAGCTTATGTGGATGGAATATTAGTAGAACATGCCATTGTAGACACTGGATCCTCCGTCAATATCATGAGTTCAGAGTTGATGGAGAGGTTGGGTCTAGGCATCCAAAAAGACAGCTCCACCCTTCTGAGAATGGCTGATGATAGTCTAAGACAACCAGAAGGTTGCGTTACTAAGGTCCATGTTACAATTGCAAGTGTAGAATGTTTCTTGGATTTTAGGGTGATAAGATTTACAGGACGTCCTAGCTATCGAGTCTTGCTAGTAGGCCTTGGATCTTACAAACAGACTGTCAAGTCGATATACCCGCCGATCGAGTGGTTCTAGGTAGAGGTGTTAATCGAGTAATAGTCGATGCTTATCCTGAGTCTCCTCAAAGTGAGAGAGCTCCTTTATCTTCTACGGAATTAGAGACAGCAGATGATCCATTTGGTAGTGAGACATCATCCAGTGACGAATCTAAGGAGGGGTCCACTACAGAGGATATCTATCAGGTAGCTCTAAATGAGCCAATAGAGCTGCAAGATAGGATAAGAGATGCGGATGTGATTGAGTTGGACCTTGGCACGCCGAATGATTTGCGGCCAATTAAATTAGGTTCCATGCTCAGTTCAACAGAAAGGGAGGACTATGTGTCCTTGATTCAAGAATTCCATGATATCTTTGCTTGGAGTTATGATGAGCTAAGAGGCATTCCTCCCAGCCTAGCTGTTCATACTATTCCTGTAAAAGAAGGCAGTCGTCCTGCATGTCAAAAGGTAAGGCGTATGCCTTTTGAACTGAGGGATGGTCTGATTAAAGAGTTACAGAAGTTAAGGAAAGCTGGTTTAATCTTTCCTGTACAACACACAGAATGGTGTTCACCAGTTGTGATCAGGAAGAAGAAAAACAACCAGATCCGATTATGTGTGGATTTTAGAGAGTTGAATAAGCAAACAGTTAAGGAATACTACCCGTTGCTATTTATTGACCAGATTTTGGATCAATTAGCGGGTAGGAAAATATATTCATTCATGGATTGCTTTGCGGGATATAACCAGATGGCAATTGCAGAAGAGGACAAGTTGAAAACAACTTTTATTACTGTCTTTGGTACTTTTGCCTACCATGTGATGGCCTTTGGTTTATGCAATGCACCTGGATTGTGGCAACGAACAACAGACAAGACCTTTGGTGACATCTCCCCAGATGAGTTGAAAGTATTTATTGATGACCTGGGGGCAGCCACTGTAAGGGGAAGGATGTTGATTATTTTAAGAAAGTGCTTTGAGCATTGCAGACAATTTTGTATCGCTCTTAACCCACGAAAGTGTGTCTTTGGAGTACCTTATGGGCTATTGCTAGGCCATGTGGTCAGTTCAGTAGGGATAGCAACTGACCCTGAAAAGATCAAGGTCATAGTTGCTCCGAGTCCACCACGCACTCCGAAAGAGGTTCACAGCTTTTTGTCATCCTTAGGGTACTATCGGAGGTTTATAAATGCCTTGGCAGAAAGAACGTTGTCATTAACCAATTTATTATCCTTTAGTTGTTCATTTGAATGGAGCGATCCTTGTAAGGTATCTTTCGAGGATGTGAAATAGGAGCTAATAAAAGCACTTGTTTCAAAAGCACCTAAAAGAGGTGAGGTGTTCTATATATTTTCAGCAGCCACCATGCATAGTATCAGCTGTTGCTGTTTAGCCCAAATTTGGGAGGAAAAGTGGTATCATCCGATAGCTTTTGCGAGTCGAAAATTGGGCATTTCAGAGATCAACTATACCTATATGGAGAACTTGTGGCTTGTGATGGTCTTTGGGACTAAGAAATTCAGGCACTACATCCTCTATGAAAAGGTAGTGTTTTATACGAAGGCGGAAGGACTTAGATTGCTTATGAACAAGCTACAGCCACATGATCGTTTGGCAAAGTGGTTAATCACTTTGCAGGAGTTCGATTATGAGGTTAAGAGTAACCACCGAGGTTGCAGGGTATTGTGGAATGCCTTGTGGATTTCGAGGAGCCGAAAGAGACTTTGGCTGAAGGAAGTGATATTGAGGAAATGTTTAAAATTGATACAACTTCTATCCCATCTTGGTATGCTGCTATTACGCATTATTTATCAACAGGAGAGACGGGAGCTGGTTTGTCAAAGTCTGAAAAGAGGAAAATCAAACAACAGGTGTTGAGGTTTTCCTTGATCACAGGGACGCTATATCGGCAGGGTGTTGATGATATTTACCGCCGATGTGTGATGCCTGATGAGGTTCCTTTCATCTTGGAGTGTCATGACTCTACATGTGGAGGGCACTTTGCGGGACGGTTGACGGCACAAAAAGCGTTAAGAGCTGGATATTGGTGGCCATCCATCTTCCAAGATTCTTTTGAGTATGTAAAGAAATGTGATACATGTCAAAGACATGACAGTAGAGAGAATAGGAAACGCCCACTTATGCCTATCATGGCTATCCTTCCATTTGAGAAGTGGGGCATTGATTTTGTGGATCCTATTACCCCGTTGTCTACTACCTAGAAGAGGTACATTATAGTAGCCACTGATTATTTTACCAAATGGTCAGAAGCGTGGGCGATGAGGCAGGACAATGCAAAAGAGACTGCAAGTTTCCTTTTAGAGCAGATTATCTGCCGCTTTGGTCCACCGAAAGAATTAGTGTCGGACTGTGGAACCCATTTTCTGAATAAGGTGATCAAAAGCCTAACAGAAGCTTGGCAAATCAAGCACAATAAAACGACTCCTTATAATCCGCAAGCAAATGGGCAAGTTGAAAGTACTAATAAGCAGCTTGTGGGGATCTTGTCTAAGATAGCCTCTAAGAAGAAACGAGACTGGGATAGGAAGTTGTATGTGGCAATATGGTCGTATACTACCACGTTCAAGCGTGCTACCGGCCATACTCCATTTAAATTGGTTTATGGGGAAGAGTGTGTGTTACCCCACAAGATTGAGTTGCCAACCATACGGTTTGCAATTAACCATTCCTTGGGAGATAAGGATTCCCTTTTTGAATGTTTCACAACTATAGCCCACCTGGATGAGCTAAAGTTGCAGAGCTTATTACACCAGGAGGTAGCCAAGCGATGAAGTAGTTGCATGACCTTAGAGTGAAAAAGTACACCTTTAAAAAAGGGCAATTAGTCCTATATTACGATGCGCGTAGGGAGCTGTTTCCAGGGAAGCTGGAACCTAAATGGGATGGCCCCTACAAGATTGTGAGGTTAGGGAAAAATAGGTCTACGGCCCTATTAGCTGATCTACAAGGAGTAGAGTTTAAAAATAAGGTTAATCTTAATAAGATTAAACCTTATTGTTTCTAAGTATGCTAATATAGAGAAATGCATTGTAGGTCCATGCTGGGGATGATTTGAGACCTGCGAAAGAGCTTAAAGCTGGTTGATGGGGCGATTAATTCCTTATTTGGAGCACCCATATCTGGAATAGAGATACCATCAGGGGAAACTTATCTGGTGGAGCAAAGGATACAAAGTGATTGAGTAAGAAGACAGAACCTTTGTGTGGGAGATCAAAGTCTTTTGCCATCACTGTTTACGACTGTTGATGAGTATCCCTGTTGAGTTCAATGAAGAAGATGGGATGGAGCCGTCAATTCATCCTCTCAACATGCTAAACTTTGATTACCATAATTACGAATAGAGGAGTTCGTGATGGCCAGCTGTGTAAACCCATTGTAGACGTATACATTATATTTTGACGGAGTATCCAGGGGCCCTAATAAAAAAGGGAGTGTTGGAGTAGTAATCCAAGATCCCCGACGTAGAGTTACGATGAAGTTAGCTGCTTATCTCGGGGTAGGATTCACTAACAATATGGCAGAGTATAAAGCCTTGATTATGGGACTGTATATTGCCAAACAATGTGGTATTCATCGGTTGTTAGTAAAAGGGGATTCCCAATTGATCCCGAATCAGCTAGATGGGACATACACAGTGCGGAATCCCATTCTTTGTATGTATCATTGGACTGCCATGACCCTACTTGAAGAGTTTGAGAGTGTGTCTTTTCAGCTGATTCCACGTTACTGGAATCAGTTTGCGGATACATTGGCAAATCTTGCTTATGAGGAAGACCTCTTCTTTAATTGTGATCCTAGTTTGGATATTGGGATCAATGATGAAACAAGACCCGGTAGCTTGTGGGGAATGTTATCAGAGCATGCAATATATGGCAGACGATGGTTGATATGGGTGATGCAAAGAGTAGCCGAGACCAATCTACTGTTGTTATCTTGGACCCATTGGTTAATTAGACAATATGTTATGCGTACGCCTCTTGCTATCTATGCAGAAGGGATGGGTCATAACCTTATGCATTTAGTTTAGGGCTACGAGCCTATTTTCCTCCTTGGAAATGAGCTTATTATTGTATATCTGTGCTATTCCAGGGAGGGATGTGTAGGTGTTATTTTGTTTGATTTCATTAGACCAAGAGGGCCCGTTTTGCAAGGTTTTGCATGTTTTATTTCATTAGGCCAAGAGGGCCAGTTGTCTGTTTAGTGCAGGTGCGGTTAATGGTTTCTTGTTTGAGTTTTGTGCTAGACAGGTTCGGAAGAAGAGCTTGGAAGGAGCCTTTTGTTGCATGGAAGCTTCTTGTGGCCCTATCTAGGTGATATCTATCCTTTATGAGTACTGTGGTTTTTATGCTATATGTGTTTATGTGCTTGTAAGGGATTTTTCTTTTCTTGTTGGGGACCGGCGTCCAAGGCATGAAGTCCCAGGTTTAGGTTGGGTATGTTTGAGGGAGGCCTGAGTAGTCGTTTCCTCCTGTAAAGACATTGTCAGGCATCGAAAGACCTGTTTTAGAAGGGAGTTCTAGTGACCCTGTTCTGCTAGCCTGCTTGGCAGCCGTTCTAGGAGTTCTTGTTATTTGTGAGGTAGTTAGAGAAGCATGTCAAAAGAAAATAATGATGATAAAGGGAAAGAAACCCAGAATATCTTAAAGGAAAAAAATATACAGAGGTGTGTAAAAAGGGGTTCTAACCCCTATCAAAGAAAAGAAAAGAAACAAAAAAATTATGAGCAGTTGATCATTGCCTAGCGAAGGCCTGGTAGGTTCCTGGGGAGGAGTCCGATGCCTTGTCTCCCTAGGGGTAGCGTCTTGCTAGAAAAGAAGAAAGTAAGGAAGGTTGGAGCGAAAATAAAAGTGAGTGTCAAAAAAGGATTAAGTGTCACCTTGTGAGGGCTTGGTAGGTTCTTGGGTACCGAGACAGGACCTGAGGCCGATACCCTATTCTCCTTGGGTCACTACGCTCAGCTCCCTCCTTTTTACATGCCCGAGTGTGTCAATAAAATAAAACCCTAAAAGAAGAAATGTGCTACAAGAAAGTACTTCTTGATCAGGCTATAGGAGTCCTCGCCTAGAAGGAGTTCCTGGTTATGTTTTCCTTAGTTAGGTAGGTAGTTCAGACCACCACTTCGGGCAACCTCTTTGATAGTTCTTTTTAGTTTGGTCGTGTTGGAGCGGTTGGTTAGTGACTAGCTTCGGACTTTCTATCAGATTATGCTAGGCCTACTCCTTGTGGATGTCATGCCTTGGTTTTGTCAGGGGGTAGGGTGAGCACTATGCTGTGTTTAATATGTATCTACTTTGTATCTGCTTGATGCTTCCTTTGGTTGTTTTGTGCAGATCTACTGCGGTATTCAATGGGCTGAGTCGCCCTATCCCGTGGTCGCCAATGAGAGCGGAGTTTTGCTGTCGAGAAGTGCTTAAAAATAGCTAAAAATTACGAATATCAAGGGAAAAATATTCAACGTCAAAGGCGCCAGCTCGACCTAGGACGATTTTAAGCGTCAAAGTGCTTTAAAGGCGCCCGAGAGACACTTGTTAATTTTTTATAATTTTTCAGATTGACATGTGCGATGTCAAGCCGGACGCCCAGTATTTTTCAGAGCTCAATTCGGAGTCCGGACGGGGAAATGGCCAAGAAACCGGTCAAGATTTGAAGAGGTGGACATTAGAGTGGTCAAATAGGTAAGTGACCCTTGGGGCCAAAATTTCATGCCACATGAAATATTGGCATGAAAAAAAAGTGATGAGGAAGAAGAAGGCGTGGACAGTATGGTGCCGAAATTTGCGCTTCTTGCTTGATGGATCATGATGGGTGGCTACAAATAACCCCCCTGACCGACATTACCCCCGAATTACTCCTTCCCTGCTGACTCTATCGCCTGTCTTCGCTCCTCAAATGGTGGCCTCAATGGAAATCTCTGATTCTAGTCTTTCTCTCTCCCTTAAGAGGTTGTTCTTGCGTGGAAGAAGACAATGAAGAATGGTGGAGGAAAGCTTGTCCGGATGAGACCGGATTGCTTCCGGGTGGATGAAGACATGAAGAGTGCTGTTTTTGAAGATGCTGGACATTGAATGAGGGCTGACACGCAGTCCCATAGCAAAACCGAGATCCCGAGACACAAAATCTAAGCGGTAATTCAATTTTTATGAAGGAAAAATGAGTTTTTTTGCTATTTGGTTGATGAAATATTGTTCCCATGGGCTGATTATGCATTATGTTGTTGTTTGCTATGATTTTGATCAGTTTATGCTCAGAAAATCAGAAAATCATAAGTGTTATGACTGAAATTAATGGTATAAAACCCGTAAAACACGCGTTTAAGAGGCAAAATAGGGATTTTTTGCAAAATAAAGGGGAAATATGAGATATAACATCAATAAAACCTGAAATTTTACTGTCAAAGAACCTAAGGGCCATAGCCCATAATGAATCTCAATTTCTAGTCAATTTTTATTGAAAATAATAGAGGAAAAATACCAAAAAATGGTAGAAAATTGGTTTTAAATAGAAGAAAATTAGGAAACGATAGGAAGAAAATTCTGGAAAATTACATAAGTGTTTGTGCAATGTATAATGAAGGTAGAGCACAAGGTTAGCCTCGGTTTACCCTCATTTCTATGTTTTTGTCCATATTTATTGCTTTCTCTACAAAGAAATACACATAAAACGACTCTTACACCTATCAACGACTGCAAAACATTAAATGGTAGGGTGAGAGGGGAGTTTGAGCGTCAAAGTACAATCTTAAATCTGATTTATGTGTTGCATCATGGCTATAGGATGTTATTTTAAAATAAAGGAAAAGGCAGCATGAGCGTAAGGCTCGGTGTCTCTCCTCGTTTCAATACATGAATGTTAGCATGGAAATCATGAAAAGATTGGTTTGGCACGATACACAATGCTGATTTTCTTTTGTTTGTGCACTAAACCATTCACATTATGCACTATGCATGGTTCATGGTATCGAAGGAAAAATCTCCTGGACTGCATAGCAATTGTTTTCTTAGGACTTTGACCCACGATTGAGAGTGTGAGGTTATCCCTTGCCGTAGGGTAGAGGGTCGGTTTCCTAAGGGACTGTGAAGTGAGGAAGCATGGTATATCTCCTCGAAATACGAGAAATATAAAAGAGAGGAGTTTGTGCTCGTTTGTGTTATATGTTTAGCAGCGCATCAAAGGGCCAATCCCTGAGATGTAGGAGAGCTGCAGTGGGGCTCCGACTATTAGTCGGTGGAGTGCCTCCTATATGTGTGTGATGAGGCCTTATGCTAAGTACTTTGGGATCTCCCTCTGAGGAGTTTAAGGGAAACGTTGGACTATAAACTATAAACGCAGGAATTAAGCTTTAGGGCAGTGTGTCCCTTAGCATTAGATTGATGCTCCTGGTCTGCGAGGCCGTGAGGGTGTTTGTGTGTCATGAGCATGAGGTCCAGCTAGTACTATAGCCAGTGCTGGCCCATTTTAGGTCCCATCAAGCATCGCTCTATACTTTGTATTTTGTGGAGCTTCACAAGGACCCACTAAGCATCTCATGCGAGTATTGGTATGGTTATTGAAGACCCCCAACATAGAGTCGTTATGAAAATGGAAGTTTATTTAGACACCACTTTCACTAATAATATGGCAGAGTATAAGGTCTTAATCATGGGACTAAATATAACCCAACGTGGTGGTATTCGTCATTTATTGGTAAAAGGAAACTTGTAGTTAGTGATTGAGCAATTGAATGGAACTTATAGTGGGATGGACATATCATCGTGCAGCCTTGGATATACTTGAGTGTTTGAGTTAGTGACTTATCAGTTGGTCCCTTGTCAGTGGAATCACTTTTTGGATTCATTGGTAAATTTTTCCTTTGTTGAGGACGTATTTTTCAACTATGTTCCTAAGGGTTTATTAGTTGCTCAATCTCATTAGCCAACGACCACTGTGGGGACTATTTTGCTGACATATCTTGTTATGGCTGCTGATGGTTAGTATGGGTGATGAGTCAGGTAGCAATTCACCATATTTTTATTCTTTCATGGATGCATAGGATCATTAAACAACACATTCATAGGACACCCCTTGCTACTTATGTCCAAGGGACCTAGCTAATAATCTGATGCATTTAGTATAGGTCCTAACTAATAATCTAATGCATTTAGTGTAGGGCCTAAGTAGTTATCCCTTGGTTTTGTGTAGTATTTTGGTATGATTTATGTGGGGACCAAGGATTTGTTTTCAACCATAAGATGGTGTATGGTGTGCTTTATAGTTATCTTTTCATCACGCCAAGAGGGCTATTTATTTTGCAGTTTAATGATTGATTTTGTAAGGCCAAGAGGGCCATGTATTTGTTTGGTGTGGATGCATTAATAGTTTCTTGTTGTAGTGCTACAATGAATAGATTCGATGGAGTACCTTGTTGATGGCGAAGTATACATCACTCAACTCAACAATCACTCATGTTGGAATGTTAGATCAGTCGCTTGCCCCATGACTCACATCACTTGAAGAGAATGATGAAAACCCATATCTCACACCCAGTTTAAAGGAAGTATGCAGTGTGCGCAGTTTGATGGTGCATCAGTGAGTCCCAACCCATTTGGCATAGGTGGAAGAAGGAAGGCCAGGGAGTATAGGAAAACGAGAATGTCCCAACCCACATGTGTGTAGTGGTAATAGAGGTGGTCGGTCCCGCACGTGCATAGGGAAATGAGAGCGTACCTTCCTCCCATTGTCGTAACATCCCTCAATCCTCACCTCTTAGTTAATGAAGAGGAAATCAATCATGCTCAGCCCCCCCTCTGTCTCATACTCTATTGATGAATACAAGGGGGCAAGCAAGTTCCTACACCCCGTTGATTGAATCCTCACTGTCATTTGTACAAAGGTTGTATGCCTTGTGTACAATTGATGGTGCAATAGTACACCATGCCCTATGCTGGCATACGTTGTGAGAAGGAAGGTCATGGAGCCTTATAGTGCCATGCACATGAACAATTTGTGCTCTATGCATTGAGAGGCCTAGCCCGTGTGTGCAACACTCCATTCACACATCTCACCTCTCTGTTGGATATAAAGGGCAAGGACTGGTCACTCATCCCACCCTCTGTCGTGTGCTCTATTAATGAATAAAGAGGGCGGCCCATACTCACATCCTTGTCTGGTTAGGATCAAATCTCACATTGCTCAAGTTTTGTTGATGAATATCGGCTTTATATGGTTGATGATGTCAACTTGTATTGGTTGATGACGAGGCATACCCAGGGAGGTAGCCAACAAGTTTGGTACTTGGATTGCATATGTGAATTGTCATTTGTTGTAGGAGTCAGAAGCACTGAGAAAGTTGTAGGATTAAGCACACCAAGAGGAGACGTTGGAGCTTCTTCTAGAAGAGTTTTGCAAGTAATTCAACTATCCAGGACTACAGGGTGTTGCCACCTTTTCCATAGCCAACTTCCAATCTAAGGGTGTTTGCTACCTTTTCTTGGAACAAGGCATATTATGACATTCAAGAATTTCATGACATCTTTGCTTGGTGTTATGGTGAGGTGAGAGGTATTCCTCCCAGCCTGGCTGTTCAAGAAATAATTATCTTAAGTATTTCTAATGTATCTTCTTTCATGGATAAGGAACCTACAATACCAAAATCATCTAGACAATGGTGTCTCTTCAAAGCTTGGAAGAGGTTCACTTAGTAGTCATTTTGAGTAAAACCCTTGCTCTTCTTCATATAGATTTGTAGATTTTTGGCTTAGAATATCTTTGCAAGTCTATTAGATTGGTTCCTAGTAAAAATGAGTACTTGAAAATTCAATCTTTTGATTGCAATTGTAGGTGGCAACATTCTAGCCACTTTACTTCTACAACAACAATCTAGTCTCGTAACAGTATTGGGGATAGATGATGTTTCAGTCTAGACACTTTGACTTATTGTATCACTTTGTATAACTTACTCATCCTTTTTAGGAGGATACTTAAATGACATTCCCAAGCAATTTCATATTAGGTACAATAATATCTTGCTGGACAGCCCCCTAGAAAGCCCCTAGATATGTAGGCAAAATGGCTATGTGTAAAGCCATTGTATCAATTATGATTTAAGGTCGATATTTATATATTCTTCATCTTTAAATTATCATCATAAATTTCATATTATCCTCTTTCTTAGTAGTCCAACTACTAACCTTCTTTGTATACTTACAATTCACTAAAGATCACTACTTAACTTTCAATTTGAGCTACAACCTATAATATATAAACTCCATTATCTTCAAGATTCCAACCAAAGAAAGAACATACTTGAAAACTCTAAATCCGTACTTAATTTATGCTAATACCTTAATACTATCACTAATATTTACTCATTATTGTTTCAGTCCTAAACTATATTTAACAAAGGAAGTACATACAAATGAAATCCATTCTTGATAAAAATTTGTGAGAAATTTTAAACAATAAATAAACTATAGTCTCTTTTCAATCTTTCTTCTAAATCACTCATTATCAAAAGTTATTGATTTTTCATTAATGATATCTAGAAAAATAAAAATATTTATAAGAATTACATCTAATCATAATACATCAAACCCTATTAACTAGACATTCCTTATAATAAATTAGTACCCATTTTCATCCTTAAATGTTTCCATTTACTCTTATTATTTACTGATTATTACCTAAAAACATCCAAAACTTGCTATTTTCACAATTAAAATTCAATAACTTTAATTTCAAAAGTTCATTTAAACTAAGATTTAATAGATAAGTCCATCATGATCTAGTTTAACTCTTTTTTGGGTCCTCATTCTTGATATTTTACTAATACTCTTAATTATCACTAATTACAGTTAAAAACTATCATTTTTATACTAAAATGCATATATATTTTAGTCAATTCATCTCCAACATATAAAACTTAATTTTTAGGTTCCTTTCAATGCATTATAGCTCTATTTTAATTTATTTCTTATCAACGTTATATATAACTCTTATTTTTCCCTAATTATGGCCTAAAATGCAAATTTTACCCTAATTTCAGCCATTTCTCTACCATTTCAGTGCAACTAATGCAAGAACTTTAATTCTTCTCTTCCATTTCACCTTCATAGATCATACAATGAATGCATAAAACCATAAATCATACATTCTTTCCATTTCTTATTCATTTTTCAATGAAAACATTCATACTTGATTATGAAGATAATCAAGGATGATCCACCGTATTTAAGAGTGCTATTGCTTGCTTCTCCTCTCTCTTCACTTCTAGCAATCTTCAAAATCCTTAATATTTTGCTTCTTGCACTAATATGCACTAATCTCTCCCTAATCTTGCTAAAATGTTCTCTCTCTACACTCAAGAATCACGATCAAGAATGATATGAGGTTGGAGGAGATCTAAGAGAGAATCAAATGCAGCCAATCCATGCTGGAAATGAGGCAACATCTGTAGCAAATTAGCAAAAAATCCCAAAATGATAGCACCCATTTTTTATTGTTTTCTTTCTCTCTCTACAACTCCCCTCTTCACTTGACACCCCCCCCCCTCAACTTCTTGAATAACCTCTTTTTAAAAATGATTGTTTTCCTACCTAAACCGGTTTCTTTGACATCTCTGGACTTAATTTGTCCATGCCCACAGCTTCTTGATCCAAACTTCATGTATGCATGCTAAGTTATACCTGTATTGCTACCTGTCTCCAAAATATCTACGCTTTTCATTAAAAAATTTCCATGTTTGCCTTCTATCACTTATTATTTTTTCGCTCCCTAAATTCTTCATCTAAAAATACCCCAACTCTCAACTTCTAATTCAACCTCAGCATGGCCCAAATATGGCTTTACAACCTTATTTTTAATTAAATTTTATAAAAAATAATACGTAATACAGATCTAAAGCCCTTCAGTTTTGCCAAAAAATAGTGTAAAAATGGCACAAAATAAGCAGTTATCATTCCTCCCCCACTAGCTTGAGTGAGTTGTCGCAAACTAACAAAAGAACAACTATTCTAATCTTCAAAAATAACTTCAATAACAACATCATCCAAGAAAGCTTCAACGGGTCATGTGAAAAAATAATTATTCTCCCCCTCCTCCAAACCGCAAGTGTCCCTGCAAGCACAGCTACATCTGCAACAATCCTACAAGAAACAAAAAGAAAACGAGTATATTCCAATAAATAATAATCTCTGCCTTCTACAATTAAGAACTAACTTAATGTGACAATAGAACTAGTCCGCAAACCACTCTGTCCATTGACATGCATGACATTGCAATTCCCAAGCAAGAATCCAAGTAAAAATAAAATCATAAGAGCTGCTAAGAAACAAAAAAAACCTCTTGAAGAAAAGAAATGCTACGCTACTCTCCTTCCAAATATCCATAGCAAAGACTTTTCTTACTCTTGCAAGACCAACACTAGACCTCAGCACAACTGATATAGGACGCTCCATAAGATAGAGTCTCTAGGGCAAAACTGCTAACCCTCCATGAAAGAAGAGATCATGTGTCTGGTTATATGTATAGCATACTTATCATAACAAAACAAAACAACTAAAAAGTGAAATTGCAGTAACAAAAAATTCAAAAAAGAAAAGAAAAGGAAACACCTAGTAATAATGTGTTGTAACTTTGTAGTGCCCACAACCAATTGAAAAGAAAACATGCACTAAAAGGTAAACCCAACCATGCATGCATCTTACTAAACTAAGTGGAAGTTAATTAAGCTAATGTGTAAAAAACTAAAAACAACAAATGAAACCTTACATTAAAAGTGAATCATTTTTTAGGATTATGTTTTTTAGTATTTTATTGTTATTTTGGTTTGGTTTTTATTTAAAATTCATGTAAAGTAGAACACAAACTAAGCAAACTAAGAAAACAAAGAATCTAAACAAAAATTATCACAATCCCATAAATCCCCTAAAACAAACAATAAACGTAACCTGAAATCAAATAAACTGTCAACATCAAATCTATCACGCAAATCACAACATCCACGATGATGTTGAAGAATCCCTAGCACCCTCACATCAGATATATTAGAAGCATCATCAGATGTATCACCAGTAATCTCCATCGTCTCATGGAGGGGAGCATCAACTACCAAACTATAAGGTGGCATAGGTGCCACAAGCAAATTTCCTAAGGTACTAACCTCAACCAAATCCATGTGAGCACAAATACAATTCTAGTATGGACAACTATCATCCAACCCAAGTTCAAGATAAGAGGGAGTAAAACGATAAACAATAGCTTGATAACGAGCAAACTCCTGCTGCTCTCTATCCATCCTATAATGGGCAATACCACACTTAGGAGAAAATACACTAGCATAATCATGGTGCTGATAAGTGTACCCAATAGCTTGCTGCATGGCAATGTTACCATAACATCGAAAATAAGTTCTTGACACTGCCAACACAATACCTAGGCGTGCACATAAAGATGCTATGACAAGGCCGAAAACTAAACTGAGGATGGTACTGTAAATAAAAGAGAACCATAAAAGATGTACCACAACATACCTCACCTCTCGAAGCATACAAAAACATGTTATGTGTTAGGAAAAAAATGAGGAATGCTATAAGGCCCTATATGCATAGGATCATGACTATCATCATCAAGATGAGGTTTGAGGGCATCCATCCACAAAATCTCCACACCGGTATCCCATAAAGAACATTTTTCCCCCAACAAACAAAACAAAACACCAAAATAAGCAAGAAAATCATTTTAATAATTTATCTACACCATTCAACCCAAACTTCTCAACTAAGCCATGAAAGGTTTCAAACGAAGACCATTAACTCGAAAAGATTCATGCACTGCCTCTAAGTCTTGAATTTCCACACAACCATTATCATAAACCTCTTTAACTGGAAAGGGACCCAACCATCGAATATGACATTGTTAGAAGAGAGAGAGACAGAGAGAAGGGTTGGAGCAACTGAGAGGAGCCATATGCTCACACTCTCCATTATATTCATATTTCATAATACATATAACTAAAAATGAATATAATACTCTAAGGTCTAAGGTATGTAAGACCATTCACACATAGCCTCAATCCACCAACTTATTTAATGTCCCACACTTGCTTATACAGCTGGCCATAGCTAATACTCTGTCAGTCACACACACGAGATTGAAGTCTCAACACTCCCCCTCAAGCTCAAGATAGCCTCTGCACACCAAGTAGTTGTCGAAAAACATTGAACTTATTTTTACCCAAAGACTTGGTAAAGATATGTGCAACCTGTTCATCAATCTTCACATGCATAAGATTTTTTTTTCCTACAAGAACCATCTCTCTGATAAAGTGGTAGTGTACCTCAATGTGTTTAGTCCTTGCATGATACATTGGATTTGTTGCCAGTAGTACACTACTAAGATTGTCGCATAACAAGCTTAGTGGAGCATCCACTTGTATGTCCAAATCAGTCATAAGCTTAAGCAACCATGCAATCTCACATGCTGCCAATGCAACACTCCTATACTCTACCTCAGTGCTAGACAATGCAACCGTTGGCTGCTTCTTGCTCCTCCAACTAATCATTCCACTTCCAAAGCCAAAGGCATAACCACTTGTAGATCTACGATCATATGAGCATCCTGCCCAATCTGCATCTGTGTAACCAATGAGTTTCATGACCTTATCCTTCTCATAGAACAACCTATGATCTACAATGGACTTTACATACCGCATAATCCATCTAATAGCATTCATATCTTGGCTTCTGCATGAATTGACTTATGAGCCCAACATCATAACTCAAATCAAGCATGTGATGGTTAAGTAGATCAAGCTTCCAACCATTTTCCTGTACATAGTCACATCATCAATTTCAGCTCCAGTGCTTATGTCCAACTTGGCATTCTGATCAAGAGGTGTATCCAGTGGTTTACATTCAGCCATGCCATATTTCTTCAGCATTTCCATGGCATAGTGTTTCTACATCAGTCATAAACCATTTGCAGCTTTGATCACCTCAATACCCAAGAAATACTTTAGTTCACCTAAGTCTTTCATGTTAAATTTAGATTTCAGCATTTGCATAACATTCTGTATCCCCAAGTCGTCATCACCTGTGATTATCAAGTCATCAACATAGATTACCAGCATTACCAAGCTGTCTTTTTCATAAATAGACTATGATCAACCCTGCCAATAGTAAATCCCAAACTCTGCAAGTAACTACTGATCCTTGCATGTCAGGCTCTGGGAGCCTGCTTCAGCCCATACAATGCTTTTTTCAATTTGCATACATAATGCTGAAAATTAGGGTGTATATACCCTTCAGACTGATCCATATAAACATCCTCTTCCAAGTCACCATTGAGGAAAGCATTTTTCACATCCATCTGCTACAATTTCCAACCTTTAGCAGCAGCCAATACGATCAATATTCGCATGGTTGCCATCTTGGCAATAGGACTGAATGTTTTCTCATAGTCTAACCCATACTGTTGAGCATATCCTTTAGCAACTAGTCTAGCTTTATACCTCTCTACAATGCCATCTAATTTGCATTTAATTTTGTAGACCCATTTGCAGCCAATGGTCTATAAATGCATTCCAAAATTGAATTTTTAATCATTTTAATCATGCCCAAGTGTACACGGGTATTGCGCAAACATTTGTTAGATATGATCAATGCCCCACCCTCATTAGGTACTACCAATGATCCATGGTGCTCAAAGTTGTAAGGCCCCCATTATGAGGAGAAGCCAAATGTGAGCCCGGACATTGGTTGAGTCCTGACTTGTATATCAGATGAGGTCTATGTGACCGGATGGCAAAAAGGTGACTGTTGTGGGTCTAATCTTTGGGTTAGACGGAGTGGTTAAGCTGGTAGCAACTCGAGGCACATTGCATTGAGTTGCGTGGTAAGGGAGTTAAAAGGGGCCCCTATTGTGGGGTCCGGGGGCCGCGGAAGCGGCCCCTGGCTGGGGGGTCCCAGGGGGGCCAGCGGCCCCCCTGGCGGGGGTCCGGGGGCAGCGCCCCCGGCCCGATGGTAAAGGGAATATTCCCTGGAATATTCCCTGGCCGACTAGTGGAGGCTCATATGGTAGGTCGGTCAGCAGGCCGACCTAACGACCTTCGCGGGCTATAAAAGCTAAACCCCTTCGCAGCCATCTTACACTTATCTTTCACCCAGTCAGAGTTGTTGTTCCAGCTAGCCTTAAGCTCTTCACCTATCTTCTGTCTAGATCGCCATCTAAGCTTCACACAGTGGAAGCGCACGGGTGGACAGAGCCATCTTTGTATCAGTTGTTTGGAGTTAAAGAATTTTACTGATTCTCCTCTTATCTGTTGTGTACTCTCTATCTCTTTCTCAGATTCTGTTCGCTGCGCCGTGTAATATTTTACATGGTATCAGAGCCCAGGGGGCTCTAGAGATCGGAGAGAGTGCAAGAGGCAAAGGCTTCAACAGCAAAGAGAAACGATGTCGACTCCGGGAAGCAGTTCTGGCGCATCAGGAAGCGGTGCAGGAGGTGGTGCTGCTGTACCGGCTATTCAAACACTGAGGATTCGTCCACCAACCTTCAGCGAAGGCAAGTTAGATGGTACAAACTACACCTTGTGGAAGTTCAAAATTACTACTATCCTTGATTCTTATGAGCTTCTGGAGACTGTGCTGGGGACTGACGCAGAACCACAGCCTACCCCCGACCCATCAAATCCTAGTGTGATGATTCCTCCGAATGCAGATCTTCTACGAGCTTGGAAACGAAGGAATGCAGATGCATTGTGTGCCTTAGTTACAAGCTGTTCTGACAGTGTTTTGACTCTGATTCAGCATACAACCAAAGCGTCAGAGGCTTGGAATGTACTAAGGAGTCAATATGAAACACGAAACCAAACAAGGATTCAAAACTTGGAGAATCAACTAGCAGCGGAGAAGTTTGCTGAAGGAGAGACGGTTGAAGCATTCATCACTCGGATTAAGAATCTGCGCGACCAGATGGCTGGCGCTGGGATACAAAAGACTAGCGAAGAGCTAGCTCGGAGGTGTCTTCGGATTTGTCCACAAAAGTTTGATGGACTAGTAACTGCCCTTAATACTCAGGTGAGACCTCAAGCTTTGACTTTTGAGGAGTTTTGTGCATTATTAATGGAGGAGGAGTTGAGGCTGAAAGCCCGAGAAGGAAGCAACAATGGAGATGCTGCATTCTCTGCCAATGCAAAAGGCAAAGGTGTTTCCTCCACCAAAAATGATGGTGACAAAAAGAAAAAGGGCGGCAAGAAGAAGTTTCAAGGAGAGTGCTTCTACTGTAAGAAGAAAGGACATGCGATTGCAGATTGTCGTGTCAAGAAGGCAGATGAAAAGAATGGTACCCTTAAAACTAAAGGGAAAGAGACAGCCAATACGGCTGAAGCAGAGTTGGAATTATTCATGGCGACCATTGAGGAAGTGTGCTCCTCGGCGCAAGAAGAATCTACCACTGACTCTTGGGTGTTGGATAGTGGGGTCTCCCGTCACATGACCAACAAGAAAGGTCTATACAGTTCTATGCAGCCTCTACAAGAATCCATCACTGTGACGGTTGGAAATGATGCTAAATGCCCTACTGCGGGCACAGGTACTATTTCTTTTGTTGCTGCAAATGGTGAAGTCAAAAAGCTTTCAAATGTGTTGTATGTTCCCGAAATCAGGAGAAATCTCTTATCAGTTGCTGCCATAACTGATCTTGGTCATGAAGTGAGGTTCAAGAAGACAGGTGCAGAAATTATTGATAGTGCTGGCACAATTGTTGGAAAAGGAGAAAGAAGGAACAACCTGTATGAGCTAAGTGCTCTTACAGCCACCGCTGGAGTGGGCACAAGTAAGCTTTGGCATGAAAGGTTTGGACACATCGGATTTGCAGTATTGAAGGAGATGCAAAAGCAAGGTATGGTTGCTCACCTACCTACAATAACTGAATTGAAGGAACCATGTGAAGCTTGTATGATGGGCAAGCAACAGAGAAAGGCATTTCCACAAGAAAGCAAGAATAGAGCACATGCTCCTCTAGAGTTGGTGCATGCTGACTTGTGTGGTAAGATGCCTACACAGGCCTTGGGGGGATCTTCTTATTTTATGTTGATTGTCGATGACTACAGTAGGAAGATGTGGGTGTACTTCCTTCGTGATAAGGCTCAAGCTTTTGGTAAGTTTAAAGAATGGCTAATACTTGTTGAGAATGAAACAGGGAAAAGTGTGAAGAAATTTAGAACAGATGGTGGTGGTGAGTTCAACTCAAAGGAGTTTGAAGGCTTTTGCAAGAGCAAAGGGATCAAGCGTCAATTGACGACGCCTCACACACCTCAGCAGAATGGTGTTGTGGAACGCAGGAATCGTACCATTGTGGAGATGGCAAGATGCATGCTAAAGGGCAAGGGATTGCCTAACCATTTTTGGGCTGAAGCTGTTAATACTGCAGTCTACATTCTAAATCGGAGCTACACAAAGGCTCTCAAGGGAAAAACACCTCATGAGGCTTACACTAGTAAGAAACCATCTGTTTCACATTTCAGAATTTTTGGATGTGAATGTTATGCACATGTTCCAGATGAGAAGAGAAACAAGTTACAACCAAAAAGCAGAAAATGTATCTTCTTGGGTTATAGTGATGAGCAGAAGGCTTACAAGTTATATGACCAAGAGGCAAAGAAGATCATCGCGAGCCGTGATGTGGTGTTCAAGGAGGAGCCGCATACAGTGGAGGAGGAGAAGGCAAGGTCTTCCACTTTATCATCAAGCGAAGAAGTAGTCCACTATGAACCTGTCCCGAGAGCTATCCCTATCCTTAAGGAGGAGGAAGCATCATCTTCAGATGATGAGGAAAAAGTTCACCAACCTGACATCACCCCACCGGAAAAGCCATTGCCGCGCTGGGTGAAGCAGCTCTATGACCACAATAATCCTATGCCTGCATCTGTTGAGGAGAAGGCAGACGGACCAAGGAGGTCTCAGAGAATAGAGGAGCAAAGGAGGGCTTCTGCTCACATAGTCAACATGGCCTTGATGGTTGAGATTATGAGAGAAGTAAAGGAGCCAACTGACTTAGAAGAAGCACTTGCAGATCCATCATGGAAGGCTGCTATGCAGGCGGAGTATGACAACATAATGAAGAATGACACTTGGGAGCTAGTGGATCGGCCAGCAAAGCGGAAGATTATTGGCACCAAGTGGATCTGGAAGGTAAAGTACAAGGCTGATGGTACCTTAGAAAAGTACAAAGCTAGACTGGTTGCCCAAGGATTTTCACAAGTTGAAGGGTTTGATTTTCAAGAGTCATTTGCCCCAACTGCCAGAATGACCACTATTCGCACGGTACTTGCAGTGGCTGCCCACAAGAAGTGGCCAGTGTACCAAATGGATGTTAAGTCAGCGTTCTTAAATGGTGACCTCAAGGAGGAGGTGTACGTGGCTCAGCCACCAGGGTTTGAGGCCCCCCATTCTGAGAACAAAGTGTGTAAACTGAAGAAGGCATTGTATGGGCTGAAACAAGCCCCCAGAGCATGGTACCAGCGGATAGATAGGTTCTTTTTAAACCTAAACTTCAAAAGATGTGCCTCAGATGCTAACTTGTATGTTTACAGGGATGGTAAAAAGTCTGTAGTGATTGTCCTATATGTGGACGACCTTCTTATTACAGGTGACTATGAAGATATGATCAACCAAACTCGAAAGGCTTTGAGTTTTGAGTTTGAAATGACAGACTTGGGCTTGCTGCACTATTGTTTGGGGATTGAAGTCTGGCAAGAGCCAGGAAAGATCTTCATCTCTCAGAAGAAGTATGCATGGGAGATCTTGAAGGCATTTGGCATGACCGAGTGCAAGGAGATAGCTACACCTATGGAGGTGAATGTAAAGTTATCCGTTGAGGATACATCAGCACTAGCAGACATTGGGAGGTATAGGAGGTTGGTCGGCAGTCTAATCTACTTGTGTAACACCAGACCAGATATCAGTTTTGCTGTTGGTGTTTTGAGCAGGTTCTCAAACAAACCTCATGAGAGTCATTGGAAGGCTGGGATGCGGGTGCTCAGATACTTGAAGAAAACTCTTGACTATGGTATCACATACAGTTTCGGAACTTCTCTTGTGGGGAACTGTGACTCAGATTGGGCAGGAGACATTGATTCCAGGAAGTCAGTTTCTGGTTATTGTTTCTCTTTGGGTTCAGGAATTTTCTCTTGGATTAGTAAGAAGCAACCAACAGTGGCATTGTCTTCTACCGAAGCAGAGTACAAGGCAGCTTGTTTTGCTGCATGTGAGGCCGTATGGTTGAGAAGGATTCTATGGCATATGGGAGTGCAGGATGAAGAACCAACTGTGCTGAGATGTGACAATTAGAGTTGCATCGCCATTGCCAAAAATCCAGTGTTTCATGCACGCACCAAACATATAGAGATCCAGTATCACTATGTGCGTGATTTGATGGAGGATGGGATAGTGGAATTGGTCTACTGTCCAACAGAGGAGAATGGAGCAGATATCTTCACCAAAGCACTTACGAAGGATCTGCTTCAAGTTCATCTTCAGAGACTCGGCATTGGGCCGAGGAGATAGTTCACCTATGGGTGGACATTGAGGGGGGGTGTTAGATATGATCAATGCCCCACCCTCATTAGGTACTACCAATGATCCATGGTGCTCAAAGTTGTAAGGCCCCCATTATGAGGAGAAGCCAAATGTGAGCCCGGACATTGGTTGAGTCCTGACTTGTATATCAGATGAGGTCTATGTGACCGGATGGCAAAAAGGTGACTGTTGTGGGTCTAATCTTTGGGTTAGACGGAGTGGTTAAGCTGGTAGCAACTCGAGGCACATTGCATTGAGTTGCGTGGTAAGGGAGTTAAAAGGGGCCCCTATTGTGGGGTCCGGGGGCCGCGGAAGCGGCCCCTGGCTGGGGGGTCCCAGGGGGGCCAGCGGCCCCCCTGGCGGGGGTCCGGGGGCAGCGCCCCCGGCCCGATGGTAAAGGGAATATTCCCTGGAATATTCCCTGGCCGACTAGTGGAGGCTCATATGGTAGGTCGGTCAGCAGGCCGACCTAACGACCTTCGCGGGCTATAAAAGCTAAACCCCTTCGCAGCCATCTTACACTTATCTTTCACCCAGTCAGAGTTGTTGTTCCAGCTAGCCTTAAGCTCTTCACCTATCTTCTGTCTAGATCGCCATCTAAGCTTCACACAGTGGAAGCGCACGGGTGGACAGAGCCATCTTTGTATCAGTTGTTTGGAGTTAAAGAATTTTACTGATTCTCCTCTTATCTGTTGTGTACTCTCTATCTCTTTCTCAGATTCTGTTCGCTGCGCCGTGTAATATTTTACAACATTCACCCAGCATTCTAACTAGTCATAAGCATCATTCCAAGGCATGTATGGATCAAACAGTGCCCTATATTAGTGCTAGAAATTCCATGATAGATTTTAGCCTATCAGATACTTCTAGATCTGAGTATTTTTGTCAACAAACTTCAGCCCATGACTTAAGAGTCAATGCATATGTCATTGCATATACCTATGCTTCAATGATGCTTTCTAAGCATGACATAGATCTCCAAGATCATGTCAAGCAGTATACATGCTATGTATTCTCCGTTACCAATAGTTCTGGACTGAATTTCAAATCTGTACATTCGTGTCTCAGCTCATAACTAATCCCTCTCCAGAGTATTTGCATACAACAGTCTTCAAGAACCTTTCAAAGGGTATGCAAGTTGTAGTTCACTTGAGTAGTGACTACTTTACTTATTTGCAGTCATAGGGGGCATTTTGGATAGTAAGCGCAATCATGTTGACTACTCCATAGGTTTTTGCTACTGCTCGTCTGGTTAATGATGACAAATGCACCCTTACAAGTGCTCAAGGAAGCCTTAGCAAGCTCCCAAACAAGCTATAGACAGTGCTTGAGCAATGAAAAACTCAATGCCTTAATGCATACCTTTAAGAAACAATGGTAGGCTGCTTCTCTGTTGAATGTTGAAATGACTAGATTTTTTGGTTGATTTTTGTTGTTTTTTAGGTCCGAATGGTTTATTTTTATGGATTTTGAGTGATGTTTGGTTGTTTTGAAAGTTTTTGAGAGTTTTTTGGATTATATTGATTATTTTTTGGAAGCTCATGATGATTATCAGTAGAAATATGAGGGTCTGTGATGTTCTGATAGGTTCTCTTGAGGTTCTGATTGGTTCTGATACCTTCTATTTAGCTTCCATTTTGTTCTACTTTTCTTCTATATGAAGCATGGATTGATGATTCATGAAGGTTAAGGTCTTTTGAAAGATTATTGAATAGTTTTCTATAGTTTGGAATGGTTTTAGTATGAGTTATGAGGTTCTGTTATTCTATATTGACCTTCCGATTGAACCTCTATAGACCTTTTGTAGAGCCTCTATTCTTGTTTTGTAGACCCTCTGTAGATCTTCTGTATGTGTTCTGTGATATGAGGGTGTACTTTGGGAAATTTTTCTAGCTTTTGGAAATGATGAATCTAAGTTCAAAAGATCCAAAACAAATGGACGAAGCAGTTGTTGAAGACTGAAGTGAAGACTGAAGTGAAGTGGCAGTAGTGAGCTATGAAGAGACACTGTAGTGGCTCTGATGCCCTTTCATACCTCCCATACCTCTTGGGAGGTGCATCCATGACCAAGAGAGGATTATTATGATTCATTATTGAGAATTTTAGTAAGGATATGATGTATTATTGATTGATTGATTGATTGAGAGAGAGAGTGTGTGAGAGAGAGAGAGAGAGAGAGAGAGAGAGAGAGAGAGAGTCAAAGATAGCCAATTCTATCAAAACAATGTATCTATCTATGAGAGATAGAGAGAGAGAACTATAAAGACAATGAAGATTAATACTATGTGATTATTTCCATTCAAGAGTGGTGTTTTCTTTTGTGTTTCTTTTTCTATTGATGGATTATATGAAGATATTGAAGATTATGGTTGGTTCTATCAAATTTGTGGGAGATATCTACTATGATGCTCCGTGAAGATTTGTTCTTTTCTTTGTTGTGGTTCTCAAAAGAATGAAAAAAAATCTTTTTGATGTTACAATACGAATTTTCTTGCCATAGAAACCCCTTTTCCTTGGTGTCTCTCTTGGGGCTCCATATTTTTAGTGCACAACCAGGGAAAATTGCCATCAACAAGCATCAAAAGAGGCTGAAAATGAAGGAAATGGCATTGCTAAGAAGAGGAGAATTCAATGGATGTTTGCAAAGTTCCTTCTTCCACTGGAAGAATTGGAGATTCTCATTTTCAAAGCCACTTTCTACAAGATTTTCATCCCACAATGGCGGAAACATATTAGCATCATGATGCAGGCTCTATGTTGTGGACTATTTCCTCTTCCTGTTGAAGCAACAGAGACGTGCATCTTAGTGGCAAATTGTTTGGGAACAAATTGAAGTGCAGAAATAGAGAGAATGACCATCCATGGAAGATTTGGCATTCATTAAGAAGTTTGCAGGCATCATCAAGTGGGAGATCGTGAAGAAGCTTCAGGAGTCGTGGTCAGTGGAGGTTCACGAAAACAAGAAAGAAAAGAGTTGGGATTTGTTTGTAGATGCTCAACAATAAGATACGTGGGATGCTTTGTGTTCTAACAATCTTCTGTTTGTCCAATTGGCAACCCACTGGAAGTTAGAAGACAAGGTGTTCTTTACAACATACACTGTTGAAACCATCAAAAGCTGGCATTACTTTGATGATGGAACCACAACAATGCTTAGACGCGTGAACTCTAATACCTTTAGAATGGAATATCCCCCCCTCTATAGTGGTTTGAAAGCTGAATTAAGAGACATAAAGAAGAAGGAAGTAGAAGAGATGTTGGCCAGAGAGTCCTCCAGAGACTGAAGCCCCTCTAATTTTGTTATGTTGAGTACAGAGCAATTGGTTGTGGAGCCAACCCCTTGATGAATGACACAATCAAGAGGTAAGAGCTAGAACGAGTCCAGAGATATGTGAGAATAGAGAAGGCAAAAATCAAGGCTGAGAATGAGCTTGCAACAGAAGCTTACTTTGACACCTTAAAAGCCCTCTTTACAGAAGTCCCCATGGCGACTCAAGGTCCCCTTCCTAGTCACATTCATCCTGGAAATATTGATGATAGGCTAGCAAATGTAGTCCCATTGTCAATTTTCAAGGGAGAGTACAATGAAGACCCTGATCTTCATGTAGCAGAGTTTATGGTAGCATGTGTGGCTAACAATGCCAGAACCCATGAGCATTGATTAGCAATATTCCCCACCACTTTCAAGGGCATGGTGTTTCAATGGTATGAGAGACAAGTAGTAGGAACTTTTGGCACATGGGATGACCTGAAGTTGGCCTTCTTCACTAAATTCAAGTGTGAAGGTTTTGAAGAGCAGATGCAAGAGAAGTTCATGAACCTAAGTTAGTCCTCTGGAGAAAGAGTAAAAGCTTATGCCTCATGAATGGAATCCATCCTGAAGAGATGGACCAACCATCATTTGGATGAAGGCATCTAGAAATGCATGTTTCTCAGAGGCCTACAACCAGAAGTTTGCAAGTTCGTGGAATTGAGAAGACCAATCAATCTGCACGCTACAATGGAAGGTGCAAGATTGTATGACAAAGTTGAAGCAAGGCTGTCAATGACTCTAAGAAGAGGAGTCTTATCTCCTCCCATGCCAGGAATGGTATATCCACCAAATGCAATTCGAGGGACAGTTCCCTACCCCTATCCCCAATTGCAAATAGTGCCACAGTACAATGCACCTAATCTACAATGGCCGCAAATGACAATGCGTCAAATGATGGTTCAACCACAACGGTAATGGTCTCCAACAATTCCTCCAATGGAGACTCAACAATAGTGGAATCCTACCCACTGGAATCAACAACCCCAAGTCTCAACAGGAGCTCTGAATCAGAACCAGAACAGAGGACCTCCTGAATCAACCCAACTTGTGTATGCAATATTTACAGAAGCTTCCCAAAACCCTACTATACGTACTTCAGGAAGTCAAAATTTGAAGGAATATCTGTCCAATTCAGTGGCAAGTATCAAGAAAGAGCTTATGGATGTGATTACAGAGCAGTTACAAATGCTAAAGATGAATACTACCAATACATCCACTCCTGCGGGAGGTGGAAGAGATGTGATTAGTTCTAATACATGGTGGGGAAAGTTCCATCAAGTGGGACATTTAGCCACTAAATGTACCCTAAAACCAACCATTCATGGAGCCTTCTGTTCATACTATTTGAGGAAGAACCATATAGAGGATATCTGCTTTTTGAAAAGAGATGCACGAACGAAGAAAGAAAGATGAAGACACAAGATTCAACTTGCTGGAATGCAAAATGACAACGCACGACATTGGAGCAAGGCCTAGGGAGTTTGGTCCTAATTTCAATTCAAGGAGGTTTCCCTCTCAAAGTTACAGAGGGACAGTCTGGCGATGGTCAGAGATCAGAGGTGGAATATTACAGATGTGGAGAAAATGGTCATATCTCACCAAATTGTTTAAATCCTAGATGATATGTGGATTACAAGCCCTTATCCAATTGATGCAAAGGAGAAGGCCACACTACAAAAGATTGTCCAAGTCCAATCCCCGTGAAATCTACTTCTGATACCCAACAAAAGACCCAAGAACTTGCTTCCAATTTGGTGGAATTGGAAGTGGCCGCAATAACGCAAGCAAAGAAAGGAGAACCCGTAGTTCCAAAAGAAAACGTTCCTTCTGCCAAGACTGTGAAGTTCAACCTCCATCAGGAAAAATAAAACAATGCAATTGTAATGTGCCCGCCCATCGGCTGTCTAGGCACGCTTTTAGCGGTCTATCAAGAAACAAGTCTAAGCGTCATTGCCTGGCACTCCCATGGAATGTTTCGAGTTTTTTCGTCTAGGGTTTCCCGAATCCACCTCGCAACGGAAAGTTCATGGTCGAACCCACTAGGATCGACCTGAAATTTGGGCTCCTAGTAGCCAATGTTTCCTAACAGCATTCTAGCATCGAATCTTGGGCATCCTACTTTACGTAGAGATACCCAAGCCAAAGCAAACCCATGTCATACTTGGTTCAAAGAGAATGGGAAACGAGAGGGATGCACTGCTAAACTTCTTTTCCCGTAGGGCATAGACCCATTCAGGTCCCCTAAAACAACATGAATCGGATTCTAACTTAACAATACCTAAAATCATCCAACGATAAATCCTTGTGAGAAGCCTCCCAGTTCTCTGGGACCACCGAGCCGTAGGACGAACCCATCGGGGGATTCCATCCACTCGCTTCCCTTGATAGCTTTAGTTTTCTAATTAGATCCTACCACATTTATGTGCGACATTTAAAATCAGCTTCATTAATTAAGCCTTTTAGGGCACAGAGTTCGTTCATGTAATTTACAACACATATACAAAAACAAAACAAGTTGTCCTTTTATCAAACAAGTTCCTTAACTTATCTTTAAGTTAATCTTTGTCTCCTGCCCATACAGGAGAATTATGTATCCCTTCTGTCCAACAGAAGTACCCGGTCCAAATCGCATGGCACCGAAATTTCCATTCTTTATCTAGAATAGGATCTTCCAACGTCCCAAACGTTGGGCTCATAGGGATCTCCAACTCCATTCGGGATAGGCAAGGGGTGTCCAGAGCTCCACCTGACCCATAAGCAGTCTAGGAGTGAGATGTCATTTTCGTGGTTGGCCTTTTCACCACTTGACCATCACCCTGTGAATCGAGTAGTGCCCTCTCGGGATAATCAGTAGTGTGATCTTGGAGATGATCCACACGTGCAAAATATCCTTCCTTAATTAATCCAATTAAAATTCAAGCACAATCAAAGCAATCAACCCTAATATCATATTTTAGAAAAACATTCATTTATTTCCATGGCAACTTGTCATTACAGACCCTTGCCATGTATTTTCCATCAACACAAGCCTTGGAATATTTATCCAAATCACAATGCAACAATCCCTTGATTGAAAGAAAAACATTTAGGATGTTGTTCAATCAACCAACAAAACTAATTGTATTTTTTCCAAAGAATACAATATTTTTCCCAAACAATACAATAATAGACGCGACAATAATTCCATCGCATATTCGCTCTCCCCCTTGGGGCCAAAGAGTAGAATTTACTTAATATTCCCTCCTTTATCCTAAGGCATATGCTAAAGGTTCCAATACTATACATGACGTATGTCCTATCATTCCAATGCAAATTAATCAATCTAGCAAGCACATTTATGCCTCTTCTTTGAGTGACAATTATCGAGTACGCCCCAAGAAGAGCTCATTATCATTGGGAGAATTTAAGAAACTAATTCCAAGGTATTGCAAACCCTACAGGATCCTCAAGTGTCTAGGGCCCAATGTGTACAAACTCCAACTCCCTGAGAACATAAAGATTCACAATGTATTCCATGCTAGCCTACTAAAGAAATATGTATCCAATCCTAGCCATGTACTCAATGATCAACAAGTTGTAATGCCAAGCCAAGGAGTCCTTGAGCTCTGGCCAGATAGAATCCTAAACACCTGGGAAAAGAGATTGAGGAGTAGAACCATCAAAGAGTACCTCATCTAGTGGAAGGACTATCCAAAAGAAGATGCCACATGGATTGATGAGAATACTCTCAACCAACACCCCCAATTCCTTTCGAGATGAGAACATCTCGATTCCTTAAGGGGGGAAGGATGTAAAACGCTGCCGTGATGATGACACCCCTCCCCTTTTTCCGTTCCGCCATCCTGCCGCCACAATCACATCGCGCCCCCCTTGTTTTCTTGCCGCTGTCGCCGTCAACTTTCCCTTGTTTTTTTTAACTTTGAATATATATATATATATATATATATATATATATATATATATATATATATATATATATATATATATATATATATATATATATAAACAAATTATTACTAAGTATGCCTCTCCTCCCCCCTGTCAACACCATCGAATGGCGGAGGGAGGGGGAGTTGAACTAGGAGAAGACGGAGGAAAGGAAAATGATGACGAGAGTTCGACAGTGGAAGTGGAGAAGGAGAACGCAATAGTTAAATGAGAGTTAAATGGCATGCGGATGCAAGATGAGATAACGACAACTAAAGCTCCTATAATGATGTATGGTGACAAGCATGAGAACCACAGAGAGGAGTTAAGACCTCCTTCTCTCCTTCCCCCCCCCCCCCCCCCCCCCCACATCTTTACCCACCTCACCCATATAAACCCCCCCCCCTAAGAGGGCAGTTTTTTTTTCTCTCTCTTTCTTTCCTCCCTACCTATTGCCCTTCCTTCCTTGTAAATCTCCCCCTTCCCTACCATGTATACACTACTCACCCCCTTCCCTTGCAGCTATCCCATGAGAAAGAGAATAGAGGGAGAGTTAGTGAAGGAGAGTAAGAGAGACAAATGGAGAGAGTAAGAGAGAGAGGGAGAAGAGGCTCAATAACCAACCCCTCCCTTGGGCAAAGGCTCAAGTACCATCTTTCCCCCATCGCAAGCCTCGTAACCTCTCCATCATTTGGCTCAAATTGACCAAGAGTCCGTGAAAGGCAAGACTAGGCATAGTAACTATGGCACCAAGGAGTCCTTTGAAGGAAGTGAAGGCTGCCTCCAAATCCACAATGGCCCCAAAGCATAAGCTCTCCCAGGAGACTGGAAAAGCCACGACTACAGGGAAAGGGTCGAGAAAAGACGCCACTATCAGCACGAATGGCTTATCAGGCAGAAACACTAACTTGAACCTCCAAAACCAGGTACCGCTACCATGTTAGAAACTGGAATCAAATATTTAAGCATAAGCATTATTAGAAATAAATTCATGCCTCGCATCTGGTAGTTTGCATATTTTGAAGGTAGCCAAGAAGGGGTTTAATAATCATGGGATGCCGAAAATAGATTGGGTATCTACGGGTATAGCAAAAACAAGTGAAGAAATAAGATCCAACTCCCACTAATGCATCATAGATTGTCAAGGTACTTAAATATTCCATCTAGGTCAATTGTACTCCATAGACCATCGTAGGGAATTAAATTGCATTTTCAATGGATGCATCTACACTCGCATTTGAGTAATAAGTCATGCCTTTTGAGTCGCATAAATGTACTAGAAGGGATTTCTATGAATAGGGACCTCGCATCGCATTGACAACTTAGGGGAGACTTGCATTCGGACTTGCATGGCATTGTGGATAGCTTCAGTTGCACCACATAATGGGGTATGCGTCTAAAATAGTAGATTAGAGTGCACACGTGAATTGTTGAGCTTGTTTGAAAGGAATAGTTTGGTAAATAAGGTCCTCGTCAATAAGTGAAGCCAAGATTTAACTCGACCCACCTAGGACCTTAGTCGCAAAATAAATTGGCTTGTCCTTACGACCATATTTTTACTTGAAGTCAACACGCTCATGGTCTCTATCCCAATAGCCAACCGTGATGAGCCCAAAACACACTTAGGGATATCACTTCCAAAATATGAAACATCCCAAACTAACACAAGGAAGCTCAAATGTAGTACCCACAAGGAGAATGACTAATCGCCAAGCTACATTCGATGCTCATAGCTATCTCAGAATGGTAAGTAGACTTGGTTTATGTTGTCTTGCAAAAAGAGTAAATATAAGTATCAGTTATCTTGAAGACGAGGAGATCCTAGGGTAAACCTAGAACTCGATAGAGTTCTAAGATAGGAAAATATGATTACCAATTGGCAAGAATGACGCCAAGGCAAGAATGATCAAGAAAGGCGACATTAGCATCAAAAAATGAGGACTCCACCTTATCAGATGTCTTGAGAGCACTCGCCTTCATTGTTTATTTGTGCTTGTAAATCTAGGCTCAATGTCCGTGAAAAGAATGAATGACCCAACTCACAACAGGAAATTGAATAATGAATCAAGTTGAATTCAATGAGGGTGGCCAAAGTGCCCCCAGCTGGCCGCCAACCCTAGCCAAGGGGGTTCCAAATAATCGCGATGGGAACGTGGACCGAACCCACCATGAGAGGTCTCTCCGTGGGTTAGTTTGAATGTAGGAGGACGCTTGGATGTTAGGGCGGGATCTGACTGTAAATTCCCTACCTCTCCAGGGCCTACTCAAACAATCTACGTGACTCGAGATAGATTCTCGAGGCCCTATTACTAGTGCAAGGACGGATACTTGGAGGAAATAAGACGCATCCTCACGGATTGTGGAATCCGTCCTTTTTGGACAAGACTTGTATTTCAGTTAAGATGATAATATAAAGTTTACTTCCAAATAACTTGTCTGAACTATTTTTGTGTCAGTGCCATAAGTTAAGAAAATGAACCTTATTTCATAAAAGGCTCAATTAAGGAAGCTGTTTTTAAATGTCCCACATAAATGTGATAGGACCTAATTAGGTAACTAAAGAATACCCATTGAGGGGAGCAGGTGGATGGAACCCCTGATGGGTCCATCCTACGGCAGAGTGGTCCCAGAAAGCTGGGAAGCTTCTCACAAGGTTATATAGATGAACCCAATATTAGAATAGAACTTGATTCATGCCATTTAGGGGACCGGAATGGGACTAGGCCTTATGGGCAAAGAGGTTTAGTGGTGTATCCCTCTCATTTCCCATTCTCTTTGAACCAAGTGAGGTATGAATCCGCTTAGGATTGGGTATCTCTATGTAAAGTAGGACGTCCAAAACCCGATTCTAGGATGCTGTCAGGAAACTTTGTCTACTAGGAACCCACATTTCAGGTCGATCCTAGTGGGTTCGGCCGTGGACGTTCCATTGCGAGGGCAAACTCGAGAAACCCTAGGTGCCAAATCCCGAAACACTCCATGGGAGTGCCGGGCGGCGACGCCTAAAATCGCTTCTCGATGGACCACTAAAACATGCTTGGACAACCGATAGGTGGCACGTTACAACAATCCAGAACAATGTAGTACAGAGCACTATAGAGCCATAAAGAGCTATAGAGACAATTTTAGAGACAGGAGAAGAGGTCTAGGAAATAGAGGATGCAGAAGTACCTCCTCATGAAGCGTAGATGTTGCCACTTCTAGAAGAAAAAGGGAAGATAAAAGTGGGTGTGGCCCCATTTCCTAGCTGATTGGAAAAGCCTGTGGATCCTATCAAAGAGTTTGATCTTGTTAAAGACCTAGACACCTTTAAACCAAACTCAATATTCTGACAATTGTTGCTGATACTATCTCCTAGCTACCGAAAAAGATTCAAAAGCATATTGACAAGAAGATGCAGCCTAAGGATTGCTTCCCCAATAACAACAAAGTCCAATAGAGCCTCAGAACCCGTGAGAAGGAAGCAGATGTGGCCAACACCTTCCTAGATCCTGGAATCCCAAAGATTGGTGTTTGGATTGAAGGGTGCTTTATTTCAAATTCATTGATTGATGGAGGTTCCTCAGTCAACATAATGACGGATGTGACAATGAAGGATCTAGGTTTGCAAGGAATGCAACCTACATGGTGGCTTATTAGATTGGCAGACCAACCGTTGGGCATCCTCCCATATGTAAAAACAACCCTTGCAAGAAGAGACTATTGACTAACATGTTTGGTGGTCAAACTGAATTCCTACAGTACCTCATACCCTCTGATGTTGAGAAGACCTTGGTTGTTTGAAGCAAGAGCAAGGCCAAACTGGTTCAAAGGAACCCTAACACTCGGCAGAGGACCCAATAAAGTGGTGTTGAAGTTGTATGAATCACAAAAATGTAATGGATCCACATCCATCGAAGTCATAACAGACTCCTCCAATGAAATCATAACAGTCTTTGTCCATGGGAGAATACCTCTTGCCTAAACCCGAATTAACTTTTGAAATCACCTCTAACAATGAAATAGAAGCATGGATGTATTGTTCTCCCTGTTACATGGCAGTCGCAGAGTCAGAGGCAGAGTCACAAATAGAGACAGAAGTAGAGTCAGATACAAAAGTAGAAGCAGTGGACATAACAGAGAGCTTGTTCTTCTCTTATAGAACACCCATAGATATAGAAATAGAACCTGAAGAGGATGAAAGTGATAATGCAGACAAAGATTATGAAAGTGATCTAGAAGGATCTTTCCTACTCACTGAAGACAGAGTGAGGAAGACATTCCTAACGTTCTTGAAGCCTCAAAAAAAGAAGATCCCTTTCTGTTTGACAGAGAGATTGTGGTATCCTTTGGACTGATCTAGGAATCATGTCATACGCAAAGCCTTTATAAGAAATGGATTAAGAAGAATAAGCCTTCCTTCAGTAGTGGCTCTTGTTGTCCAACGTTAGCCTTCTTTAATGATGGGACCTGAAATGGGCCGGCATTGGCTATGGCACTAGCCGGACCTCATGCTCATAACAGACAAACACATCCTCACGGCCTCACGGACCAGGAGCGTCAATTTGCTGCCAAAGGATAAACTGTCCTAAGGCCTAATCTATGCGTTTATAGTTTTGTACTTTTGTAGTTTAATGTTTTCCTTTCTATAAACTCCTCAGAGGGAGAATCCTTACACATTGGCAATAAATACCATGATAATCACATACATGGGAGGCAACCTCTCGGTAGAAACACCGCGGCCCCACTGTAGCTCTCCTACATCGCAGGGATTGGCCCCTTGATGCACTGCTCAACATATAAAACAAACGAACAAACTCCACTCTTCATTTCGAATCCAGGAGATATACCATGTTTCCTGACTAAATAATCCCACAAGAAACGAGCATCTATCCTACAGCTTAGGATGCCTTTTCACACTCAACGTGGGTCATTGTCATTGAAAACAGGTGCTATGCATCCAGGATTTTTATTCCGATACGTGGTTTCATGCACATGAAAAGGTGAATGGTCCTAAAGTGCTCAAACATATTTTCCAAATCAGCAACATGCTTGTGCACAACCAGGCTTTCAATTCTTATTCGCTAACACGTTGCGGCAATGAAAGGATAGCACCGAGGCAATGCTCGTGCTACTATCCTCTTAATCAAAATAACACTGAATCTATGTCATGAAATGCATCAGAAAATCAGCAACAATCAGCACATAAATCACACCATTCAAACATCCCAACCCCCTACGTTTAGGTATTGCTTTCATTGCATAGGTGTAGAGGTTCATTTTGTCATGTTTTGATGTAGGAAAAGCAATAAATCACACACTTTGACAAAGAGATAGGGCAAACTGAGGCTGAACCTCATGCTTTACCACTACCACATATCCACAAACAATTATTATATTTTTCCTTATTTTTGTAAGACGTATTTCTATTTTTTCTCTTATTTTTTTTATTTTCTTGATTTATTTGGCAATAAAATATACCATTTTCTAGTTTTTCTTATTCCAATCACTTCAGCATACTAACATTCAATTTATCTTCCATATTCCCCCCATTGGAACACTTTTCCCCCACCCAAAACGGAAAAAACACCATTTTGCCACTTAAGGACCGCATTTTGGGTTTACGGGAATTAAATAAAGCATGTAAATCATTGCCAAATCAGAATTTTCTGATACACAGCAATTACTCATAATGCAAACAGCCCACAAACAAATTTTCATCCAATAAGAACATAATTATCATCATAAACTATCAAAAATCCTTCATTTTCTTCATAAAAATGGTCATATCGTGTTTTTACGTAACCCGAGACGCCTTGAATGATTGCATAATCAGCAAACGGAGCCTCCATTGCTCTCAATCCAATGCTGTACTTTAATCTTTAGCATCTCCATCAATCTTCTTCACCATTCCTTCATTCTTCCACCCCCGGTTCCTCCTTCAAGATGGTACACATGAACAACCCATAGAGCAAAGAGAGGGAGGAGAGAGAAATACTAGCATCTGTTCTCTTCATTCACATAGCCATTGCTCGTGCAAAGGGCGGCAATAAGATTAGCAAAGAGGAAGAAGATCAGCCCCAATGTCAGTTGGATAGGTCTTCATAGCCAGGAATCTCCATCATGAGGAGAGAGGGCGCAAAAAACGGCCGCCCTGTTGCTTCACGCTTTCTTCATCTCTCCACATTTTTGCTTCATTCTTGCATAATTTTTTTTTTTGGGGGGGGGGGGGGGGGGGGGGGGGTTTGGCGGTGTCAAAACTCCAAAGGGCACCCCCCTTTGGTCCTCTTAATGTCCACCTCTTCGTATCTTGACCGATTTGTGGCCTCTTCCTCGTTCGGACTCCGATTCGAGCTCTGAAAAATCCTGGACGTCCAACTTAACATCCCGCACTGACTGGAAGATCCTGACATCTTGCACGGTAGTTGAAAAATTTATCAAAAATCCAAAAGTGTCGCTCGGGCGCCTTTTTAAAGCCGTCTTTCACTTGGTGCTTAAAATCGTCCTAGCTGGAACCGCCGCCTTCGATGTTAAATATTTTTCCCCTAAATTCTAGTTTTTTCGGCAAATTTTAGGCACATCCCGGGCTCAAAACTCTGCTTTTTTTGGAAAATTTTAGGCACATCTCGGGCGCTCTCATTTAAAGAAGATGATGACGATGCACTTTGCCAACAACACCCAGCTCTGTAGCTCAAACAAAACGCAGGAAGTTCATGTTATGTGACGTTCTTTGACGCATCTTCAGAAGAAGAATTCTTGAGTCAAGAAGTAACTTATCCCCAACCCAAAATCAAAACCTCAATGATACCCTTTCGGCCTCCCAAAGAGTGAGCTAAGCCTCCATTGAAAAAACAACAGTAATTCCAATGCATCATCAGAAGATGAGACCACTCCCTTGAAGAAGTCGAATCTCTACTCATAAGCAATCCGTTGGACATTTATCCATGAAGTGGAAGATGAAAGGCAATTGATGTTCTTGGATGTTGATGGTACTGAACGTCACCTAAAAGTGGGTCTAAATCTTCTAAAAGAAGAAGTAGTGGTCCTGCAAGACCTAATAAAGGAGAACTTAGACATGTTTGCTTGGTCTTACAAAGACTTGAAGGGGATTGACCCTATAGTCTGTCAACATCACATTGACCTTGAGCCTAATACCAAACCGGTGAGGCAAAGACAGAGGCGTAAGAATCCCAATTATTCTACTCTAGTGAAGGCTGAATTACTAAAGCTTCTTGAAGCAGAGTTTATCTATCCCATGGCTAACAATGAATGGGTTTTGCCCATTATGGCCAAGAAGAACAGGAAACTTCGAATATGTGTGGACTTTCGAAAGCTAAACTCAAAGACGAAGTCGGATCATTTCCCTATCCCATTCACAAACCAACTGTTGGACACAGTGGCAAGCCATGAGCTCTATTCCCTCATGGATGGATTCAGTGGATACAACCAAGTCCAAATCGCAGAAGAGGACCAATCCAAAAAAAACTTCACAATAGAATGGGGAACCTATGCTTACAGAGTGATTCCGTTTGGGTTCTGTAATGCTCCTACTACCTTCCAATGAGTAATGATGGCTGCCTTCCAGAATCATCTACATGATTTCATTGAGGTGTATCTCAATGACTCCTATGTCTATAGCCTAATCCGTGAGCATTGGGAACACCTAGAGCAATGTTTTGATAGATGCCGAGAGTATGGGATTTCTCTCAACCCCGAAAAATGTGTCTTTGATGTCTCATTAGGAGTTCTTCTGGGCCATATTTTCTTTTCACAAGGGATCGCAATAGACCCAAAAAAGATTGAGAAGATTACAGCACTGATAGCACCAACAACCCTCAAGCAATTAAGGGGATTTCTTGGCCATGTGGGCTACTACAGAAGATTTATTGCACATTTTGCAACCACAGAAGCCCCTCTGCACAAGCTCCTAACGAAAGATGCAGATTTCCTTTGGATTGATGACTGCAAAGAAGCCTTCAATATCCTAAAATAGTGCCTCATCAAAGCACCCATCCTACAGCCTCTCCTGACTGGACAACCAAGTTAAATATTTTTCCCCTGAATTCTAGTTTTTTTTGGCAAATTTTAGGCACATCCCGGGCTCAAAACTCTGCTTTTTTTGGAAAATTGTAGGCACATCTCGGGCGCTCTCATTTAAAGAAGATGATGACGATGCACTTTGCCAACAACCCCCAGCTCTATAGCTCAAACAAAACGCAGGAAGTTCATGTTATGTGACGTTCTTTGACGCATCTTCAGAAGAAGAATTCTTGAGTCAAGAAGTAGCTTATCCCCAACCCAAAATCGAAACCTCAATGATACCCTTTCGGCCTCCCAAAGAGTGAGCTAAGCCTCCATTAAAAAACAACAGTAATTCCAATGCATCATCAGAAGATGAGACCACTCCCTTGAAGAAGTCGAATCTCTACTCATAAGCAATCCGTTGGACATTTATCCATGAAGTGGAAGGTGAAAGGCAATTGATGTTCTTGGATGTTGATGGTACTGAACGTCACCTGAAAGTGGGTCTAAATCTTCTAAAAGAAGAAGTAGTGGTCCTCCAAGACCTACTAAAGGAGAACTTAGACATGTTTGCTTGGTCTTACAAAGACTTGAAAGGGATTGACCCTATAGTCGGTCAACATCACATTGACCTTGAGCCTGATACCAAACCGTTGAGGCAAAGACAGAGGTGTATGAATCCCAATTATTCTACTCTAGTGAAGGCTGAATTACTAAAGCTTCTTGAAGCAGAGTTTATCTATCCCATGGCTAACAATGAATGGGTTTTGCTCATTATGGCCAAGAAGAACAGGAAACTTCGAATATGTGTGGACTTTCGAAAGCTAAACTCAAAGACGAAGTCGGATCATTTCCCTATCCCATTCACAAACCAACTGTTGGACACAGTGGCAAGCCATGAGCTCTATTCCCTCATGGATGGATTCAGTGGATACAACCAAGTCCAAATCGCAGAAGAGAACCAATCCAAAAAAAACTTTACAATAGAATGGGGAACCTATGCTTACAGAGTGATTCCGTTTGGGTTCTGTAATGTTCATGCTACCTTCCAATGAGTAATGATGGCTGCCTTCCAGAATCATCTACATGATTTCATTGAGGTGTATCTCAATGACTCCTATGTCTATAGCCTAATCCGTGAGCATTGGGGACACCTAGAGCAATGTTTTGATAGATGCCGAGAGTATGGGATTTCTCTCAACCCCGAAAAATGTGTCTTTGATGTCTTATTAGGAGTTCTTCTGGGCCATATTTTCTTTTCAAAAGGGATCGTAACAGACCCAAAAAAGATTGAGAAGATTACACCACTGACAGCACCAACAACCCTCAAGCAATTAAGGGGATTTTTTGGCCATATGGGCTACTACAGAAGATTTATTGCACATTTTGCAACCACGGAAGCCCCTCTGCACAAGCTCCTAACGAAAGATGCAGATTTTCTTTGGATTGATGACTGCAAAGAAGCCTTCAATATCCTAAAATAGTGCCTCATCAAAGCACCCATCCTACAGCCTCTCCTGACTGGACAACCAAGTTAAATATTTTTCCCCTGAATTCTAGTTTTTTTGGTAAATCTTATGCACATCCCGGGCTCAAAACTCTGCTTTTTTTGGAAAATTTTAGGCACATCTCGGGCGCTCTCATTTAAAGAAGATGATGACGATGCACTTTGCCAACAACCCCCAGCTCTATAGCTCAAACAAAACGCAGGAAGTTCATGTTATGTGACGTTCTTTGACGCATCTTCAGAAGAAGAATTCTTGAGTCAAGAAGTAGCTTATCCCCAACCCAAAATCGAAACCTCAATGATACCCTTTCGGCCTCCCAAAGAGTGAGCTAAGCCTCCATTAAAAAACAACAGTAATTCCAATGCATCATCAGAAGATGAGACCACTCCCTTGAAGAAGTCGAATCTCTACTCAGAAGCAATCCACTGGACATTTATCCATGAAGTGGAAGGTGAAAGGCAATTGATGTTCTTGGATGTTGATGGTACTGAACGTCACCTGAAAGTGGGTCTAAATCTTCTAAAAGAAGAAGTAGTGTTCCTGCAAGACCTACTAAAGGAGAACTTAGACATGTTTGCTTGGTCTTACAAAGACTTGAAGGGGATTGACCCTATAGTCTGTCAACATCACATTGACCTTGAGCCTAATACCAAACCGGTGAGCCAAAGACAGAGGCGTATGAATCCCAATTATTCTACCCTAGTGAAGGCTGAATTACTAAAGCTTCTTGAAGCAGAGTTTATCTATCCCATGGCTAACAATGAATGGGTTTTGCCCATTATGGCCAAGAAGAACAGGAAACTTCGAATATGTGTGGACTTTCGAAAGCTAAGCTCAAAGACGAAGTCGGATCATTTCCCTATCCCATTCACAAACCAACTGTTGGACACAGTGGCAAGCCATGAGCTCTATTCCCTCCTGGATGGATTCAGTGGATACAACCAAGTCCAAATCGCAGAAGAGGACCAATCCAAAAAAAACTTCACAATAGAATGGGGAACCTATGCTTACAGAGTGATTCCGTTTGGGTTCTGTAATGCTCCTGCTACCTTCCAATGAGTAATGATGGCTGCCTTCCAGAATCATCTACATGATTTCATTGAGGTGTATCTCAATGACTCCTATGTCTATAGCCTAATCCGTGAGCATTGGGGACACCTAGAGCAATGTTTTGATAGATGCCGAGAGTATGGGATTTCTCTCAACCCCGAAAAATGTGTCTTTGATGTCTCATTAGGAGTTCTTCTGGGCCATATTTTCTTTTCACAAGGGATCGCAACAGACCCAAAAAAGATTGAGAAGATTACAGCACTGACAGCACCAACAACCCTCAAGCAATTAAGGGGATTTCTTGGCCATGTGGGCTACTACAGAAGATTTATTGCACATTTTGCAACCACGGAAGCCCCTCTGCACAAGCTCCTAACGAAAGATGCAGATTTCCTTTGGATTGATGACTGCAAAGAAGCCTTCAATATCCTAAAATAGTGCCTCATCAAAGCACCCATCCTACAGCCTCTCCTGACTCGACAACCAAGTTAAATATTTTTCCCCTGAATTCTAGTTTTTTTGGTAAATTTTAGGCACATCCCGGGCTCAAAACTCTGCTTTTTTTGGAAAATTGTAGGCACATCTCGGGCGCTCTCATTTAAAGAAGATGATGATGATGCACTTTGCCAACAACCCCCAGCTCTATAGCTCAAACAAAACGCAGGAAGTTCATGTTATGTGACGTTCTTTGACGCATCTTCAGAAGAAGAATTCTTGAGTCAAGAAGTAGCTTATCCCCAACCCAAAATCGAAACCTCAATGATACCCTTTCAGCCTCCCAAAGAGTGAGCTAAGCCTCCATTAAAAAACAACAGTAATTCCAATGCATCATCAGAAGATGAGACCACTCCCTTGAAGAAGTCGAATCTCTACTCAGAAGCAATCCACTGGACATTTATCCATGAAGTGGAAGGTGAAAGGCAATTGATGTTCTTGGATGTTGATGGTACTGAACGTCACCTGAAAGTGGGTCTAAATCTTCTAAAAGAAGAAGTAGTGTTCCTGCAATACCTACTAAAGGAGAACTTAGACATGTTTGCTTGGTCTTACAAAGACTTGAAGGGGATTGACCCTATAGTCTGTCAACATCACATTGACCTTGAGCCTAATACCAAACCGGTGAGGCAAAGACAAAGGCGTATGAATCCCAATTATTCTACCCTAGTGAAGGCTGAATTACTAAAGCTTCTTGAAGCAGAGTTTATCTATCCCATGGCTAACAATGAATGGGTTTTGCCCATTATGGCCAAGAAGAACAGGAAACTTCGAATATGTGTGAACTTTCGAAAGCTAAACTCAAAGACGAAGTCGGATCATTTCCCTATCCCATTCACAAACCAACTGTTGGACACAGTGGCAAGCCATGAGCTCTATTCCCTCATGGATGGATTCAGTGGATACAACCAAGTCCAAATCGCAGAAGAGGACCAATCCAAAAAAAACTTCACAATAGAATGGGGAACCTATGCTTACAGAGTGATTTCGTTTGGGTTCTGTAATGCTCCTGCTACCTTCCAATGAGTAATGATGGCTGCCTTCCAGAATCATCTACATGATTTCATTGAGGTGTATCTCAATGACTCCTATGTCTATAGCCTAATCCGTGAGCATTGGGGACACCTAGAGCAATGTTTTGATAGATGCCGAGAGTATGGGATTTCTCTCAACCCCGAAAAATGTGTCTTTGATGTCTCATTAGGAGTTCTTCTGGGCCATATTTTCTTTTCACAAGGGATAGCAACAGACCCAAAAAAGATTGAGAAGATTACAGCACTGACAGCACCAACAACCCTCAAGTAATTAAGGGGATTTCTTGGCCATGTGGGCTACTACAGAAGATTTATTGCACATTTTGCAACCACGGAAGCCCCTCTGCACAAGCTCCTAACGAAAGATGCAGATTTCCTTTGGATTGATGACTGCAAAGAAGCCTTCAATATCCTAAAATAGTGCCTCATCAAAGCACCCATCCTACAGCCTCTCCTAACTGGACAACCAAGTTAAATATTTTTCCCCTGAATTCTAGTTTTTTTTGGCAAATTTTAGGCACATCCCGGGCTCAAAACTCTACTTTTTTTGGAAAATTTTAGGCACATCTCGGGCGCTCTCATTTAAAGAAGATGATGACGATGCACTTTGCCAACAACCCCCAGCTCTATAGCTCAAACAAAACGCAGGACGTTCATGTTATGTGACGTTCTTTGACGCATCTTCAGAAGAAGAATTCTTGAGTCAAGAAGTAGCTTATCCCCAACCCAAAATCGAAACCTCAATGATACCCTTTCGGCCTCCCAAAGAGTGAGCTAAGCCTCCATTAAAAAACAACAGTAATTCCAATGCATCATCAGAAGATGAGACCACTCCCTTGAAGAAGTCGAATCTCTACTCAGAAGCAATCCGTTGGACATTTATCCATGAAGTGGAAGGTGAAAGGCAATTGATGTTCTTGGATGTTGATGTTACTGAACGTCACCTAAAAGTGGGTCTAAATCTTCTAAAAGAAGAAGTAGTGGTCTTGCAAGACCTACTAAAGGAGAACTTAGACATGTTTGCTTGGTCTTACAAAGACTTGAAGGGGATTGACCCTATAGTCTGTCAACATCACATTGACCTTGAGCCTAATACCAAACCGGTGAGGCAAAGACAGAGGCGTATCAATCCCAATTATTCTACTCTAGTGAAGGCTGAATTACTAAAGCTTCTTGAAGCAGAGTTTATCTATCCCATGGCTAACAATGAATGGGTTTTGCCCATTATGGCCAAGAAGAACAGGAAACTTCGAATATGTGTGGACTTTCGAAAGCTAAACTCAAAGACGAAGTCGGATCATTTCCCTATCCCATTCACAAACCAACTGTTGGACACAGTGGCAAGCCATGAGCTCTATTCCCTCATGGATGGATTCAGTGGATACAACCAAGTCCAAATCGCAGAAGAGGACCAATCCAAAAAAAACTTCACAATAGAATGGGGAATCTATGCTTATAGAGTGATTCCGTTTGGGTTCTGTAATGCTCCTGCTACCTTCCAATGAGTAATGATGGCTGCCTTCCAGAATCATCTACATGATTTCATTGAGGTGTATCTCAATGACTCCTATGTCTATAGCCTAATCCGTGAGCATTGGGGACACCTAGAGCAATGTTTTGATAGATGTCGAGAGTATGGGATTTCTCTCAACCCCGAAAAATGTGTCTTTGATGTCTCATTAGGAGTTCTTCTGGGCCATATTTTCTTTTCACAAGGGATCGCAACAGACCCAAAAAAGATTGAGAAGATTACAGCACTGACAGCACCAACAACCCTCAAGCAATTAAGGGGATTTCTTGGCCATGTGGGCTACTACAGAAGATTTATTGCACATTTTGCAACCACGGAAGCCCCTCTGCACAAGCTCCTAACGAAAGATGCAGATTTCCTTTGGATTGATGACTGCAAAGAAGCCTTCAATATCCTAAAATAGTGCCTCATCAAAGCACCCATCCTACAGCCTCTCCTAACTGGACAACCAAGTTAAATATTTTTCCCCTGAATTCTAGTTTTTTTTGGCAAATTTTAGGCACATCCCGGGCTCAAAACTCTACTTTTTTTGGAAAATTTTAGGCACATCTCGGGCGCTCTCATTTAAAGAAGATGATGACGATGCACTTTGCCAACAACCCCCAGCTCTATAGCTCAAACAAAACGCAGGAAGTTCATGTTATGTGACGTTCTTTGACGCATCTTCAGAAGAAGAATTCTTGAGTCAAGAAGTAGCTTATCCCCAACCCAAAATCGAAACCTCAATGATACCCTTTCGGCCTCCCAAAGAGTGAGCTAAGCCTCCATTAAAAAACAACAGTAATTCCAATGCATCATCAGAAGATGAGACCACTCCCTTGAAGAAGTCGAATCTCTACTCAGAAGCAATCCGTTGGACATTTATCCATGAAGTGGAAGGTGAAAGGCAATTGATGTTCTTGGATGTTGTTGTTACTGAACGTCACCTAAAAGTGGGTCTAAATCTTCTAAAAGAAGAAGTAGTGGTCTTGCAAGACCTACTAAAGGAGAACTTAGACATGTTTGCTTGGTCTTACAAAGACTTGAAGGGGATTGACCCTATAGTGTGTCAACATCACATTGACCTTGAGCCTGATACCAAACCGGTGAGGCAAAGACAGAGGCGTATGAATCCCAATTATTCTACTCTAGTGAAGGCTGAATTACTAAAGCTTCTTGAAGCAGAGTTTATCTATCCCATGGCTAACAATGAATGGGTTTTGCCCATTATGGCCAAGAAGAACAGGAAACTTCGAATATGTGTGGACTTTCGAAAGCTAAACTCAAAGACGAAGTCGGATCATTTCCCTATCCCATTCACAAACCAACTGTTGGACACAGTGGCAAGCCATGAGCTCTATTCCCTCATGGATGGATTCAGTGGATACAACCAAGTCCAAATCGCAGAAGAGGACCAATCCAAAAAAAACTTCACAATAGAATGGGGAATCTATGCTTATAGAGTGATTCCGTTTGGGTTCTGTAATGCTCCTGCTACCTTCCAATGAGTAATGATGGCTGCCTTCCAGAATCATCTACATGATTTCATTGAGGTGTATCTCAATGACTCCTATGTCTATAGCCTAATCCGTGAGCATTGGGGACACCTAGAGCAATGTTTTGATAGATGCCGAGAGTATGGGATTTCTCTCAACCCCGAAAAATGTGTCTTTGATGTCTCATTAGGAGTTCTTCTGGGCCATATTTTCTTTTCACAAGGGATCACAACAGACCCAACAAAGATTGAGAAGATTACAGCATTGACAGCACCAACAACCCTCAAGCAATTAAGGGGATTTCTTGGCCATGTGGGCTACTACAGAAGATTTATTGCACATTTTGCAACCACGGAAGCTCCTCTGCACAAGCTCCTAAGGAAAGATGCAGATTTCCTTTGGACTGATGACTGCAAAGAAGCCTTCAATATCCTAAAATAGTGCCTCATCAAAGCACCCATCCTACAGCCTCTCCTAACTGGACAAAGGAGTTCCATGTGCACACAGATGCATCGATTGAAGGGCTAGGCATTGTCTTATGCCAGAAGGGCTCTTTCAAGTTGGATTTACCAATATATTATGCAAGCCAAAAGATCACTGATAGAGAATGGAACTATACAATGACAGAGCTTGAGTGCTTAGCAATGGTATTTGCATTGGAGAAGTTTTGACACTATCTGTTTGCAGTTCAAATTCTACGTGGGCCATGAAGCCATGTCCTTCTTGATGAAAAAAGCAAATGTCAAAGGACAAATGATGAGATGGTTGCTCTTGTTCCACGAGTTTGATTTTGAAGTGGTCACTAATCCTAGCCGTTCCAATGTCCTACCCAATCATCTGTCAGGGATCTCTCAACAGGGATCTCTCAAACTGTAGAAGAGGAATAGGATGATCCAAACCTCCTTGATGCTTCCTTATTTTTGGTTGAGACTCTAACTCCCTGGCATGTAGGCATAACCAACCTCCTAGCAACTCAAGATTACCCCCTGGCCTCTCTAGTAGAGAGAAGAAGAAGCTTCTGCTGGAATCAGCCCCCTGCACCTTGCTAGGTGGTGCACTATACAAGAAGGGCAAAGATGAAGTGTTGCAAAGATGTGTTGCAAGAGACGAGATCGGGACTATTCTTAAGACTTGTCATGATGAGGCATGTGGTGGACACTTTGCAAGAGAAGTGATAGCCAGAAAGGCCTTACTTGCAGCATATTGATGGCCAACCCTCTATAATAATTCTTATAATTACTGCAAATGGTGTGATGCTTGTCAGAGAATGGGAAAGCCTACCAAATCTAGTGCCATGCCCTTGCAACCCATTCTTCCCCTAAAGCCATTCAAGAAGTGGGGGATTGATTTCGTGAGTCCTATTGATCCGCCCACCAAACAGAAGCAAAATAGATACATCCTTGTATGTATGGATTATGGCATCAAGTGGCGTGAAGCTAAAGCTTTGAAGCGGGATGATGGAAATAGCATGGCATTGTTCCAGTACAAGAATATCATCACCCTTTGGTAGTCCCTTAGATCTCGTAAGTGATTGAGGTATGCACTTCCTTAACAAGATTATGGAAGAATTGACAGAACTGTATAAGATCTGCCATCGCAAGTCCACCCCCTATTACCCTAGAGCCAACAGCCAAGTTGAAGTCACCAACCGCATCCTCTGCTCGATCCTGACAAGGACGATTTCCGCACATCAGCGTGATTGGAATGATCGACTTACAGAGGCCCTCTGGGCGTACAGAACCTCCCATAAGGCAACTACATGACAAACTCCTTTCCAGTTGGTGTATGGAACAGACACCGTCTTTCCTGTTGGAGCTAGAGTTGCCCTCTTTGTGAGTGGCGGTCAAAGAACACCTCAAAGATGATGAGTCTCTCCAGCGCCACTTGCTACTGCATTTGGAATGTTTGGATGAGATCCGCAGGATGGCCCTACAGTGCATGGAAGCCACATGAGCTCGCAGAAATGTCTATCATGACAGCTTCATCAAGTAGAAAGAGTTCAAGGAAGGTGACTTAGTTCTTGCTTATGGTTCCTGATTTGGAAACTTTCCAAGCAAGCTTCAACAACGATGGATGGGCCCTTATAAGGTACTTTCCGTCAGATCGAATGGCTCCAGACAGTTGATGCCTCTAATGATCCCTTCTTGATTAATAGATATCACCTAAAGAAGTACTTTCCTTCCTATGGATCTTGACAATCACAGTTGACAGTCCCTCCCCCTTTGGGATGTCACTTTTTGTTCCTGATATTATTTCTGATAGCCATTCAGTTCCTACTGATGATGTGGCCTGATTCCACTGTCCCTTCAACTCCACCTCCGACACATGTTCTCCTCTCTTCCATTTTCAACCAATAATTTGGGCAAGGATGGTTCTAAAACTTGGCAGTTCAGTCATTCCATTATTTTGAAAAAAAAGGAAAAAAAACAAATATATGTATGGGAGAAAAGGACTTAGGTCCTTGTCATGCCGACCTATTCTTCGAGAAAAGGTGGAAACGCCCTTAGGATTAGGAAAAGAAAAAAAAAACAAACTATTAGATATGATCAATGCCCCTCATTAGGTGTCACCAATGATCCATGGTGCTCAAAGTTGTAAGGCCCCCATTATGAGGAGAAGCCAAATGTGAGTCCGGACATTGGTTGAGTCCTGACTTGTATATCAGATGCGGTCTATGTGACCGGATGGCAAAAAGGTGACCGCTGTGGGTCTAATCTTTGGGTTAGATAGAGTGGTTAAGCTGGTAGCAACTCGAGGCGCATTGCATCGGGTGCGGGGGTGGCGGGGGTCTGGGGGAAACGCCCCCGGCCTGATGTTAAAGGGAATATTCCATGGAATATTCCCTGGCCAACTAGTGGAGGCTCATATGGTAGGTTGGTCAGGCTGACCTAACGGCCTTCGCGGGCTATAAAAGCTAAACCCCTTCACAGCCATCAATTATTCATCTTTCACCCAGTCAGAGTTGTTATTCTAGCTAGCCTTAAGCTCTTCACCTATCTTCTGTCTAGATCGCCATCTAAGCTTCACACAGTGGAAGTGCATGGGTGTACAGAGCCATCTTTGTATCACTTGTTTAGAGCTAAAGAATTTACTGATTCTCCTCTTATCTATTGTGTACTCTCTATCTCTTTCTCTGATTTTGTTCGCTGCGCCGTGTAATTCTTTACATGGTATCAGAGCCCAGGGGGCTCTAGAGATCGGAGAGTGTACAAGAGACAAAGGCTTCAACAGCAAAGAGAAACTATATCGACTTTCGGAAGCGGTTATGGCACATCAAGAAGTGGTGCAGGAGGTGGTGCTACTATACCGGCTATTCAAACACTGAGGATCCGTCCACCAACCTTCATTGAAGGCAAGTTAGATGGTACAAACTACACCTTGTGGAAGTTCAAAATTACAACTATCCTTGATTCTTATGAGCTTCTGGAGATTGTGCTGGGGACTGACGCAGAACCACAGCCTACCCTCGACCCATCAAATTCTAGTGTGATGATTCCTCCGAATGCAGATCTTCTACGAGCTTGGAAACGAAGGAATGCAGATGCATTATGTGCCTTAGTTACAAGCTGCTCTGACAGTGTTTTGACTTTGATTTAGCATACAACCAAAGCGTCAGAGGCTTGGAATGTACTAAGGAGTCAATATGAAACACGAAACCAAACAAGGATTCAAAACTTGGAGAATCAACTAGCAGCGGAGAAGTTTGCTGAAGGAGAGACGGTTGAAGCATTCATCACTCGGATTAAAAATCTCCGCGACCAGATGGCTGGCACTGGGATACAAAAGATTAGCAAAGAGCTAGCTCAGAGATGTCTTCAGATTTGTCCACAAAAGTTTGATGGACTAGTAACTACCCTTAATACTCATGTGAGACCTCAAGCTTTGACTTTTTAGGAGTTTTGTGCATTATTGATGAAGGAGGAGTTGAGGCTAAAAGCCCGAGAAGGAAGCAACAATGGAGATGCATCATTCTCTGCCAATGCAAAAGGCAAAGATGGATCCTCCACCAAAAATGTGTTGAGATATCGAGCTCCACTCGTGATATGCCAGGGTGACCGTTGTGCATTTATGTCACCGACTTGTCAGTTTTGCAGATGCGGTTGGTACACTGCCCATGAATAATAGCTACATGACAGCTATCCTTACCTACTCTAGTGCGTGGCTCAGTTAGTATGCCACCTTAGTTAGTTGAGTTTGGTTTGAGACCCATATATAGGGTTCTTCTATTTCTTTGTATGAGAGTCCTTTTTGGCTTACACAAACTAAGAAGAGGAAATTTGTTTTCAGCCTCCACCCTTGTGTGTATTCCCCCATTGTGCAAGCAAGAAAGCTACAAGTGAGACTCCTTCCTTCTCTCCCACAATCTTGACATGGTATCAGAGCCTTGTTCGTGGTAAGGAGCTCAAGAAAGCAAGCCAAGCTCACGGTGTTCTGGTAAGAGGAGCAGTGTTGCTTTCATTTTCTGTTTTGGGAGCAGATCTCTGTAGGTAGCACAGCCAGAAATTGCAAGAGTGCATTGTCTCAGGTTGAGACGCCCTTCGCGGTGAAGCAAGAGGGCAGTATATGCTGCGGGTATGGGCTATAGCCCTCGGCGACCCTATTTTTTGATTTGAGGCCATTTTGGGGCCTGTTTTGGAGGCGGAAGTTTTCTACACGCACTCAAGAAATTGCATCGTATGCCTGTGTGCAGAGACATTGGGAGTTACAAAATCATCCGTGTTGCCTGTTGATGCAAAATCGTCACTAGGAAGTGACTGTGTGGTTAAATACCACTTTCGTCAGTTTTGCAGATTTGCCCTTGTGAGGCTGAAGCTGTGTTCTCTGCAGTGATAGAATTTTTGCAGTATTCTGTAATGGTGTCTGATTCTCTTTCACAGATTGTAATTGAAAAGCTTGATAAGAACAACTTCCAAGCATGGAAGTTTAGAATGACGAATTTCCTATGGGAAAAGGATATTGGGAATTTGTTGCAGGAAATGAAGAAGAACCAGTTCTTCCTGATGTTCCCAATCAATAGCAAATGCAAGCATTTAAAGCATGGCATGAGAGAGCCAGGAAAGTTATGTAATGGTTTTCTATCAGTATTTCAAACTCTATGATTGTGCATATTCAGGATGCAAGTACGCCAAAGGAGGCATGGTATACTTTGTCAAAAATGTATAGCACAAATACGCAAGCCAGGAAAATCCAGCTCAAGCAAGAGTTGCATAATGTGCAAAGAGAAAGTATGAGCATCAATGACTACCACATGAAAGTGAAGAATATTGCAGATGCACTTGCTTCCATTGGGTCGCCAGTGGAAGATGATGATTTAGTTTCTGTGACCTTGAATGGTCTAGGAAAGGATTATGCAGAGTTTCGGACATCCATTTCAGTTCGTGAAAGATTTCTTGATTTTGAGGAGTTGATTGCTCTTCTAATTTCTGAGGAACAGAGAAATGGTGGTGCATCTTCTTCAGGAGGAACTTCGAAAGAAGCTGTCTTCTACTCAAATGCTGGAAGAGGTAGAGGCAGAGGTAGAGGAGGCCGATTTGGAGGCCGTGGTAGGAATCAGAATATGCAGCAAACTCAAGAAAACCAGTCCTATGGAGGAGGACGTGGTAACTCTAGAGGCAGGGGGAGCCAAAGAGGTCATGGTAGATGGCAAAGAGGCCAAAATTCAAACAGCAATGTTGAATGCTACTAATGTGGTAAAATGGGTCATATGGCTAAAGACTGCTATAAAAAGCAAAATGACATCATGAATGGAAAATTGCAACAAGGGAATTATGCATCTTCCAGTAGACAGGGTGATGACAAAAATAAGCATTTGTTTATGGTGCAGCACACGAACAATTCTGTGACAAGTGCAGAAGAAAGTAACAATGTGTGGTATGTTGACTCAGGTGCATCAAACCACATGACAGGTCATGCAGAATGGATGGAGGATGCAAGGAAAATGGAAAAACCAGGATTTGTGGAGACTGGTGATGATATTGCACATCCTATTGTGCAAATTGGAAAAATTCCTTTGTCTATGCAGGATGGGAAAAAGAAATACATGTCCGATGTATTTCATGTCCCGAATATCACCAAGAATCTGGTTTCTGTTGGTCAAATGGTTGAGCAGGGCTTGCAGGTCAGATTTAATCCTCATGGATGCTTTGTTGAGGATATGAAAAATAAAGGTCGCTTGATAGCAAAAGGAAAGAAGAAGGGCAGAATGTTTACATTGGATGCAGACATGTCTGAATTGAGTGCAGCAATGTTTGCACATGGGACCGATGTAGTTGCAGATGTTGATATCTGGCATAAACGCATTGGTCATGTTAATGTACAGCGACTTAAATCAATGTAGGCCCAAAATATTGTTGCAGGATTGCCTAAATTCAAGGTTGCAGAAATGCATAAGGTATGTGAAGCCTGTCAGTTTGGAAAACAGGCAAGGAAACCATTTCCTAGACATGTTCAAGAGAGTAAGAAGCCATTGGAATTAATCCACTCTAATGTGTGGACTACTAAAGCTGCATCTCTTGGAGGCTGTCATTATTTTGTCAGTTTTATTGATGACTATAGCAGAAAAGTTTGGGTGTATTTTATGAAAAAGAAAAGTGAAGTTTTTGGGCATTTCAAAACTCTTAAAGCTATGGTTGAAAAAGAAATAGGCCTGCAAATAAAATGCCTAAGGTCAGATGGAGGGGGAGAGTACCTCTCAAATGAGTTTGCAAGGTTCCTGCAGGAGCATGGCATAAAGCAGTAATATTCATGCAATCATACCCCACAACAAAATGGAGTTGCAGAAAGGAAAAACAGGCATATTGGAGAGGTATCTCGTGCCATGCTCAATGAAAAAGACCTGCCAGATTTTTATTGGGCTGAAGCAGTTGCTACAACAGTCTATATAATGAACAGGACTCCCACTGCAGCAATACATGGGATGACTCCAGAGGAGAGGTATACTGGTAGGAAACCAGATATTTCTCATTTGAAAATTTTTGGTTGCATTGCCTATGTACATGTGCCAGATGAGTTGAGATCCAAGTTGGATCCAAAAGCTGAGAAGTGCATCTTTATTGGTTACTCTCTGCAGCAAAAAGGGTATAGATGCTATAACCCTTCTACTCATAAGTTTACAGTGAGCAGAGATGTTGTTTTTGATGAGATGAGTAGCTGGTATAAACCAGTAAATGTGATAGATGATGTAGATGCACAAAATGGTAATGCTGCACAGAATTCACAGCAGCATTCACAAAATATTAGTGGACCTGGAGCGTCCTCTAGCAGTGGTTCACATTCTTCGCCATGGACAGACAGATTGAGATTAGGAGAATCTTCTCAAGACAGTGCAAATAGTGGTATGCAGGTGTCACGAAAAGGAAAAGAGAAGGTAGATCAGCCCATGTTTGATGTGAATGCAGGTCACTCTTATGTGGATGGTGAATCCAGTGGCTCAGAACAGAGCATTAATGATGAGTTGGGTATTCCTTCTATTGTTACACCTGGAGTAAGGAAGACGAGGGATGTTTTGAGAGCACCTAGGAGTGAACCTACTTTGTGCAGGTCAACCAGAGTTAGGTATCCTGTGGATAGCCTGAAATATGATGGATTTGCAGCCATTCACTATGCATATATGGTCAAAGTGATACAGGAACCAAAACCCACTTCTTTTGAGCAAGCCATGGGAAAAGAAAAATGGGAGAAAGCCATGGATGAAAAAATGGATGCCTTGGAAGCAAATGCTACATGGGAATTGGTACCTTTGCCTAAAGGTAAGAATGCAATTGGCTGTAAGTGGGTTTATAAGGTGAAGCACAATGCAGATGGTTCTGTGAACAGATACAAGGCAAGATTAGTAGTCAAGGGGTATGCACAAACATATGGCATTGACTATGAAGAAACATTCAGTCCGGTTGCAAGGATAGCAACCGTAAGAGCAGTCATTGCTATGGCTGCATCAAAGGGATGGTCTTTACATCAGATGGATGTAAAGAATGCCTTCTTGCATGGTGATTTGCAAGAAGAGGTCTATATGGAGCAACCACCAGCTTATGTGCATGATGTTCATCCTGAGTTTGTTTGCAGGTTGAAGAAAGCCTTGTATGGCTTGAAGCAAGCACCTAGAGCATGGTCTGACAAGATAGGACAGTATCTTATCACTATTGGCTTTCAGATTTCCAAGGCAGATTTCTCACTTTATGTGAGAAAAACAGAGAAAGGTATTATGCTACTTATCATTTATGTTGATGATTTGATTATGACAGGTGACAGTGATGAAGATATCCTTCATGTGAAAATGCTATTGAAGCATAAGTTTGAGATGAAGGATTTGGGAGAGCTGTGTTATTTCTTGGGCATTGAGGTGATTAGATCACCAAGTGGGATACAGCTCTTGCAGAGGCAATATGGATTGGACATGCTGTCCAAATATGGGATGACAGGCTGTAAGCCTATTTCAGTTCCTTTGGAGCAGAATGTGAAGCTGAGCATAGATGCAGGTGAGCTTCTGGAAGACCCTACTATGTACAGACGCATAGTAGGAAGTTTGATTTATATGACTAGTACCAGGCCAGATTTGAGCTATGATGTTGGATTGGTAAGTCAGTTTATGCAGGCTCCAAGGAAACCGCATTTGGATGCGGCTAGACGCATACTCAGGTATGTGAAGTCCACATTGCAGTATGGACTATTTTATGAGACTGGGGTTCAAATACAGTTGCATGGATACACTGATGCTGATTGGGCTGGTAGTATTTCTGATAGACGATCTACCAGTGGATATGTGTTCTCTTTTGGGAGTGTTGCAGTCACTTGGAGCAGCAAGAAACAGCCTACAGTTGCCTTATCGAGCACAGAGGCTGAGTACAGGGGCGCAGCAATGGCTGCATGTGAGGTAGCTTGGTTACATAAGCTACTTTATGATATGCATCAGTCTACAGATGGGCCAGTTGTCATTTATTGTGACAACATGAGCAGTATACACTTGGCAAATAACCCAGTCTATCATACTAGAACAAAGCACATTGAGGTGCATTATCACTATGTGCGGGAGAGGGTTTTACTAGGTCTTATTGATCTAGTTTATGTCAGCACAGAGGATCAAGTAGCTGACATATTTACGAAGGCATTGGGCGCAGAGAAGCTGCGCAAGTTCAGAGACCTGCTTGGTGTGCAGGAATTGGGATTGAGCTCGAGGGGGAGTGTTGAGATATCGAGCTCCACTCGTGATATGCCAGGGTGACCGTTGTGCATTTATGTCACTGACTTGTCAGTTGCAGATGCGATTGGTACACCGCCCATGAATAATAGCTACATGACAGCTATCCTTATCTACTCTAGTTCGTGGCTCAGTTAGTATGCCACCTTAGTTAGTTGAGTTTGGTTTGAGACCCATATATAGGGTTCTTCTATTTCTTTGTATGAGAGTTCTTTTTGGCTTACACAAACTAAGAAGAGGAAAACTGTGTTCAACCTCCACCCTTGTGTGTATTCCCCCATTGTGCAAGCAAGAAAGCTACAAGTGAGACTCCTTCCTTCTCTCCCACAATCTTGACAAAATGATGGTGACAAAAAGAAGAAGGGCGGCAAGAAGAAGTTTCAAGGAGAGTGCTTCTACTGCAAGAAGAAAGGACATGCAATTGCAGATTATCGTGTCAAGAAGGCAGATGAAAAGAATTGTACCCTTAAAAGTAAAGGGAAAGAGACAGCCAATACGGCTGAAGTAGAGTTGGAATTATTCATGGCCCATTGAGGAAGTGTGCTCCTCGGCACAAGAAGAATCTACCACTAACTCATGGGTGTTGGATAGTGGGGCCTCCCGTCACATGACCAACAAGAAAGGTCTATACAATTCTATGTAGCCTCAACAAGAATCCGTCACTGTAACAGTTGGAAATGATGCTAAATGCCCTGTTGTGTAGGCACATGTACTATTTCTTTTGTTGCTGCAAATGGTGAAGTCAAAAAGCTTTCAAATGTGTTGTATGTTCCCGAAATCAGGAGAAATCTGTTATCAGTTTGCTGCCATAACTAATCTTGGTCTCATGAAGTGAGGTTCAAGAAGACATGTGCAAAAATTCTTGATAGTGCTGACACAATTGTTGGCAAAGGAGAAAGAAGGAACAACCTATATGAGCTAAGTGCTCTTACAGCCACTGCTGGAGTGGACACAAGTAAGCTTTGGTATGAAAGGTTTGGACACATCAGATTTGCAGTGTTGAAGGAGATGCAAAAGCAAGGTATGGTTGCTCACCTACCTACAATAATGAAATTGAAGGAACCATGTGAAGCTTGTATGATGGGCAAGCAACAGAGAAAGGCATTTCCACAAGAAAGCAAGAATAGAGCACATGCTCCTCTAGAGTTGGTGCATGCTGACTTGTGTGGTAAGATACCTACATAGGCCTTGGGGGGATCTTCTTATTTTATGTTGATTGTCTATGACTACAGTAGGAAGATATGGGTGTACTTCCTTCATGATAAGGCTCAAGCTTTTGGTAATTTTAAAGAATGGCTAAAACTTGTTGAGAATGAAACATGGAAAAGTGTGAAGAAATTTAGAACAGATGGTAGTGGTGAGTTCAACTCAAAGGAGTTTGAAGACTTTTGCAAGAGCAAAGGGATCAAGCATCAATTGACGACGCCTCACACACCTCAGTAGAACGGTATAGTGGAACGCAAGAATCACACCATTGTGGAGATGGCAAGATGCATGCTAAAGGGCAAGGGATTGCCTAACCATTTTTGGGCTGAAGCTGTTAATACTACAGTCTACATTCTAAATCAGAGCTACACAAAGACTCTCAAGGGAAAAACACCTCATGAGGCTTACACTAGTAAGAAACCATTTGTCTCATATTTCAGAATTTTTGGATGTGAACGTTATGCACATGTTCTAGATGAGAAGAGAAACAAGTAAAAACCAAAAAGCAGAAAATGTATCTTCTTGGGTTATAGTGATGAGCAGAAGGCTTACAAATTATATGACCAAGAGGCAAAGAAGATCATCGCGAGCCGTGATGTGGTGTTCAAGGAGGAGCTGCATACAGTGGAGGAGGAGAAGGCAAGTTCTTCCACTTTATCATCAAGCAAAAAGTAGTCCACTATGAACCTATCCCAAGAGTTGTCCCTATCCTTAAGGAGGAGGAAGCATCATCTTCAGATGATGAGGAAAAAGTTCACCAACCTGACATCACCCCACTGGAAAAGCCATTGCTACGATGGGTAAAGCAGCTCTATGACCACAATAATCCTATTCCTGCACCTGTTGAGGAGAAGGCATACAGACCAAAGAAGTCTCAGAGAATAGAGGAGCAAAGGAGGGCTTCTGTTCACATAGTCAATATGGCCTTGATGGTTGAGATTATGAGAGAAGTAAAGGAGCCAACTGACTTAGAAGAAGCACTTGCACATCCATCATGGAAGGCTGCTATGTAAGCAGAGTATGACAACATAATGAAGAATGACACTTGGGAGCTAGTGGATCGACCAGCAAAGCGGAAGGTTATTGGCACCAAGTGGATCTGGAAGGTAAAGTACAAGGTTGATGATACCTTAGAAAAGTACAAAGCTAGACTGGTTGCCCAAGGATTTTCACAAGTTGAAGGGTTTGATTTTCAAGAGTCATTTGCCCCAACTGCCAGAATGACCACTATTCACACGGTACTTGCAGTGGCTGCCCACAAGAAGTGGCCAGTGTACCAAATGGATGTTAAGTCAACGTTCTTAAATGGTGACCTCAAGGAGGAGGTGTACGTGGCTCAACCACCAAGGTTTGAGGCCCCCCATTCTGAGAACAAAGTGTGTAAGCTGAAGAAGGCATTGTATGGGCTAAAACAAGCCCCCAGAGCATGGTACCAGTGGATAGATAAGTTCTTTTTAAACCTAAACTTCAAAAGATGTGCCTCAGATGCTAACTTGTATGTTTACAGGGATGGTAAAAAGTCTGTAGTGATTGTCCTATATGTGGACGATCTTCTTATTACAAGTGACTATGAAGATATGATCAACCAAACTTGAAAGGCTTTGAGTTCTGAGTTTGAAATGATAGACTTGGGCTTGCTGCACTATTGTTCGGGGATTGAAGTCTGGCAAGAGCTAGGAAATATCTTCATCTCTCAGAAGAAGTATGCATGGGAGATCTTGAAGGCATTTGGCATGACTGAGTGCAAGGAGATAGCTACACCTATGGAGGTGAATGCAAAGTTATCCATTGAGGATACATCAGCACTAGCAGATATTGGGAGGTATAGGAGGTTGGTCGGCAATCTGATCTACTTGTGTAACACCATACCAGATATCAGTTTTGCTATTGGTTTTTTGAGCAGGTTCTCAAACAAACCTCATGAGAGTCATTGGAAGGCTGGGATGTGGGTGCTCAGATACTTGAAGGAAACTCTTAACTATGGTATCACATACAATTTCGGAACTTCTCTTGTGGGGAACTGTTACTCAGATTGGGCAGGAGACAATGATTCTAGGAAATCAGTTTCTAGTTATTGTTTCTCTTTGGGTTCAGGAATTTTCTCTTGGATTAGTAAGAAGCAGCCACACCAATAGTGGCATTGTCTTCTACCGAACCAGAGTACAAGGCAGCTTGTTTTGCTGCATGTGAAGCAGTATGGTTGAGAAGGATTCTATGGCATATGGGAGTGTAGGATGAAGAACCAACTGTGCTAAGATGTGACAATCAGAGTTGCATTGCCATTGCCAAAAATCCAATGTTTCATGCACGCACCAAACATATAGACATCCAGTATCACTATGTGTGTGATTTGATGGAGGATGGGATAGTGGAATTGGTCTACTATCCAACAGAGGAGAATGGAGCATATATCTTCACCAAAGCACTTACGAAGGATCTGCTTCAAGTTCATCTTCAGAGACTCGGCATTGGGCCAAGGAGATAGTTCACCTATGGGTGGACATTGAGGGGGGGTGTTAGATATGATCAATGCCCCACCCTCATTAGGTGTCACCAATGATCCATGGTGCTCAAAGTTGTAAGGCCCCCATTATGAGAAGAAGCCAAATGTGAGCCCAGACATTGGTTGAGTCCTGACTTGTATATCAGATGAGGTCTATGTGACCGGATGGCAAAAAGGTGACCATTGTGGATCTAATCTTTGGGTTAGAAGGAGTGGTTAAGCTGGTAGCAACTCGAGGCACATTGCATCGAGTTGCAGGGTAAGGGAGTTAAAAGGGACTGTGGGGTGGCGAGGGTCCGAGGACATCGCCCCCGGCCCGATAGTAAAGGGAATATTCCCTGGCCAACTAGTGGAGGCTCATATGGTAGGTCGGTCAGGCTGACCTAACAGCCTTCGCGGGCTATAAAAGCTAAACCCCTTCACAGCCATCAATTATTCATCTTTCACCCAGTCAGAGTTGTTGTTCCAGCTAGCCTTAAGCTCTTCACCTATCTTTTGTCTAGATCGCCATCTAAGCTTCACACAGTGGAAGCGCACAGGTGGACAGAGACATCTTTGTATCAGTTGTTTGGAGCTAAAGAACTTATTGATTCTCCTCTTATCTGTTGTGTACTCTCTATCTCTTTCTCAGATTTTGTTCGCTGCACTGTGTAATTCTTTACACAAACAAACTATTATGGGAGAAAAGGAAGCAATTCCATGTCATAGCAAGCCTCATCCCAAGAAAAAGTGACAAACATGCTTGGGTGGGAAGGTGGATGTGGAAAAGGTGGTAACACCCCACAATTCAGGATAGTTGACTCACCAGTAGAACTTTTTGAGATACGATTCCAAGCCACCTCCCTTGGTGCGCTGTCTCTGCAACTTCATCAATCCATCTTACCCTCTTTAACCGACGATCTTTCATACAAATCATCAAAGTACCAAACATGTTAGGTGCCTCCCTAGGTACGTCTCATCTTCAACACCCTGATGACAATAATAGACAAACTGATCTTCATCGACAACCCCTTGAGTGATGTGAGCTTTCTTCCTCATCAGATGGGGATGTGAGTATGGTCTGCCCTCTGTATCTATCAATGAGCGTGAGGGGGAGGGTGGGGTGAGTGACCAGTCCTTATCTTTCAATCAATGAGAGGTGAGTTATGTGGAATGGAGTGTTACACGCATGGGTTGGGCCACTCAATGCACAAAGCACTATCTGTTCATGTGCACTGCACTATAAGGCTCCCTGGCCTTCCTTCTCGCATTGTATGCCAGCACAGGGTGGGATGCACAATTGCACCATCAAATGCATAAAAGGCATACAACCTTTGCACAAGTGATTGTGAGGCTAACATCAATGGGTTTTACGAATGGGTTATCCTCCTGTATCTATCAACAAAGTGTGAGTCAGAGGGGGGTTGAGTGTGAGTGATGTGTCCTCAAAACAATCATCAAGAGGTGAGGATTGAGGGACGTTACTACAATTGGAGTCAGGTACGTTCTTGTTTGCTTATGCGCCCACGAGATGGGTCTCTGCCACCATCACATGCCACGTCACCCTATTTTGTACACTACACGACAAGGCTCCCTGGCATTCCTTCTCGCACCGTATGCCGACACCGAGTGGAATACAATAATGCACCATCAATTGTGCACACTGGCATACTCCCTCCAAACCATTTTTCCCTTGTTCAATTCTAAACCAGGCCTGAGTTATGGGATTTCATGCTTATTCATTGAGCAATGGGCATCATGGGGCGAGCGACTGTTCTATCATCCTCTTGAGTGCCCGTGAGCTAAGAGTTTTATTCTTTTTCATCAACACTTGAATGGACGGACTTTACTGACAAAGCTACCTCCTTGGGTGTTGTTGCATGGTCTTTGCCATGATGGACATGTTCTGTGGTGAGCCCTGGTACCTTCTGTCCCGATGGATCCGATCTTCCCGCATCAACAACGACAGTTCCCTTCAACCCTCTACGAATGGGCCAAGTTTTTCTAACTCTACACCTTCTGCTTGTATGTGATGGTCAATGTTTTAAGTGTGGGGACATTAAAGTACACTTTGGTGACAAGTCTTGTGTTCATGCGGCATCATTTACCCTTACCTAGTACAGTTTTAAGTGTGGGGACGCGTCCTTGCGCGTCGCTGAGCATACATCTTGCATTTGTGATTCCCAGAATATGTGCCTATCCCCTCTCTTCCTTTTACCTTAATGGGTCCCTTGCCCACCCACCAGCCCTCGTCTACCTTTTCTAATGGCAGTTCGCAATGTTCTTTCTTTTTAAACCGTGTTTTGATCGTTTTTCGTGTGACCAACCCTACGTTTACCAAAATCCAAATTCAACATTACCGTCATCTTTATCCCTTTAAACTATCCCTTTTTCCTTTTTACCTTCCCATGTTCCATGTAATGAATTGCAAGTTATTAATTTTTGAAGCTTTTCCCGCACAATTGGATGTCTTTCCATGAGAATGCACCCTTATCACTTCAGACCAATGATTTGATGTGACAGCCCTATCCTGCACCTTCCACATGACTATTTTCCTTTTTACACCCTGTCATTCTGCTATACGATTTATCTGTTAGTAATTTTGTGGGCTTTCGTGTCTGTTTCGTGCGTATTTTTGTCCTTTTTCCATAGAACCCTGCCCTATTCTCCTCAAATTTCAATTCTGACTAGATAGCCTTGTCCAATCACCCTTCTTGCACAATTCTCCTTTTTTCTCTGCCCTGTTTTGACCTTTGGATTTTTTGTTATTAATTTTTATTGGTGTTTTCAAGCTCCATTTTCTTGTTTTTCCATGTGAACATCCCCTAACCCCCCTCGAAACGCATTCCAACATGACAGTCCTGTGAAACACTGTTATACGAATATTATTCATTTTTACTGCCCTTCGTTCTAGTGCCCATATATTTTTATATAAATTTCCGCGTCCTGTTTTAGGGGTGATGTTTTGGTTTTTTCCATGTGAACGAGTCTTATCTTCGTCAGAACTGTGTTCTGACCTAATAGATCTGTCTGGCACGACTTTTCACACATTTTTCCCTTTTTCTACGCTTCATTTCAACTATCAGATTTTTTAATATTAATTTTCGTATGCGTTTTTTAGCTCGATTTTTGCATTTTTTCCATATGACCACCCTGCATTGTTCCCAGACACCTCGTTGCACTCTTTCGATGTCTCCCCCTCCACTTTCGGCACAGTTTTCCTTTATTACAACATTTCGTCCTAGCACACGATTTGGGTTTTATGAAATTTTCCGTTCAATTTGCGCCTATCTTGCCTCTTGCGCCATGCGTGACCACCGTTTTTTTTTTTTTCGATTTTCACCCTAATGTTGCATCCATTGCATCACCTCGTACCCATGCCGCTGTCCCCGCCCCTGTGCAAATTTTTTTACCCCGCCCTGCACATGCACATGGGACGGGGGCGGCCCACATTTTTTCTTTCTTTCTTTCTTTTTATTTATTTCAAAATCTTTTTTTTTCAAAAAAACAAACCCCTTCCTCCCCGACGATTTCCCCCTTCCTCCCCTTCGCCTTCCTTTGCCTCCCTCCTCCCCTTCGCCTTCCTTTGCCTCCCTCCTCCCTTACGCCTCCCTACTCCCTTATGCCTCCCTTTGCCTCCCTCCTCCCTTCGCCTCCCTTTGCACCGTCCCTCCTCCCCGCCATCGACCGGGCCCGCTGGCCCCTCCACCCTCTGCAACAGCTACCCGCGTTGCTTGCGTCACCACCTGCATATAACCCACCCCCCTCCCCTGCCCGCCCATCCCCCCCATTATCCTAACCACCCCCCTAAACCTAATCCCCCCCACTAAACCTTTAACCCAACTCTCCTACCCTTACCCCCCACCTCTAACATAATTTCCCCCCCCCACTTAACCTTATCTCCCCCCACCCCATTATCCTAATCACCCCCCACTACCCCTAATTTCCCCCCTACTTAACCTTATTCCCCCCACTCCATTGTCCTAGCCCACCCCTGACCCCTTAACCTTCTCCCAACCCACCTAACCTCAACCCCTCTACCTAACCTAACCCCCCTTTACCCCATTTATCCACACCCCCTAGTTGGCTAAACCCACCCCCCCCCACTCACCATCTTTGCATGTTCGCGCGCCATCGGGCGGGCCTTCCTCTCATGTTTGCATGCGCGGTTTTGGTGTTCGTGGGTGCTTGTTCCTATCAAGGAGTGTTCCTGCACAAGGACACGCGTCTAGCCTCGTCCGTGCGGTGGTGCATGCCCATCGTCCGAGCACAAGTTGTTGTTCACATGCAACTGGGTATGCCATGGACTTCTCCATGTGATGGTGCGTGCCCGCCGTTCGAGCACAAGCTATTGTTCACACGCAGCCAAGTACACCATTTTTCATTAAAATTTTGTAAAAACCCCTCAAAAAATACATAAAAATTAAACAAATTAACAAATATTCCTAAAAAAGCATAAAAATTTACAAAAAATACTTGAAAATTCCTTTGACCAACTAGACACTTTCTAGATTATGTTTCAAAGTTGTAATTTCACAAATAAGTTGTAAAAAATTCAAAAACTTCAAAATTCATTTAAAATCCATTACAAATTAATAAAAATTTGTTTTTAAAATAAATAAATATCAAAAAATTCAAAAAATTCAAAAAATTCCATCCACATTTTACTTTAATTCTATTTTTTTAAAAGCTAAGAATGCTTTACAAAATGATCAGATCCTTATTTTTGGAAAAAAATCTTGAAAAAAGCATATTAAATGCCAAACATAAACGGAAAAATGTTGGAAAAATCTAGTATTTTCTAGCCAAAAATCTAACAAAACACCAAATTTTTCTTGATTATTTTTATAAAAAAATGAGGTGTTAGTTTGGTTTTTTCTAAGCTTACCATATTCAAACCTTTTTCAGTTGTTGGCTTTTCTCTTTTGAGACTCATTTGTATTGTGGGCTTGATACGTGCGCATTTAATATCCTTACACATACTCTCTCTCTCACGTAATTATTTTCCCCCTTCTTGTTTTTTTTGCTACCCCAAAATTCACATATTAATTTCTAAAATGAACCTTAATCACTACCATGGCATGCGCATCCGTGCTAAACACACCTTCTTTTTAATTACATAAAAATGAACTAGTTGCTCACTTTACACACACTACATGCACTTCAAAGGCACCTTAATTTTAAATAAAATGAACCAGTTGTCACAAAAATGCATGCACTGAAAAAGAAGAGAGCTTCAAACACATCAAATTCTTAATTAACGAATATGTATTTACAGACTCAGTCTAGGTATCGAAGTCTAGGCTTCATTAAAAGTACCACTCCACCTTAATTAATTGTAAATAACAATTTAAAAACGAACCGTCGTTTTCTTATTAAGGTTTACAACCTAATAAAATTTCACCCATTTTTAATAATTTATTAAAACGAACCATTCATTGATTTGGTTGATTTATATGATTCATGGTACGGTCTGAATTTATTTTTCAATTTATCTGCCTGATATAGGGTCTCGGGTGCATGTCTATTGCATAGCATGAAGCTTTCGATCGCATTTGTCTAGAGGTCATGCCAAATTCTTTCTAGGATGTGCCTTGCTTGGGGATAGTCGTTCGAGTCTCGTTTCAAAACCTTGGTTGATATCTCATCTTTGATCTTTTCTGCTGATTTTACAGGCACCCCTTTTGTTCGTGAGTTTTGTTGTGTGTTCACTATCTGAATGGCACCTTATACGTCTCCTCCTATTCAGTACGTCCCATTGATCAGTAGGGATATTTCTTCCAGATTGACTTTTGAGCCTATTGCAAAAGCTGGCCTTGCATCTTTTGTGGCTGCTCCTCTCCCTCTAATTCCAGATGATCCAACTCTTTGTGATGAGTTTCTCGCGTCATACAGTAAGAAATCAAGCTTGGTCCGTGGTACTTCCATGGTCCTGACACTTAGAGGGTTAGAAGGTTAGAAGATGAACCATATTGGATGAATAAGTTTGTAGATATGTTCTCCCAAAAGAACTCAACTTCCACCCAAGAGAGAAGTCAATCATGAGATTAAATTTATGCCAGGAGCATGCCTAATAGCAAATAGGCCTTATCAAATGTCAATTCCCACGGCTATCGAGTTGTTGAAAGAATAGTTCAAGAAGTATTGGATCAATATTTGACTAAGTAATTTTCCATGGAGAGCTCTAATTTTGTTTCAAAAGAAGATAAATGGGACATTTCATCTTTGCATTGATTATTGTGGGTAGAACCAAGTGACAATAAATAATAAATACCCAATTCCCAAGATCAATGAGCTTCTTGACAGACTTCAAGAAGCAAATATTTTTCAAAGATTGATCTAAGGTCAAGATACTATCAAATTAGAATCAAAGGAATAAACATTCCAAATACTACCTTCAATATGAGGTACAAACATTATGAGTTTATTGTAATGCCTTTTCAATTGATTAACAAATTAATTGCAATGCTATATTTTACATAAGACACGAAAAAAATTCATCTCTATACAAAAAAAAACCAACTCCTACTTTCAACAAACTAGTCCAAGACATATTCAAGACTTATCTTGATGAGTTTGTTCTCATCTTCTTCGATAACATCCTAACTTACTCAAAAGAAGAATAACAACAAAAAGGATAGCTCTAGACCATGCTAGATACAATAACGACACACAAGCTCTATGCTAAAAGGAGTAAGTGTGCATTTTTTAAGAGACATATTGAGTACCTTGCATTCATAGTATTTGAGAAATAAATTGTAGTATACCCAATCAAGGTCAAAGATGTACAAGAATGGCCACCTCTAAAGTCTGTTATGGAAGTGTGTAACTTTCTAGGATTGACTAGATGGTACTGAGTCTTTGTCAACATTATGCCTTGATCGTTACACCCCTCATTGACGTGCTCAAGAAGTAGACTTACATAGTATGGACTCTAATTGAGTAGTCTAGATCTGACAAATTCAAGTAGAGTCTAATAATAACTCCCATTCTAAAGCTTCTCAATCTCATCCAAGAATTTGAGGTCATGATGATGATAGATACAAGCTCTGTTGCACTAGATTGTGTACTTATGCAAGGGGACATCCAATGGCCTACTCCTCAATGAAGCTAAAAATGCATGAAAGAAATTATGCTACCCATGATTTAGAGTCATTATTTGTGATCCATGCTCTCATATTGTGGATACATTACATGCTTGGAAAGAAATTCACATAGTAAAATTGACCACAGAAGTCTCAAATGGATTTTCACTCAATCTAATCTAAATATAAGGCGATAAAGATGGAGCAAGGTCTTACAAGAGTACCACTTCAAGATCAAATACAAGCCAAGTGAGGAGAATTTGATTGTAGATACACTAAGTCACAAAGCATTCCTCAATATCCTCATCTTGGAAGAACCTTCAAGAGTAGAATCACTAGCCTCAATTATATCAATGCCCAATAACCCCATCATCTAGTTTGCAAAAGGAAAAAGTGAAAGAGAATCCAAAATATCAATAGCTAAGAAGGAATGGTCAACTTAAGGATCAAGATCCAAAGTTACAACTTAAGTATGGAGACTTCTTTCTTGAGCATGAGCTTGTGTACTCCAAAAGAGCTTAAGTATCAAGACTTCTTTCTTGAGGATGAGCTTGTCTACTCCAAAAGAAGACTTTGCATTCTAGCTTGTCAAGGGCTAAAGAAGAATGTTTGGGTATGATGCTCAAAAATTAATTTACATATATATTAATGTGACTTTTTGGGTTATGGTTTGTTTATATGTATATGTGATTTAAGTATATTAACCTTGGCCTACCATGCATGTCCCATTTTGGTCCGTCACTAGTTTCTTTCCAATTGATTAGTCTAAAGAAGGTCATTTGCAAGAACCATCAAAGATTTCTCCCTCTTGATCATTCTAAGTATGGGAGGCCTTTAAATGGGGTCCTACCATAATTGTGGAGACCTAAGGATTTATGGAGTTGTAAGGAATATCCTCCTCCACATAGCATGAGTTAATAAGACCTAAAACCACTCATTGTATAGAATTAAACTTTAATGTATGGCCTCTCGAATGCACATTATGTATTTTTGGATCATTCACTCTATATTATTTTGACTACCTTATTGGACTCATGTAAAAATCAACTACCTTTTAGATCCTCTCTATATATTCAAAAACATGGGGATCATTTGATTGGATCTAATATTTAGAATTTGTAAGAGAGGATTTATGTAGTATTGATAGGTGAAGAAAAGTGTGGTCATAAGAGGTGGCAAACGGAAATACCATTCTACCACATGCACCATGGATATTGACAAAGAAAGAGGAAAAGTTTGAAAAATAAGCCATAACAACATTTCTCTCACACACAGGTTGCAAGAAATATTTAAAGGGGACCTTCAATAAGGACAAAAAAAAAGGTTTGGAATAGTTATTTGACTTCAAGTTGCACATTGGCATAAGATACTATAGGCAAGACAACGTTTACAATTACACACGTAAGTTAAAACTATTATTTATTATAGAAAACACATGTCATGTTAGTTGTTTATACTTCCTACCACCATCTCACATTGTGCTTCAAAGAAAGTATGAGAGACTATTTACAAGATGGGGGAGCTTGTGAGGTACTAAAACATACTACTATAGTGGTAAGTTTTGACATGGAATTGCTTACTTTTACTAGTAATGTAATATTTATGTTTCTATCCTCGCACATATGTTAGCTCAAAGGAAATCAATCCCATGACCTTCAAGATGCTTGACTCATGGCAATTAAGGTATCTTATTTCGTAGACAAGACTTTGCCATGAACCATTCTCATAGGCAAACTATATCTCATGATCCATTTGGTGGATGAGATGGATGTATGTGGTATATTGCATACTCAATGGACATCATGTCTTAAGCATCCCATGAAAATCCTAAAGGATTTCATGAGGGAAAATGCAAGTTTGGAAGGTAACATGGTTGAACATTATTTTGTAGGAATTTCTTTTTTGAGGATGTAGTAGAAAAAGGCCCAATGTAATAATCAAGCGTCATACTAATGGATTAATAACCATTGATTATAGTAACATAAAAACCTTTGTATTATACACTTTTTCTAAATAAAATACACTCCATTTTTTGTTTTGTGCTTTACATAGGCATTAGATTTGGAGATAATGAGAAATGAGGATTCAAGTTAAAATGACCTTATCTTTTTCAAAAAAGAAGAAAATAATGAAAAAAGATTTATATCTATCAACTTATACATCATATTAAGAACAACCAACCACCAATGTCTCTTAATCAACCTACATGCAAGCAATCCAACTCAAGAAAGGACCTTAGTTTACTTAAGCTTCTACGTGTACCAAGAGGATGTTTTCATCAATAAGGCTAATGGCAAGGCACTTGTTAACTATTCTCACTCGCTTACATCTGATCACTACATAGAGTCCATGTGGGAAAAAAGTGCAAGGAATTTGGAATGGGAGTGCCAAAAGGAGGAAAGATGAAATGAGAGGCTACAAAACAAGCAAGCTAAGATGGTTGCCATTGAAGTTGAGAAGAGGTAGTGGGATGAGGAAACATATTATGTTTATTTGTGACTTTACATATCATTGTGCTTGTAAGTTTAATGCATATTTACATTCATAGATTTAAATATTTGAAGTTTGTTTGATAAGTTATTTTTTCAAAAGTTGAGCAATGCAATAGGACAAAAACGTTCTCAAGGAGTAAGTTCTCTACTTTATGTTGATCATGGCATTCAACTAACCATTAATAAACACATAGAAAGTGTTTGCATTTATATTTGCGTGTACACAAGATCAATTTAAAGCAACTTTAAATGTACCTACCACTATCGAAGTTATATGCATGTTTTGTTGGGCTCTAAGAGCTCCACATTAGCTGTTGATATAGAGAGTGTTTTTAGGAGCAATAAAATGCACCTATTAATGCATGCCATGCACCCATATCTTTACTTCAATTTTGGTTGTAGTAGTGAATGCTCCATGATGTAAATTTTTCCAAGATGAATAAATCGAATCTAGTAAGCTCGTACTTGCATGCATATGTGTTCCTAGGAGGGCCACTCACAAATATATGTGTATACCATGTGGGTTCAAAATAAGGGATTTTTAAAATAGTATTTTTATATATTTTTTACATACAAAAGGGTGTCATATAAAGGGGTTATTTACAAATTGAATAGAAAAGGGTTGTGTTTTATTCAAGAAAAATTCATAGATAGGATTATTTATAAATAGGCTTTGAATGCACATGAGAGAGAGAGAGAGAGAGAGAGAGAGAGAGAGAGAGAGAGAGAGAGAGAGAGAGAGAGAGAGAGAGAGAGAGAGAGAGAGAGAGAGAGAGAGAGAGAGAGTGTGTGTGTGTGTGTGAACCTCCCAAACTTATGTTACTTGAAGAGCTATTGGCATGCATTTTAGTCGAATAGAATCAATCGGGTGACAAAATGACAAATAATTAAAGGAATAGAAAAGAGAATGGCATGTGAAAAGAATATGGAAGAAGAAATTAACATGAGTTTAGTGTGAATATCCTAGCAATATAAGATTTTGCAATTTTCAAGAGAAAAATGACCAAAAAGATGACCTTGACATAGATTAAAAGTTGTAGGCATTTAATAGCAGATCTTTTAAATGAAAATATATTCTCTCATTAATCACATCTTAGTTGCCATAGCTAGACAATCCATTCTTCTAATCTCTCAATTAATTAACAACTTAATCATTTTCTTACAGGGCATTTTTTTAAAAAAAATTTGACTCTAATAGCATTCAATTTCTCTTTGGTGAGAATTTTGGTTACGAAAAACTAAAATATTAACAAACCTGCAACCCTATACTTCTTTTTGTTTAGAATGTCTAAAAGATTAGCAAATGTGCAACTCTATACTTCTCTTTGTTTAGAATGTATACTAGATTTTTTTAAATGGCTTAGGGATAGTTCAAACTCATCCAAATGGACCATTTTATCCCTAAAATACCCCACCATGCATGTTTATAACTAATCAAATAATCACAAGATGGGCATGTGATGATCATCTCTTTTCTCTTCAATATTTCTATCCCTCTCTCTCATCCACACCTTCATCTTGGCATTGATCATTGCTCTCTCTCTCTCTCTCTCTCTCTCTCTCTCTCTCTCTCTCTCTCTCTCTCTCTCTCTCTCTCTCTCTCTCTCTCTCTCTCTCTCTCTCTCTCTCTCTCTCTCTCTCTCTCTCTCTCTAGCCACAAAGAAGGCCTATAGTTTGGTGTTTTATTGTTGGAACATCATTCCATGTCAATCTAATCTCAAAGATCTCGATAGTGGTGTGAATACTAAATGGTGGTGATTGTACTGGATGTGCAATAAAAATAGTATGTTCACCAAGGTGATGGTGATGATATTGGTAGCCAAGTTGGAGACATTAGATGGTCAAAGAGGGGGGGACTAGTGATAGTGGCAACCAACCTAAAAGTGATGGTTAATGGAGCTTAAGTAGGGTAGGCTAAGTGTCATATTCCAACATCAAGTTAGCAGCATGGATAGTGCCACAACACACACACACACACACACACACACACACACACATAGAGCTTAACCCACCCATGAAACTTCCTTCTTAAGAATAAATTTGACATTAAAATTTTGGGAGAGCTCAAGTACTTTCTTGGCATTGAGATTATAAGAATATCGAAGGGGATAATAGATCTCACAAAGATAGTATATATTGGATATGTTGAGGACAAAGTATGGTATGGCTAAACAATCTTGGTAACATTGGGTCAAAATGAAAAGTTAAGTGCTACTGTGGGTGAGATATCAGAGGATCCAACAATTTATATGAAGATGCTGGAAAGTTTGACTTTTACCACGATCACTAGGACAAATTATAACTACAAAATTGGCTTGGACAAGTAGTTTATGTGAGTGTGTTGCAAGCCTCATTTTTGGACAATGTGAGATATACCTTGTGGTATCTTAAGACAACACTAGATTATGGTATCTTTTATGAGGTTGATTCAACAATGTAGTTATCTCGTTATAATGATGCAAATTGGATAGGTATTGTGTCTAATAGGAAGTCTACCAATGATTATGTCATTTCTTTTGGGAGTGGAACTATGACTTGGAGCAATAAGAAACAATTCACTATTGTATGATTGAGTAGAGAGGTAGAGTACAAGGGTGCTTCTATGGAAACATATGAGGTAGCTTGGATGCAAAAGCTACTTGATGATTTGGAGATAGAAATAGATAGGAGAGTTGTCATTTATCATGATAACATGAGTAGCATACCATTAGTGAGCAAGGAACCCTATGTTTCATGCATGCATGAAACACATTGAGGTTCACTACCATTTCATCAAAGAGCGAGTCTTAGTAGATGACATTGATGTCTATATGTGAGCATAGAGGAGCAAGTTGCAGATATTTTCACCAAGGCCCTAATAGCATAAAATCTTTGATGATTTCAAAGCTTACTTGGAGTACATGTCATGGACTTGAGCTTGAGGGGAAGTTTGAGATGTTAATCTCAACACGAGTTAACACACATGTACCTGGGTGACTATTTGCACATTCATATCATTGACGTGGTTAGTACTTGCATTAGCATATACATGTCATGGAGTTGAGCTTGAGGGGAAGTTTGAGATGTTAATCTCAGCACAAGTTGACACACATGTACCTGGGTGACTATTTGCACATTCATATCATTGACGTGGTTAGTACTTGCATCAGCATATACTTCCATTGATACTTTATAGCTAGAAATAAGTTCACCTACACAACTTATGGAAAATCTATCTAGTCATCTTTTTAGTTAGCATATTTACATTATGGACTGCTTGTATATTATGTAGTTTGTACTCTCTCTTTATTCTTGGTGGAAGAAGAAGAAAGATTAGGGGTTTTTAGCTTCCTACCTCGTGTGTGTTCTCTGTGTGTTGTGTGCCATATAAGAGGTCAAGTTCCCTCTCTCCCCAACATCTTTTCAATAAGGTTAGGTGCAAAAAAGCATTGTTTCCCTTAAATATATTACCTCCCTTCTCCATAATATATAATCCCCTTCTAAAACCTCCACATGCATCCCCTTAAAGCCTTCATTTGTCCTCCTAAAATCCTAAGTCCCTTCACTTAAATTTTAATCCCCCTTTGAAAAAAAAACTACATCTTAATACTTTCACATCGACACAATATTTAGTGCCAAGGCACAGAATGGTATCTTGATCAAGGTCATATTTCTAGAGGCTACACACTATCTTATTGTCCTCAAATTATACCACCTTTTTTATGATAACTCAGGATCTCTATAAAGTCAAGTTGAGTCTCCTAATTCTTCAATAATAACCTCTCTATTATCTATTCATTTCAATCTTGCTTTAGTAGGCATGGTGGCATGACGATTCAACAAAACATTCTTTACAAATCTAGTTATACATTGAAACTCTTTTTGCCCTACATTTAGTTGCATTCAAAGGGATCTACCTATACACTTGCTTTTGTATTAGATGCATTCAAGGAAATAAACAAACCATGAGGTGCATTGTATCCTAAGCCCATGCCTTTAAACCCTAACCTTGCTCCCAAACACCCCAAACTCCCTATATGCTTAAGCTCTAATGCCACCTACCATGGTAAACCCTAAGCCCACCTTTCTCCTCCAAAACAATAATATCCACACCATGCACAAACCCTAGCCCACTTGCATCCTTAATGTTGATATCACTTGTTCCCCAATGCTCCCTTTCTCAAACATCTTAAACCCTTTGTAAGTGCTTGGTCCCGTCTACCCAAAACCCTAAGGCCACCAACCCAAACAACCTAATTCTATACCCCTTTCAAGCATAACATCCCTCTATGGGTCATAATGTTCCCATCTTCTCTCTCTCTCTCTCTCTCTCTCTCTCTCTCTCTCTCTCTCTCTCTCTCTCTCTCTCTCTCTCTCTCTCTCTCTCTCTCTCTCTCTCTCTCTCTCTCTCTCTCCAAAGAAATCTTATCATGCTCAAAATTTTGCACAATCACCCAAAAAAATAGTTTCGCTTCTTGCACACAAAAGTCCTAAACTCAATTCTCTTAAGAAACCTAACTTCTCCTTCCAAAAATCCTAACCCACTATTTGCAATCCAGAACCACTCTCTTGACATGCTAATTTCCTTTTCTCTCAGAGGTACTAACCACACAAACATGTAAAACTTTAACCTTGAGCAATCCTCTTAAGCATATCAAAATCTCTAATCTTATTTCCCCCTAAATCTAACCCCGCCCAAAAGATCTAGATTCCCAAAGACCTATTCGCCACTTTTGAAACCCTAACCCTCCATCTTGTAGCAAATCCTTAAATGCACTACCCCCCATAAAAATCCTAAATATCCCTTACCATTGAAATCTCAAAGGTTCTATTCCAAAAGTTTAATCCTAGGCCTCTTTTCCATTTAAACCTTAGAGCCCACCCTAAAACTCTAATCCCCTATCCCCCAAACCAAAAGACCTAACCCCTCACACTCCCTAAAAAGACTTTGTCCACCCCCAAAACCCTAGGACATCACACCAACATTGTGATCCTACCGCGCCCCCCCAAAAAAAAAAAGAAAAAAGAAAAAGAAAAAGAAAATTTACGACCAACTATGGAACTCTAATACACTATCCCAAAATCCTTGATCCCTTTACCAAAGCATACAACAACTAGTGTGGGCAAATCGTTGTTTGCGAGAGAACCCCACAACTTATATTCCCTCCTTTTAACCATATTATGAATGCTTGCTTGCAAATTGAGAAAATTATGTTATGACTATCGTGAAGTAGAAAGCATTCCCTACACACTCTCCACTAATGGCTTTTGACCATGTCTACTTACATGGCTTGGAATGATGGGTGATATTTGCATCATTTGGTATTGCCTCACCCATGCATTTAGTACACTCTAGGGTTACTAAGCAACGGAGACATGAAAAAAGCAAAAACTTAAATCCACATAAAATACCCTTGCTTGGATCTATTGGGTTTCTTTATTGCTTTTAGAAATGAAAACTACTATTTAACAAATATTTTCTATTCTAGATTATATCATTAAATTTAAGAATCCAAAGCTTTTGTAATATCATTAGACAAATATAATCATGTTGTTCCAGAAATTACAATAGCACGTATAAATCAATTTGTATAGTGTCATGTATAAACCTATTATATTATTGTGGATATCCCTTGAGAGACCACATGTTTGTCACACACTATTTCCCTATCTAATGTAGTTGAAAATATAAGTGTAAACTTCACAAATGATAACATTTTATTGATTTCCTTTCAAGAAACTGTTATTGTGCAAGTGTATCTATTTGTCATAAAATAATAACTAGCTTTCAATTTTCCCTTCAACAAGAAGCTCAAAATAAACACTCTCGATCTTCAAAATGTTTGCATTTAGGTTTAGGCTAAGTTATTAGAGGCCAAAAACCAAGGCTCTTGAGTTTCAAAGGAGTTACATTTGGGCCAGGTTCTTATAAGTTACATTTAGGCTATATTCTTGAAGCTAGAGAGAATTACAATTAGCATAGGAAAAGGAGGTTTATCTTATTTGTGTTATAAAGTTTCCCATTTTCCTCATATCTCTCAAATGATGGAATATATTCATGGGCATGAAAAATGGTTATAACAATATTTATACTTAAGAGTATACTTTCACATTTCTAACTTCTAAGTGAAACAAATAATGGATACCCATTGAGGTACAGAGGACAACAACATATTTATGTTGAGATGATGTTGTAAGTCCTCATACAATAGTGAAGATGATAATAAAATATCTCTTACCCTCTACATTGATGAGGTTTGAGTTATTCAAACCATTTGCAAAGGTTTGATGTCACAATATTGGCCCTTTATAATACCAAAAAGCAATGTTCTCATGTGTTGTAGGGCCCTTATCCTAGATGAGAATGAGTATTCATTTTGAAAAAACACATGCATCCATGTCACTCTCTTTAGGCTATGTCACTTTCTAATAATTTAGCCAACAATATTGGGAGTCAAAAAGTCCCAACAATGTATGTAACTAATCTCACTCTACTCTTCCTCCTACTCTACCTCTCCATTTTTAATGTCTTTGGTAGAAATTAGTTCATGGATTCAAAATTAATATTATAGTATCAAAGATTGTTGATATCATGAAAATCATGCATGGATGAGCATTATCATATTAGAATAAATCTAGATAAGAGACAAAATGAGAGAAATTTTACACTTGCTTATGGGCTCTCATCTCAATGGAAGTTGACCATGAAACAAGTTCTAACGAGATGGAACTTTGAAACTCACTTTTGGGTTCTCATCTCAATTGAAGTCAATTATGAAACGAGTTCTAACTAGTGAAAGTACCAATAAAGTGTGACCATAAAATCAACATGGACAAAGACAAGGTGAAAGTATCACCCAAACTTTGAATGTGAATGAGTGCATATGTGTACACATGTGCACACACACACATGAGAGAGAGAGAGAGAGAGAGAGAGAGAGAGAGAGAGAGAGAGAGAGAGAGAGAGAGAGAAGAAGATGATGATGATGATGATGAATAAGAAGAAGAAGAAGAGGAAGAAGAAGAATGAGGGTCCAATAGGATATCAAATCATAGGATATCATGATGGATTCATCAAACATATAGAAATATGATTTCAAACTATCAAAAGGTTGTTTTTCTTTCCCAAAATACAAAAATATCCACCCAAACTTGCCAAAACTTGTTCCAACTACAAATGCTTGTATGGGTTCACTTTTTGTATTGAAACCTCCAACATTTCCAAGAGATAAGGGACTTTATTCGCTTAGTTGTGACTCATCTAGTAATATAAGTCCTTTCAACCATGCTCCATAGCAAAAGATAAAGTTAATTAATCAAGAACTTACAAATCATAGAAAGATGTGCTAAAAGAAAGCAAAATGATGACCAAAGAAAGTGCTCAAACTTTATGCTTGAAAGCTTGATTTCTACCTTGTTCTCATAAGGCCTATTCATTATATTTATTTTAAGAATTAAGAGACACAAAATTCATAAAACAAAGCTATATCACACCATAAAGTTAATCATCTTTACACTTACCAAATGAGCACCAAAGATCATGTAACCAGATTGGCTTACATTCAAGTTCATCTTTATTCCTTGTTTTAACTCATATATTCATTTTTTTTAAATTATAAAAGATGACTCAAAGTTTCAATTGAGCTATATTGAGAATGAATTTAGGTGGAATCATGTATAGATGACTTGCTTTTGCTGTTAAAAAGTAGATGGTTGTTTGTGGTTTAAAAGGTGACTAGTTTAGGTTTTGGACATATTGTAAATAGTAATCCATTAAAATACAAGATTACTTCAAAAATAAGCTTAGATTTCATACACTTGTGAAAAGAAAGGTAATATCTTTAATAATAGGTTTCTAATAAGTGAAAATATTCTCTCTCTCTCTCTCTCTCTCTCTCTCTCTCTCTCTCTCTCTCTCTCTCTCTCTCTCTCTCTCTCTCTCTCTCTCTCTCTCTCTCTCTCTCTCTCTCTCTCTCTCTCTCTCTCTCTCTCTCTCTCTCTCTCTCTCTCTCTCTCTCTCTCTATGTGTGTGTGTGTGTGTCCTAGCTGAAGTAACCCATTTTTGAAGTAGGAGGTACTCTCTATTGATCTCTCTCTCTAGAATATTTTGGCCCCTAGTTGTGCACCACTTGCAATCAATGGATGTGTAGCTACATATAGCTTTGAAGATTTTACATCATGCACATATTATGGACTACATGCATGCTTCTCAGAATCATCATTTAAGATACAAAATGTGTAACATCTCCACCTACCCCCACATAGAACCCCCATGATTAGTAAGATTAATTCAAAATTTTTTAATTCTCCCCCCGTCATCGCCGACAAGTGGCGAGGGGGGAGAGAAGGGAATGAGGAAGAAGACAGCGAGTGATGATGCTGGGACAAGAAGTCGATGAGAGGATGCAGACGAAGTGGAAGTGAAGGGGAAGAAGGAGATGCTGAGGACGATGATGAGAGGCCATGGGCCTATTACATTTTCCCCCCTCTCAACTTGCCATGCTTATGACAGGTGGTGGGTGGGGAAAGACCACCCCTCCACGTTCACTCCACATCCCCTCCCCAATCATAATGGAAGGGGATAGGAAGCCTTGGAGGGCCTCGACCTACTGTTGGACGAGAGAGAGAGAGAGAGAGAGAGAGAGAGAGAGAGAGAGAGAGAGAGAGAGAGAGAGAGAGAGAGAGAGAGAGAGAGAGAGAGAGAGAGAGAGAGAAGAAGAAGAAGAGGAGGGGGAGAGAAAGAGGGAGAAGAAGAGGAGGAGAAGAAGAAGAAAAGGAAGAGAGGAGAAGAAGAGGAGGAGAAGAAGAAGAAAAGGAAGAGAGGAGAAGAAGAAGAAGAAGAGGAGGAGGAGGAGGAGGAGGAGAAGAAGAAGAAGAAGAAAAGAGAGAGAGAAGAAGAAGAAGGAGAAGAAGAAGAAAAGAGAGAGAGAGATGAGAAGAAGAGAAGAAGAGAGGGAGAGAAAGAGGAGAAGAGAGAGAGGGAGAGAGAGAGAGAGAGAGAGAGAAGAATAATAATAATAATAATAATAAGAGAGAGAGAGAGAGAAAGAGAGGGAGACTCTCTGAAGGGACCCATTTCTCTCCCCCTCTTAGGAGGGTGGGCGTCCTTTTCCCCCTTTTTGCTACGAATCACTATACCTTTTTCCGCAAGATTATTGCCCACCCGCAAGCCTAATTCTTCCTCCCAAATTAGGCCCACTGGATCGAGCACAAGGTGCAAAAAGTCTTGTGCGACTCACATCTGAGGGAGACGAGGTTCGAGAATGGCCCCCAATCGGAGATTAACGTGCTCGGATGGAAATCTCTCAACGAGCAACGGAGCCTCGGGCGAAGACATCACTACCAATCCAACTATGATTCTAGTTGTAGGTGATGTATTTCCAAATTAGTAGATGCCTGTTTTGATTCCCACATGAAGTACATTAGATGCCACACGAGAATAGATCATGGGAAGGGATATGCTTCATCTCCTACATTCGAAAGATAAAGTTGCAAAGTGCAGGTATCAAGGGAAGTTAATTGTATCTGGAGGCTATGTGACAACTCGCACATAGCATAATAGTATTTCAAGGTATTTTTGGCTCTCCTCTTCATGAAATTAATAGATGGGTATTTCCCCACACTAAAAGTATGTAAAGTATGTTGTAGGTTGCACGCTTGATGGATTGCATGATAAGTAATCTAGCCTAAGGGGAATTCAATCTCGAATCTATTAGATCATTGGGATCTTGATGATATGTGCAGTTAACACAAACAACGACCATAAGGACTAAGACTAAGAATGCCTTGTGTTTCGACTGATAACAGCTACAATTATCAGTCTTATTTGGATTGGGCTAGATCCGAACACAACTCTGACCCCCAAAGGCAAGTAGAAAGCTCAAGGGATTGAGAAGACTGAGTCAAAGTAAAGATCACTACTCTTTGGAAAGAAGGTTAGATTATCGACCAACGTAAGTGACTATTAGAACTTATGTTTGAAACCCTAACATATGCCGTAATCAAAAAAGGCTCCTGATTCCAAGGGGGAGAGCAAATACGTGACAGAAAGGTTATCGCGACTATTGCCATAATGTTTGGAAAAGGGATACCATTTTTTTTGTTGATTGGTTGAATAACGTCCTAAATGCTTTTGCATTAAACTAATCGTGGGATGTGATTTGGATGATTATTCCAAGTGCTAGTGTTTCATCGTAAATACATGGCAGGGGTGGACGAAAAGTTGCCATGGAAAATAAAGGAATATTTTCTTGGAAAGATGATACCATGTTGATTGCCTTGATTGTGCTTGATTCTTAATTGGATTAATTAAAGAAGGATATTTTGCGCAGGCGGATCATCTCCAAGGTCACGCCGCATTCTAACCCGAGAGGGCATTGCTCAATTCACGGGCTGAAGGTCGAATGGTGAAAATGCCGTCCACGAAAATTGTGTCTCACTCCTAGATCGCTTGGGGTTAGTGGAGCTTTGGACACCCCTTGCCGGATTCGTAGACTACCGTGAGCCCAACGTCTAGGGCATTGGAAGATCCTATTCTAGATAAAGGATAGAAATTGTGGTGCCATGTGATTCAGACCGGGTACTTCTGTTGGACAGAAGGGATACATAAGTCTCCTGTATGGGCAAGAGACAAAGATTAACTTGAAGATGAGTTAAGGAACCTGTTTGTCAAAAGGACTGGTTGTTTTGTTTTCGTGTCTATGCTGCAAATTACATGAACAAACCCTGTTCCCTAAAGGCCTAATCAAGGAAGCTGATTTTGAATGTCACACATAAATGTGATAGAACCTAATTAGAAAACTAAAGCTATCAAGGGAAGTGGGTGGCCCGATGGGCCTGTCCTATGACAGGGTGGTCCGAGAAAACTGAAAGTCTTCTCGCAAGGTTTTATCATCGTTTGACTATTAGATATTGTTAAGTTAGAACCCGATTCATGCCATTTTAGGGGATTGGAATGGGACTATGCCCTACGGGCAGAGAGTTTGAGCAGTGCATCCCTCTCATTTCCCATTCTCTTTGAACCAAGTGCAGCATGGTTCTACTTCAACTTGGGTATCTCTACATAAAGTAGGATGTCTAGGTCCTGACACTGGAATGATGACAGGAGACCTTAGCCACTAGGAACCCAAATTTTAGGTCGATCCTAGTGGGTTTGGCCGCGAACATTCCATTGCAAGGCGGACTCAAAAAACCCTAGGCGACAAACCCCGGAACATTCCATGGGAGTGTCGAGCAGCGGCACTTTAACATGAGACCTTGGCCACTAGGAACCCAGATTTCAGGTCAATCCTAGTGGGTTCGGCCGTGAACATTCTGTTGCGATGCGGACTCAGGAAACCCTAGGTGTGACAAACCCGAGAACATTCCATGGGAATGTCGAGCAACGACGCTTAAATTCATTTCTCGATGGACCACTAAAACATGCTTGGATAGCCGTTAGGCAGGCACGTTACAAAATGGTTGTTTTTAGGATGTTATATTTTGAGTTTGTTTAACTAGAAATCATCAATCATCATGCAGATATTGTATTTTGTGATTATTTTTAGATGAAGAACCATGTTGTAAATTGGGGGACATGAGGGAAGGGGAGGGGGGAGGGAGTTCATTGTAAACCCTCTATATCATGTGCATTCAAAGGATATTAGAAAATACCCTTTCTTTACATATTGTAAGGTAATAAAATGACCTATTTTTCTTTGAAAAACTTACATATTTTTTTAATTTATAATTAAAATCCCTTTTGTAAATATAGCCCTGTAAGTTTTACTAAATAAAATAACCTGTAGAGGGAGCTCATGCTCAACCGCCAAAACCCACGGACCACTTATTGTTTCAAGTGTTTCAAGCGAGCTCTAATGGCTATCTCTCACCTAGCCGACGCGCTGTCAATCCTATGAGTGTAGTGAGCTTACCTTGATGCCAAAATGAGTTGCCTCCTCTCTTGCACACACCGGTAGCTCCACGATCCTAGATGCTAGCTCAAGCATCCTCAAGCCTCCTCCATCTCCAAGCTCCATCCACCATAGCCGCGCGCACAAGAAAATAGAAGAGAAGAGAAGAGAAGAAGAGAAGAGGAGATTGTGAAGAGCTTCACCCTCTTGATCCCTCACTCCAACACACTCACTCCCTCACACTCTCACACTCCCTCTCTCAAGAGCACGTACAAGCAAGGAGAAGAGAAGAAGAAGAGAACTCTTGTTAGCCACACACCACAAGAATGAGCTTCCATTCACTTTTTGAACTTTACATACAAGCCCTAAAATCCTATGGGCACCCATCCCTTTTTTACATGACCGGCCATTGTGGCAAGGTCCTTTCTCTATTTCCCTCTGCTATCCCTATGCCTCTAGCCTACACCCATCTAATATTTTACAATTGGCACAAGAGGGAGCCTGGAGCTCTTTTACAAGAGTTTTTAGAGCTTTTTGAGGTGCCTTCCATTTAAAATTGCACTTTTTGTCCCAACTTAGCTTTAGAGGCTGCATGCATGTCTTTGCTCTTTTTCCATCTTTTTTCCGCTTTTTCCTTCATTTCTCCGCCATCTCAACTTGGGGTCAACATTACCCCCCTCCGAGACGGGTGCCAGTCCCATGGCACTTCTGGCTGTTGTTGGGGAATGGTAGATAGTTGGCAAATTGTTCGGGTGAGGGTAGGGCCACATGTAGACTCGGGTGCTTGTGGAAGCTTGGTAATGATGTTTGTCGGAGAAGCCAATTGGATGCCAAGTGGATGATGGGGGCCTCTGAAGTTGATTGTTTGTCGCCTTTTGTAATGCCTAAAAGGAAAAGGTGCGGTGCGCTACCTGAAAGGTGAGAAGGATCGAAGCTTGCACTCAAGAGCTATGGCAGGAGAGCAAGAGCAAGAAAGAGAGAGACAAGAAATGGGAACTCCAATAGTCACAATGTGTGACTGGGCCTTCCTTTATTCAAACTGTCACTAAAAGAATAAAGAATAGAGTGAGGTGACGGGCGCCCACCACCTGCAATGTGCAGTAGCTGTGACTGTCAGTGTAGTAATATACAGGCGGCTAGGCGAAGGCGCCATTATCCCCAACAACCTCCCACTTAAAGGTGAATCTGCCCTAGTGAGGAGTGAAAAGAAAAAGAAAAAAAGGCAGAACAACATGTATACATGTACAACAGGACGAGGAAAGACGTCATCTCATCCCACGCCCATCAACCTCCTAAGGAAGGCAAAGCGCTCTGTAGAGAGGCTTTTCGTGAGCAGATCTGCAGGATTTTGTTCTGCAAAGCCCTTAGGCTGCTCCATATAAATCTCATCATGTAAGTCCCCATGTAAGAAAGCCATCTTGATATCCATCTGGCATACAAGTCAAGCTGAGCAACCAAAGCCAAGACTAAGCGTAGGGTGGTTATCTTAACCACAGGAGAAAAGACCTCATCAAAGTCCACACCATGCTCCTGCTTAAAACCCTTTGCTACCAGTCTAGTCTTGTATGCCGGCTTGGGGTGTCCAGGGGTACTTTTCAGCTTATACACCCACTTGCATGGCAAAGCCTTCTTGCCCTCAGGCAAGGAAACTAAATCCCAAGTCTCATTCTTATGCAAGGAGTCTATCTTAGACTGCATAGCCCTCTCCTAGGAGTGATTGTCACCCTTGCGCATAGCCTCATCATAGGTGAAAGGCTTTGATACATCTGTAACCAAGACATAATGCATCAAGGGCTAAAATCTATTAGGTGGATGTATGTCTCTAGTAGACCGTCTCATGGCAATCTCTACTTCCTGCCTAGCTACCTGTCCAACACCCTGACCATGAGCATCTGCTACAGTTGTAGGTTGTCCAATTGGTTGTGCGAGAACTCTTAGCTCATCTTGAAATATGACCTTGCAGATCTCAACAACTCTCTCAGGCTGTTGATCCATCTTGTCTTCATGGAAGACAAGATGCATCTTGTCTTCATGGAAGATTACATCATGACTGGGGATGACTTTCCGCACCTGCGGATCCTAGAGATGGTAACCCATCTCGCCTGCATCCCCATAACCAAGGAAAATGCATTTGACACTCTTAGGATCCAGCTTACTTCTCTTGTCCCCCTGGGCACATGGCAAAATGCCTCACATCCAAAGACACAGATATGTGCATAAGAGGGAGGTTTTTCAATCCATATCTCCTCTACAACCTGGAAATCCAAGCCACTAGAAGGTGATCTATTTATGACATGCACAACTGTACTAATTACCTCAGCCCAAAAGCTTTGTGGTAGGCCTGCATGGCTAAGCATACTGCGTACATGCTCCTGGATGGTTCTATTCATCCACTCAGCCAAACCATTCTGGGGGGGATGTAGGGGGCAGTCAACTGACACTTAATACCCGTCTCATCACATAACTACCCAAAAGTACGTGAGACATACTCACCCCCATTATCTGTTCTTAGACATTTTAGCCTATACCCAGACTGGTTCTCAACTAATGCAATCCATCTCTGAAACACAGCCAAGACATCGGATTTCAGCTTAATGGGATAAGCCCAATTCCGTGAAAAATCATCTATGAACGTAACAAAATACTTTGCACCACCCATAGACTGACAAGGCATGGGCCCACAGACATCCGAATGTACCAATGCCAAGGGCTCACTCATCAATGGCCTACTAGACTTCTTGTGTGTAGACTAGTCTGCCTGCCATAAAGACAATGCTCACATGAATCAAAACATGCATAATCAAGGGCAGTAAGTACTACAAACTAGAAAGAATTTTCATTCCCTTCAAAGACATATGGCCCAAACGGGCATGCAAAAGAGATACATGTGGGATAGAACCCACAGACAAAACACAATCAAGGGAAGAAGCAGATACAATCAAGGGATAGAGGCTGCCAGCCTTGGCATCTCTCGCAATCACAAGTCTACCACGAGTGATCTTCCATGTAGAGTCTCCAAAAGATGCATGATAACCTACATCATCAAGCTCTCCAGCTGACATGAGACTGCATGTCAAAGCAGGTACATAACGTACATCCTGCATAACAAAACTGTAGCCAGAAGGAAGCTGTAGCCTAACATCACCAATGCCCACAATATTAAGAGAGAGCCATCACCAAGCGCACAGAACCTGAAACAGTATGGTATGAATGAAATCACTCTCGACAAGGTGTCACATGAAAGGATGCACTTGAGTCCAAGAGCCAACATTGTGCATACATAGAGTGTATCTCTGTCAAGTGCGAAGCACTAAAAGAAGCTGCAAGGATATAATCATCATCAACATCCTCAAGCTACATAGCATTGATCTCTTCAATTTTAACACTGGAATTTGCAGGCACTATGGTGCGATCAAAAGACTTATCATGCACTTTGTCTTTCCCCTTATCTTTGTGCCTTTCATTGCACAGTTCATGGCATTGTGGCCTAATATGGCCCTTTTTCCCACAATGGTGATAAGTAACATCTGCATTCCTACCACGGGATTTGCTACGTGACTTCCCACGAGACTTGGACTGAGATTTTTGAGAATCCCGTCCATGGCCACGGCCACTGCCACCACTGCCATGCTTTCCATACCCATCATTTCTACCTCTAACTGTCATAGCATGCGACACACGAGAGGCATCCAAATTCTTACATTAACCTCTTCCTACAGAAGAGCAGTCTCAACATCAGATAATTTCAAGGTGGTGGTAGAGGCACATAATGCAGTGCGGAATACATCCCATGACTCATTAAGAGTACCAAGCAAGAAAAGAGGAGTGACATCCTCTACAAAAGTGATGTCCTACAAAGTCAAGTTCTTGAGTACAACATGACACTAGCTCAAGTTGTTGGGGGTAAAGGCACCTCCGCCGTGCCACCCCGTGTATTACTACACTGACAGTACCCGCCACTGCACATTGCAGGTGGCGGGCGCCCGTCACGTCACTTTATTCTTTATTCTTTTAGTGACAGTTTGAATAAAGGAAGGCCCGGTCACACATTGTGACTGTTGCAGTTCCCATTTCTTGTCTCTCTCTTTCTTGCTCTTGCTCTCCCGCCATAGCTCGCGTGCAAGCTTCGATCCTTCTCACTTTTCAACTGGTATCAGAGCTTGGCATTCTCTTGCTCGAGCTTGACTCGGTGCTTCTCGACCTTCGCATCGACTCGCTTCATGCATTGGATCTCCATCCCGGCAGCCATATCCGATCTCCCCAAGCTCCCGTCACTCCCCGGCTTCCCGAGCACCTTCCCAGCCTATTGAGGCACCTTCAAGGCATTGATACTGAGGTATTTGATCATTCTTTCAGGGTTTTATTTCAGTCTACAGGTTGCAAATAGCAAGGGCAGCCATGGCTTCAAACCCTTGAAGCTTATTCCCCTCATATTGTGCCTTACACCTATCAAGGCTCAAAGAGGCTTGTCATAGGCCTTTGATAGGCCCTTCTTGAGCCCCCCATTACCCCCTTTTCATCCCATGTGAAGCAGTAGCAAGTTCAGCACCAACAGGGTAGATTGCACCATTTTTTTCCAGGTTGTTAGCACTCGTCTACTTTAGCTCCACACTTGGCCATTGCTTCTTGCTCTCTACCTTGATCAAGAGGGCTATAGACTTCATGTTTGATGTCATTCAAGCTTTGGGCATTGGTCTTGATCATTCGGGGCTGATTTCTTCAGATTTGGGACTGTCATAAACTGTCATAACAGGCTGAAAACAGGGCAGCACCATTGGCATTAGCATTTGTTGCTTATACTCCATTCCAGTTGTGCTATTTGATGCCCATATGCGGTCTACATGATGCCTAGTGCCTTGGGAATGTATGCACATGATTATTCCATGATTTTGGCCTGAAATATTGGCTGATTTGGGATTTTTATTTACTGTTATACAGTGTTGGAAATAGGGCAGCCACACTTGGCATTGGCATTTGATGCTTATACTCTACTCCGGTTACCTTGTTTGATGCCCGTATGCGGTCTACTTCCTACCCGGATGTATTGGGGATGTATGCATTTGGTTTGACCATGATTTTGGCTTGAATTCGGGGCTGAATTCTACTATTTAGAATAGTAAATACATGTTGGAATAAAAGTGGGCTGAAGGTACTTTACATGCTTTGGCACTTACCTACCGATACCGGATGTATGCTTTGAGCTTTGGCATGATGTCTCTGACATTTGGGGATGGCTTGGAGCATATGTATGAGATTATGGGATGCTTTTGAGCTTCGCATTAGCTCCGTCTTCACTGGCATTTCGACCGACTTGGCATGCTCATGGACCGCCTATGCCTCATGTCTTTGCTTGACAGTTAGGCTTTTGCATTACATGCTTTGGTTCGTGACATATGCTATTTGGTTCGTGTATGCCATACCGACATTTGGAGCTTGGATTTGGATGTATTTGAGCATTCCCGGCTTACTTGATCACTGATCTTGGTTGCTATTTGGATGTCATTGAGTTGACCGAGAGCTTATTTGGGCTTATGTATTGCTTCATGGTTAATACGACCGGGGCTTCATGTATGTCATGCTCTCTTGGATGCGCTTGATGCATTGGCAGGGTCACTTATCACTGGTGCTTTCTCTTGGGTTGTTTGAGCTTCTGAGCTCGCTTTGTACGCCTTTTGTGCCAGTGGGAGCATTTTACATGCTTGCTTGACCTTTGACAGTTGCATGCTATTGGAGCACTTACATGTATTTGGAGCAGTTTATGTCTTGAGCAGCTACATACGCATTGAGACTTTGGGATCATACTCCGATCTTTATGGATATGCATTGATGTACTCTTGGTTCACACGATGCTTATGAGCTGAGTCTCATATTTGGATCTTTCTCTTTGAGCAGACACCTATTTGTGTCAGGTTTTTGGCAATTACAGGAACACTTTGCCTAGAGTGTCTGGGGGTGTGCCTTTCACTGGCAGATGTTATTTTGACATGCTTCAATGTTGAGCTCATGTTCTTTTCACTGTCATTGGCCTTGCTTATGTCCGTTTCATGCCAGCTTTGGACCTAGCATTGTTTGCTTGACATTGGATCCTATTTTGGGACAGTTTGCTCTCTAGACTGCATACCTGCAGTTTATTACAGCAAGCAGTTATTGGTGGACTAAGGTGTACTTTTCATACTGAAATATCCTGATTTGGTGTACCGCACCTAGTACTAAGTGGGCAGCAACTTTTGGCACACTTTGCTCACCCTTTGGACCCCATTTTGGTCATTTTTGGGCAGTTTCTGCAGTAAAACAGCAAGCAGTTTTGGACTGTTTGGGCATTTCCAGCCTGCATAATGGCATCATCTTCGCATGATAGTGCCATCTTTAACATTACAAAGTTGGATGGTACCAACTACTCTTACTGGAAGAGTCAAATTTGGCAGGTCTTGGTGCAGAAATCTCAGATTAAGCCACTTTGGTTGAGTGGGGAGCAGCCTGAAACTATGGACAATGACGACTGGCTTGAACTTGATGAGCTATGCAAGTCCACGATTGTATTGTCTCTCACTGAACAGGTACATTATAATGTATTTGAGGAAGCACAGAGTGCATGGGATCTATGGAATAAGATCAAGAATCTTTATGATAAGAAAAGTCTAGCAAGTCAGATGTACTGGTTGAAGCAGCTTATGGATCTGCGCATGAAGGATAATGCGACTATGTCTGCTCACTTGAGCCAGTTCCATGCTATACTGAAGAACCTGACTTCGCAGGATATCACCTTTGGAGAGGAAGTAACTCCTCTTTTCTTGCTTGGGACTTTGAATGAGTCATGGGATGTTTTCCGTACTGCTCTTTGTGCCTCTAATGCTACTCTAAAATTGGCAGATGTTGAGAGTGCTCTTCTTCAGGAAGAGGTGAATCGCAAAAACTTGGATGCCTCTCGTGGTAGTTATGCTTTGACAGTTAGAGGCAGGAATGACAGGTATGATCGTGGTAATGGCCAAGGCCGTGACTCGCAGAAGGGTCGGTCTAAATCTCGTGGTGGCAAGTCGCGTAGTAAGTCGCGTGGGCGCAATGCAAATGTCACTTGTCATCATTGTGGAAAAAAGGGCCATATTAGACCACAGTGTCATGAGTTGCGCAATGAGAAGCGCAAGGATAAGGGGAAAGATAAAGTGCAGAAGAAGTCCTCTGATCGCAGCATAGTACCTGCGAAGTCCAGCGTCAAGATTGAGGAAATTAATGTCACGCAGACTGAGGAGTCCGATGGTGGTGATGAGTTTATACTTGCAGCTAGTTCTTCTGATGCTTCACACTTGACTGAGACATCTAGTATGTATGCACAGTGTTGGTTATTGGATTTCAGAGCATCCTTCCATGTGATGCCTTACCGTGAGTGGTTCCACTCTTACCGCACTATATCTGGTTCAGTCAGACTTGGAGACGACAGGTCTCTTGACATTGTGGGCATGGGTGATATTCAGTTGCAGTTTCCCACTGGCAGTTCATTTTTGCTTAGGGATGTACGTCATGTACCTGCGCTTACGCGCAGTCTTATGTCTGCAGGACAGCTGGATGATGCAGGATTTCATGTATGTTTTGGGAATTCTGCCTGGAAGATTACTCGTGGCAGACTTGTGCTTGCTAGAGGCGCCAAGTCTGGCACTCCCTCTCTCAAGAGCATACACAAGCAAGAAGGAGAGAAGAAGAGAGGAAAAAGAAGACTAGTTTTGCCACACCAAAGAATGAGCTCAGCCTCTATCCTCTTGTTGTATCTGGGTCCTCAGTTGACCATGTTTTGGCAGTGCGTTCTATCCCGCATGTATCACTTTGGCATGCCCGTTTGGGGCATATGTCTTTGAAGGGAATGAAAATGTTATCTGGTTTGCAGTATCTTCCGCCTTTGGATTATGCATGTTTTGACTTGTGTGATCATTGTCTTTATGGTAAGCAGAATAGGTCTACGCATAAGAAATCGGGTAGGCCACGCATGAGTGAGCCCTTGGCATTGGTGCATTCCGATGTTTGTGGGCCTATGCCTTGCATGTCTATGGGTGGCGCGAAGTACTTTGTTACCTTCATTGATGATTTTTCTAGGAAAGTGTGGGCTTATCCCATAAAGCAAAAGTCCGATGTCTTGGCAGTCTTTCAACATTGGCTTGCTCTTGTTGAGAGCCAGACTGGGTATAGGCTGAAATGCCTTAGGACTGACAATGGGAGAGAATATATCTCATGTGCTTTTGAGCAGTTTTGTGATGACAGGGGTATTAAGCGTCAGTTGACCGCCCCTTACACCCCACCCCAGAATGGTTTGGCTGAGCGCATGAATAGGACTATACAGGAGCGTGTGCACTCTATGCTTAGCCATGCAGGCCTACCCCAGAGTTTTTGGGCTGAGGCAGTTAGTACGGTAGTGCATGCCATAAACCGATCGCCTTCCAGTGGATTGGATTTCCAGGTTGCAGAGGAAGTTTGGGTTGGTAAGCCACCCTCTTATGCGCATCTCCGTGTCTTTGGATGTGAGGCATTCTGCCATGTGCCCAAGGACAAGAGGAGTAAATTGGATCCAAAGAGCATTAAATGCATATTCCTTGGCTATGGTGAGTCAGGAGAGATGGGCTATCGCCTATGGGATCTGCAGGCGCGGAAAATATTACGTAGCCATGATGTCATCTTCCATGAAGACAAGATGCACAGGCAGCCTGAGAAGGTGGTTGAGATCCGCAGAGTGATCTTTCAGGAGGAGCCTAGAGCTCCAGCACAGCCAGTAGTACAGCCTGCAATAGTTCCTCCACAGGGCCAGGGTGTTGGACAAGCAGTTAGACAGGCAGTAGAGCCTGCGGTGAGACGGTCTGCTAGAGACAGACGTCCACCTGACAGATTTCAGCCCTCTATGCATTATGTTTTGGTTACAGATGCAGGAGAGTCTTTCACTTATGATGAGGCTATGCGCAGGGGTGACAGTCACTCCTGGGAGAGGGCTATGCAGTTTGAGATAGACTCCCTGCATAAGAATGAAACTTGGGATTTGGTTGCCTTGCCTAAGGGCAAGAAGGCTTTGCCATGCAAGTGGGTGTACAAGCTGAAAAGTACCCCTGGACACCCCAAGCCGGCATACAAGGCTAGATTGGTAGCAAAGGGTTTTAAGCAGGAACATGGTGTGGACTTTGATGAGGTCTTCTCTCCTGTGGTTAAGATGACCACCCTACGCTTAGTCTTGGCTTTGGTTGCACAGCTTGACTTAGATCTATATCAGATGGATGTCAAGACGGCTTTTCTACATGGGGACTTGCATGATGAGATCTATATGGATCAGCCTAAGGGCTTTGCAGAACCTGGCAGGGAGCACCTAGTGTGCAATTTGAAGAAGAGCTTGTATGACTTGAAGCAGGCACCTAGGGAATGGTATCATAAGTTTGATGCCTTTATGCAGTCACAGGGCTATAGCAGGAGTGCTATGGATCCGTGTCTTTACACGAAGAAAGCCCGTGATGGCAGTTTGCTTATCTTGGTACTCTATGTTGATGATATGCTGATAGCAGGGAAAGCTCATGATGAGCTAGATGCTCTTAAATCTCAGCTGAAGAAAAGCTTTGAGATGAAGGATTTGGGACAGGCCTCACATATACTTGGGATGCGCATTAAGCGCGATAGGCATCAGGGGCTTTTGTATCTCTCACAGCGGGAGTACATTCATAAAGTCCTTGAGCGCTTCCGCATGCAGGACGTAAAGCCTATTGGCTGTCCATTACCTTCTTATGTGAAGGTATCATAGGCTGATTGTCCGCAGACAGATGAGCAGAGGGCCGAGATGGCCAAGATTCCTTATGCTTCAGTCATGGGTAGTTTGATGTATGCCATGATATAGTTACATTCTCCTTCATGCGCAGATCCATAAGCTACTTTAACCAATACATCTGACTCGCTGGACTTTTCTTGTAATAGAGATTCTTGATTTTATCCCACAACTGCCATGCACTCTGTTCTTCCTCAAATACATTGTAATGAACCTGTTATGTGAGAGATAATACAATAGTGAACTTGCATAACTCATCAAGCTCAAGCCATTCCTCATCTGGCATAGTTGCAGGCAGATGCCCGCTCAACCTCAATGGTTTGATCTGCAATTTCAAAGCTACTGCTGCCCACCAAGTACTAGTGAAAGTATATCATTTCAAAATATTTCAACATGAAAAATCCATGTCAGTCCGGAGTTATATGCTTGCTGTAATAAATGATAATAGGATACTGTGAGAGTCAATTGCTGACCAAATCACTGCACCAAGTCAATAAATGACAGCCAAGACATGACCAGCCATAAACATGCATAAATCAGCACCAAACAGTCATCAAGACCCTAATCAAACACCCAAACATGTCACCAAAGCATCCGTCAGTGTGAGTAGGCATACCCCCTAGATAATAGGGCAAAGTATACATAACACTAGCAAGACCTGACACCAGTAGGCGTATGCTCACTAGAGTGCAAAGCCCAAGCTCAGGTCAAAAGCAACTCCAAGATATCATTGCATGAACCATGCAACATGTAAGTGTAAGAGATCCCAAAGTCTCAAGTATCTGCAAAATGCTCAAATAGCATAAACCTCCTGCTCAATGTCGGTCATCAAGCATACAAGATGCTCCCACTGGCACAAAAGACAGATAAATGAGCTCAACAACTCAATCAAACCAAGTGAGAGTACCAAAGACAGGTAACCAAGGCAATGCCTCGATAGCATCCCAAGAGCATGATGGCTACAAAGCAACTATAGGTAGCATCCATGAGCAAGACATACATCCCAATAAATATCTCTGACAACCAAAGTGACATCCAATACAAAATTCAGGAATAGCAAATGAGAATCCAATCCAAGTCTTCAGAGAGCACTGAAGCTCAACAAGTACATATGGTACACTGTGCCAAGACAAATGCATCAAGCCGTAGGTGTCGGGTAAGCATGTACCCAAAGAGCATGTAAATGTCAAAGCACTGACCACTGTCAAGCATAAACCAATGTCAATAAGTGTGGGCTGAAATAAGCTCAAGCTTCCAAAAGCTTCTGGATCCAATGACAAGCTTGAAATCGTTCATCGATGATCAATACATCATAGCATAACCCAAGACATACATCTGGAACCAATAGGCATATGTCAAAGCATGAAAGATAGCTTCAGCCCAAGAGTATTCAACATGCATTTACTATTATAAATTGAGTATTTCTAGCCCTACAATCAGGCCAAAATCATAGCATTACATGTAGCTTCAATCCCCCAATCAATCGACATCAGTAGAAGCATCACATAAGCCATAAGCATACAAATACATGTTGTCTCAGACCTGAAATCTGTTGCAAAATATTTTGTCATCAGAATTTGGCAAATCCGACATTGCCATCGCGTTTGGAATGTGCCAAAATCCCAACTTAGACTCTTATCTTACTTGAATCGGGTTTCGAATGCCTGAGATATGACAAAAAGAGTGATTTTTAGGCCAGATTTTGAAACATGTGCAAAAAAAACATGAGCTAGCTAGGGGGGTCTGCTATCCCATGTGTCAACAATGGGGCCCAAAGGGGGCACAAATGGGGGCCAAAGAAGGCCTACACCAAGCCTCAGCATGCCTTGATAGGCTGGAAGCAAGATCCAGGTGAAGGAAGCTCCAAGAGGGTGAGCTATGGCTGCCCACAACCTATGAAAACCGTGTTTATCTAGACCTATGGACTGAAGTAAAACTCTAAAATAATGAATCAATACCTCAATGTCAATGCCTTGATGGTGCCTCAATAGTCCGAGAAGAAGCTCGGGAAGTCGGGGAGTGACGGGAGCTCAAGAGAATGAGCTATGGCTGCCGGGAAGGAGACCCAATGCAAGTGGGGAGTCGATGGGAAGCTGAGAATGCCACGAGCCAAGCTCAAGAGTCAGAATCTATGCTCTAATACCAGTTGAAAGGTGAGAAGGATCGAAGCTTGCACTCAAGAGCTATGGCGAGAGAGCAAGAGCAAGAAAGAGAGAGACAAGAAATAGGAACTCCAAGAGTCACAATGTGTGACTGGGCCTTCCTTTATTCAAACTGTCACTAAAAGAATAAAGAATAGAGTGACGGTGTGACGGGCACCCACCACCTGCAGTGTGCAATAGCGGTGATATTAGTGTAGTAATACATGGGCAGCTAGCCGGAGGCGCCTCTATCCCCAACACTACCTAAGGGGAGTGTATACCTTATTGTGTGGTGCATCGTGCTCGTGCTAGTGAAACGAGGAGGTGGATCTAACCACAGGAAAGCTTGGGTGACATCCCACACTTGAGAACCCCATTCGTGCAAAGGGAGATGCGGTGCAAGTAGCTTAGGGTGACAGGTCTAACTATAGGCAAGTATTATCTCCCTAGGTATGTCCTGCCCTTGATGGACCCTAAGTGTGAAGTGGGGGATCAAAAGGGCTAGGGGGTTAGGAGCGGAGTAGGAGCAGAGCCGACCGACTGAAGCCACCGGGCACGCCTAACTTGAGGATCCCTAGGTGCAGTGATCGTGTTTTATGTGGTGCTAAGTGCTTCTTCAAGTGAGTCATTTTTTCCATGTCCTTGTGTGATGTTCTTCTTGCTTTTCCTTTCATGCTTTTATTTTTCTTATTTTTCTTTTTTCTTCTTTTAAAAAAAATATGTATTACACTAGTAGGATGACCGCGAGTGCCTAATTCTCATCGTCTGAATTAGGTGGAGAAGGGGGTCGGATGGATTTGCTCAAAAATTGCCAGCTTTGCGTGTATTCTTTAAGATTCATGCGAACGTGGAGTGAAGTGGTGGAGAGGAAGGGATGATTACATCTAGTGAACTGGCTGTCATTCATGTCTTCTAGGAGAGCTATACAAAAAGAAGGGAGGAGGCTAGCCCTTACCATCAAGCGTGCCATGGCACAGCTGTCGATGATGTTAGGATCAAAGAACAGGGGAGGCACGCCACATTCTTGCGGAGTCGGGTCCTACTTAAGTAATAATTTAAGGAGCCTAAGATAATTACATGTAGTTATGAAAGCTGGATCAAGGCAAGAGGAGAAGTCGGCGAGGAAGCGGGTCATGGAGTCATCCAAGCTTTCCGAGTTGAAGATGAGGGCGCATTCAAAAGAGACAGCATTAGATTTGTAGATAATGGAAAAATCATATCGCCCGTGGAGGGTAGCATCAAAATCCACTCCTACCCTACGAGGGTATGCCATAAACGTGGGGTTGTTCCTCTCGTAGGGTAGGGTGTTGCAAAAATCCATCCAAGCGAGCATGCTGATGTCGCGCATCCGTCTCCTCCATAGGGGCTAGCAGTTATAAGCTTGCACGGAATGTGGCACTTCAAACAGTTTATTTTGCCAGAATTTGGCTTCTTTAGTTCCCCAAAGAGTAGGGTTCTTCTCTCGTTCTTCCAGCCACTTCTATCCTAGTCGGCCACCAATCCCAATCAACTCCTCCATCACCTTGAGTGGTAAGACCCTCCACAGGTTGTTGGGCATGAGAAAGCTAAAAGTGAATGGCTCTTTTTCTCTTTCCTATCACTCCCAAACTACCAGTTCTGCATGGAATCCTACGGGAATGTCATCAAGGCATGGTGGGAGGGGTGCGGATGGCTGCATGACTGGCTTGGCCCTTAGCTGCTTTCTGGTTTCTTCTACTAAATTTTCCTTCTTTCCTTGAGTGCGGCTTGTCTTTTCGCAGATGTGTTGACCGATTGTTGCTCTTGGGAATGCGATGAGGGGGGGTGTGGGATCACCTCTTCTCTAAACCTTCCCATATCGAATTGAAGTTCAGCTTCATCCCCCTGCCAGTCTCCTTGTTGTGTTCCCTCTTCAAAACCTATCGTATCAATTTCCTGGGGGGTTAGGACGGCCAATAACAGATACTTTCGTTGATCATCCAAGCTCAGCTTAACCTTCGCAGGTCGGGGTGGCATCTGCAACCCTGCCTGCAGAGCTCTGCATCATGCGATACTGAGTTTCTTCTTAAGCACCTCCAATGACTCTCCTTCTTCTGGGTGGGTGGTGTTCATCAGTGTATCTAGGAAGGCCTTTTGCTGGGTATTACCTAGGCGGCTTCTGCTTTGCTCTCTGCAAGGATCCTCTCTTTCTCTACCAGAGCCAGGCACCGCCCTAGTGTCTTCACCATTCTTTCATTTTTCCCTGCCCATTCCTCGGCTCTTTTCTTCATCTCTTTCATGCTCTCATCCTGCCTCTGGACTAGGGACAGGAGTTTTTGCTCTTGGTCCTTTAGCTCTTTGCTCATGGTTTCCTGTTCTTTCTTTCCTTGGTCTAGCTTGTCGGTCATGGTTTTCGATCTCTTTCTGCTGCTGCTCTAACTCCTGCTTTCTTTCCTCGTCCCTGGCAGTAAACTCAGCCATAATCTTTTCGATCAGATAGGTTTTTGCAGTCAACTCTTCATGTTGCACGATCAGGAGCTTGTATTCTCTTTGTATCTTCACGAGTTCCTGTGTTTCATCCTCCAATTGCTGCCTCCAGCCCTCTTCCCTGCCATCCTTAGCCTTAACTCCTATTTGAGATCAGAGGTCTCCCTTTACTGCATGGCTATTACTCAGGTCTTTTTGAGTTGAAATGCAGCCCCGACTCTTTTTCTACCACCGACTCATCCCCACAACTATCTTCCTTTCCTCCTTAGCCTTCTCCAATTGAGAGAGCAACTCGACAAAGTACTCATTGTAATTAGCTGGTGGCGTCATTGTTGTGTGGATGGGAGTGGTCAAGGCCTCCACTTTCTGGTGCTTCGGATCCTGCCTTGACTCGACGTCTGTGGCCAGCCTTTTCTGCCTTGTGGTTGTGGTCTCAGTGCTCTTCCCTTAGGCCAGTTCTTTATTAATAAAGTATTGCATCCATGCCATGAAGTTTGAGACATCTGCGCTAGTGGGGATGCTTGGGGTGAGGGTTGTTGCTTCGATGGGAGGCACTAGGAGGGTCAGAATAGGGTGGATGGGAGCCTTGTCTTTGCCCTCAGTGATGGCTGGCAATACGATTTCTGGCACCTGCGTACTGGAACCGGGCCCCTCTTCTCTGGGCGGGCTCATAGCCCCTAGGTTATCTGCCATGCTTTGCTATTTGATTGATCGGCGTGTAGCTTCGGCCAAGTCTTCCTCCTCCTTCCTTCTTAGCTCCTCCTCTTCTTCAGCAGCTATTCTCTCCCTCTCTTTCTATGTTTTCCTAGACTCTTCTTCTAATCTATCTGCTTCCTATTTTTTCTTCTTCTCCCTCTCTTTGGCCTCCTTGAGGGATTCCCTCTTTGCCCTCTCTAAATCCTATTTCTCTTTTTTTCGGCCTTCGTCCTGCTTCTTCTTTTGTGTTGTCTTTTTAATAGGTTTCTTTGCTGTCTTCTTGCTCATCTGTTCCTTTTGTTCTTCCCCTTCTTCTTCACTCTCAGTTTTTTCACTGGATACCTCTTTGTCCTGGTGAGGGGGCGATTTCTTGGGTGTTTTTCCTTCTCCTTCCTCTGCATCTTGAGCCTGTTTTACCGCCTCCTGAATGAGGACAGTCAAAATTCTTCCGTAGCCAATGAATGAGGCTTTGGATGAGGCCTTCTTTCTTTCTATGGTCTTGGACGCTGGGGAATCCCCACCTATTGGTTTACTACCCAAAAAGCTAGCGCTTTTGCCACTTGGTCAATGGTCTTACGTACATAGCCATTCCAATTGACTTCGTCCAAGGTGCGAGCTGCCACATTCTCCAGCACATGCACACTGATTCGATGCATCAAGGAGTTATAGTGCTAGCTGGAGAAGAGTGCATGCACTAGCTTTGCTTGTAGATGGGCTTCCGCATCAGGAATGTCCTGGATGGTGATGCCATCATTGGTCAGCACTTCTTCCCTCTTCATCTTAAGCATGGCATAAATATCTCTCTTATGCTTTTTCTCTACCTTCGGCTCCAACCCCAACGCCTTCTCCACCAAGGCTGGGTTTAAGTGTACCTGCACCTACTTGGCCTTTTCTCCCCTTCCCACTGTCACGATGTCACACTCCTGTTCTAGGTTGTATGTCCTAAGGAACTCCACACACTTTGTGTGGTTAGGCTCTTGTGCAAACTTCTCAAGATACTTTGTGAGGTTGCATTGCTCGACAACTCTCTTGGCTGTTTTCTCCTTGGCCACCACACCCTCTATGTTATGGATGGTTCAAAATTTGAGCTGGTTGTAGGCATGGTTTTCTAGGGTGATGCAATATTGCATCCTTTGCCTACTCCGTGAATGGGAGTCGGTGGGCACGGTCTTGCTGCAACATCTTTTGTTCCTATCATGAACCCAGGTTTTCATTAGTGCTTTCAAAATAATAATTTGCTGGAAAAGAAAGACTCTATGTGTTTATTGAATGAAAGCATTAAAATCCAATGCAGATTCTTCCCTTCATAACTAACTTTTTTTTCCCTTTATTTCAAAGTTATTGTGCCATTTTCCCTACCTCACTCATTTTTTACGTGTTTATGCATTTGCTTGATTTTCCTTGGTTTTGGTTTGATTCACCTTACCCCCCTTCTCTTCCAGCTTGAGAAGAATCCTTCCTAGGATTGAAAGTTAGGAGGTCAAGGGCATTCTACAATGTGGTCTAGGATTTACCTGCATAGGAGCCAAGTATAGAAATTGGGATTGTACTCTAATTGAGCTTCACGATCTAGATCAAAGGGTCGAATGCCTACGTGTGTGATGTATGTGAGAACATTTGTTAGGAAGTCACCGGAATCGACACGGCTAGCAATATGTAGCTCTTCCTCAGCAGTCAGTAGGTGATCGAGGTAGGGGTGTCCTTTGATGTGCTCTTCCATGGGTCGGCCACAAAGAGTGGTTAACACTCTATACAAGGTTGGCGTGACGTAAGTGGGGTCGTACTCCGCTGTTTTGATTCCATGGCGCTGCTCAACGTTGGTCATTATTTGGCATCCTTCAACTTCCCATTGCAATCGAAGAGTGTACCAGTGCCTTAAGAACACGGATTCAGTATCAGTGAGTTTTGATAATTCTGTGATTTCTTGGTCAATAATGGCAGAAGTGGTTCGTTTATCATAGGATGTGATGAGGTGTTGTTTGATGGCCTGCTCTTTGGATATCTCACTGGTGAGCAATTCAGCAATGGAGTTAGAGGCTTTTGCGAATGCAAATTCAAACGTCTCCCAAGAACAAGGCATTGTTCGAACTTCATTTGCAAAGGGTTCTTGCACTAGGCCTAAATCCAAGTGATCATAGCTCAAAGCTAATGACATGAAAGTGGCATCGAGTCGTTTAATGCAATCAACCACATCCTCCTCTGTATCCTCAGCCAGATCGACGGCCAGTGTTAAGAATGATTTCCGCTCACAAGGGGTTCAAAGGCATGTTGGCGATTAGGGTTTGATAGAACTAGAGCATTTGACAACAAATAGTTGCGGTTGCAGGTGTTCTTGAGATTGTGCTTGGACCTCTTGAATTAGGGGTGGGGTAGTAGTAGTGATATTTGACGGACTGCTACCTTTGGTATGGATCAGGGAAGTCTGAGCGGCTCTATCGGGTGTTGATTCACATGACAGTGTTTGTCATTTGGGCCGATAGGCTTGTTCGACTTTCTTGGGCATATGTGTAGATGAGCTTGATAGATATGGGTCTTGAAAGCACTGCGGCTTTTGGCTTTAAGGTTTTATGGGGCTTGGTGTGATCAAACTTGAGGGTGGCATGCGAGTAGTGCCTCCGGCCATGCGAGCGTTAGGGATCCATATCTAGGCATTTCCCTCATAGTAGCCTTGCGCATGCAAGAGGGCTTTAGGGACCCATCTTGGCTTGATCATATGTCAATTTCTGTAACTGTGCCTTGGCCTCCTAGGTTTAGAGTTTTTGGTGTTATGAGGATGTGAGCGTCGACTCCTAGGCGATGATTGCAGTGACTTGGGCCTCCATTGAAGCCTAGGCTATTGGACCTTAGCCTACTGCTGTGAGCGGCGATTCTAGAGATTTGGTGGGTGGTGGCCAAGCACTACCCCCTCCTTAGACTTGGCTACTAACATTTCTACCAGTGGCCTTGCAGACTTTGACGAGGTCACGCAACCCTTGCTGAAGGCTATAACAATGCGAACATTGCCTATGGCAACATGAATACACTGTGATTCATAATCAACATTGGAGTGAGTTTGCTTCTTGAAGGTTTGCCCTAGCAACGATTCCATGCTTGCATCTTTAGCATTTGGCAACATGTAGAAGATCATTGGTACAATCTTAGACTCGATAGAAATGGCGGCCCTGCACTTGCCGAGAAGTGCATATGAGTGACCCCCATATGGGCTTAATTTGGCATTGGTGGGCTGTAGTGGTGGTTTGCCTAGTTGGGTCTAATGATTGTGAGTTAAGACATTGAATTATGCTCCCTCATCGATCAAGGCATTGAAAGTGCATGTTCGCTTGGCACTGACCGTGATGTGTAGGTATACAAGTTCTACAGCTTCCTCATCCTCATCATCCATTTCAGTGATGGTGGCTACTCGTACTTTGATAGGGGGTTCTAACATTGGTGGCTCATGTAGAGGATTCATGGGAGGGTAGTACTTCTTGACACGACTGCCATTGAAGAAGCCTATGCTCTCGCCATCTAGAGTCTCGAGCTCAACGTTTCCAGTTCGGCTGATTGCACAAACTTTAAAAGGTCCAAGGCCTCTAAACTTCATTTTCTACTTATGCCCCTTAACTGAGTACAGGAGTACTAAGTCTCCCTGTTCAAAATTGCGCTGCTTGACGTCTTGTCAAACCAGCTCTTGCATCGTGCATTCTCATATATAAGTGCGTGAGTGGCTAGAAGACGAGTTTTCGAGAGGCGTTCAAGCTCAACCAGGCGTTGCATCCATGTCTCCTTTCCTTCACATCATCCTTGAAGTGCTATTCTCAGGCTAGGAATAAAGAACTCTACAAGGAGAATTGCCTCAGTTCCGTAGGTCAACCTAAAGGGAGTCTAGCCAACAACCGTTTTATAATCTATACGGTAAGCCCACAAGGTTGCCATCAGCTTGTTATCCCAGTCGCTGCACGAAGCAGAGACTACTTTGGTCAGGACGTTTACAAGAATCTTATTCGTGGATTTTGTTTGGCCATTTGCTTGAGGGTAGTATGAAGAGGATTTTTTATGGATAATTAGAAAGGTGGATGGAAGATGTGATATCACTTCATTGATGAAGTGTGTGCCCTGGTCATTGACTAGTTTGATGGGGCAGCCGAATCGTGAAATCACCTACTCCCACAAGAACTTGGCAGTCGTTCTAGCATCATTCTTTCGTGTCGCTCTCACTTCTGCCCATTTTGTTAGGGAGTCTGTGGTGGCCACAATGATGTATTTGGCCTGTGAATACTACACAGCTGGGCTGATGGGTCCTATGAAGTCAATTTTCCATTTTTCGAAGGGTTGTCGTGCAACGATGGGGTCAACTCCATTTGATCCTTGCAAATCGGGACCTTTTTCTGCTAACACTCGTCACAATGTTTAATGAATCGTGCTGCATCATGAAACAACGTTGGCCACCATAGTTGAGACTGAAGCACCTTGCAGGCTGTCGTGTCTCCGCTAAAGTACCCACCAACGATTCCATTGTGTGCCTTTGAGAACACAATGTGCATCTCATGCTCGCACATGCATCTACACAACAGTCTATCTTGCCCTAATCGATATAGCTAGCCGGCTATCAACTGGTAGGGTTGGATCTTGAGGATGAGTCGGCTAAGTCTTGCCTTTTCTATCGGTCGCTCAGGCAATCCCTGCTCAAGCACTTGGACTATGTCACTTGCCCAATATGGCATTAGATCAACCTTAAATAAATCTCTCTCGCTGGAAAGGTTAAAGAGATGGGCGTCTGGCAATTCATCGGCAATGTCTTCTCCAGCGGCCTCTCCCGTGGGGATGCGTGACATATGGTCAACCATGTAGTGTTGTTTTCCTTTCCGTACAACCACGAAAAAGTCAAACTCCAAAAATAGAAGGAGCCACCGAGCTATGTGTCCTATAGCGCAAGGTTTATTCACTAGATATAGCAAGGCTTTATGGTCCACAAAGAAGGTAAAGAGTGTAGACAATAGATAATGCCGAAATTTCTTCACATCAAACACCATGGCCAAGCCCTCTCTCTTTGTCTCGTCGAGTAATTTATTTCCATCTCAGTGAGTTGTTTGCTAGCAAAGCTCACTGGGTAGTCTAGGTTGTGTTTGCTAGGTTGGCACAACACTGTCCCCACATCAAATTTCAAGGCATCAATATGCACGTGGAAGGTAATGGTCCAATCTGAGGGTCATAGAATCAGTGCTATGGTTAGAGCCTTCTTCAACTCTTCATATGCTCATTGGCATGCTTTAGTCCATTCAAAGACAATCAACAGCTTGTATAAAGGTCTGGCAATCAATGCGTAATTCAACACAAACGGCCGATAGTATCCCATATGGCCTAAGAAGCATTGAACTCCCTTATAGTTGATTGGGGGCGGAAGATCAACAATAACCCTGACTTTCGAGAAGTCGGTGGCAATGCCGTTCTTTGACACCACGTGCCCTAGGATGCATCCATGCTTCACCCAAAATTGGCACTTTAAGGGGTTCAAGGAGAGACGATATAGACGACACCACTCAAAGACTGCTCGGAGTTTGTCTAAGTGTTCTCTCCAGGTCGAGTTAACACACAAGTCATCTACGAAGACTTCCAACTCTTTACAAAGCATGTCTTTAAATATGGTGCACATGAGGCATTGGAAGGTGGAGGGGCATTAGTCAACCTGAAGGGCATGACTATGTAAGTAAAGACGCCCCACTCAGTGGTGAAGGCAGTCTTACGCCTGTCGGCAGGATGCATTTGCACCTAATTGTATCCCAAAAAGCCATCCAAAAAACTGTAGGCTTCCTTGCCAGCCACTCTTTCAAGCATGTGCTCAGTGTACGGCAATGGATAGTTGTCCCTCTTAGTAGCAGCATTCACCTTCTTGTAATTGATGCACACTCTGATTTTTCCGTTCTTCTTCATGACAATGACTATGGGCGATACCCAGTCCATGTGCTCAATTTTGTAAATGAATCCTGCTCTCATTAGCTTGTCAATCTCTTCCTTGACTGCATGAGCGTGTTTTGGATTCATAGGGTATGGTCCTTGCTTGTCCGGCATAGCATCTAGCATCATGGGTATGTTTTGAGTCACTACACTCGAATCTACCCCCTTAAGCTCTACTAAGGACCAAGAGAATATGTCTATGTACTCTTGCAAGAGAGCGACAAGACTCGTTTCCTCTTCCTCAGTCAAGTCATCGTCAATGAAGACTAGTTTGGGTGTCTCCCCTTCCTGGGCTAGGTTCACCTCCTTGACCTTGGCTGGTCCCTCGATCTCGTTCACTCATTTGCCCTTGACGTTTGGCACCCAATAGGATCACTACCCTATCCCCTTTCTTGAATTTCATAAATCTTTTTGGGAGATCCTGCAGTTTTCTCTGTTCTTTCATTTGTGTGTCCCTGGGTTGTTTTATCCTTTCCTCTTTTAACTGTCTGCGCCTCAAGTGGACGAGTACGTCCCCCTTGGTGCATCCTTAGCCGGCCTAGGTATCTCTAGGTCGCTATCTGAACTTACCTCTTTCAACTGTTTGCGCCTCAAGTGGATGAGTAGGTCCCCCTTGGTGCGTCCTTAGCTGACCTAGGTATCTCTGGGTCGCTATCTGAACTTACCTCCGAGAGTCAAACTCCTCGTCTTCGCTAGAAGAGGTGGTCTCCCCTGGTTGCAACTCAGATGGTGACTCTGTCCTAAGCATTGGTGTCATACCAGAATGGGCTAGGCCTACTTGATCAAAATATATGGCTCCTACGTGTTCCAACCAGGTGCGATCACAATCGATGCGCATGGCCCCTCACTCTATCTTGAAGACACTCTTTTTCTATGGCTTAGAGTCTGCCCATATTTGTTCTATTTCCTTCCCTCAGTGTCGTATTCTACGATATCCATCTCACCCTCGCTTTCGTCACTAAAAGATCGGCAGTCTTCGTATTCGTCGTTGGAGTCCTCTTCGTCAGCTCGTCATCTCCTAGGTCTTGGTATATCTCTTGTCTTTGATCGGGATTAGGGCCCAGTTGTACATGAGGTTCAATTCATGCACCCTAGTCCATTGCCACTTGGATTCATCTAAGAGATCCTAGAGTGGTTTGAAGTTTGCTCCTGGATTGCCAGCTAGCTTGCCCGTTAAATATTCCAGAATCTCTTGGGGTTCCCTCTTGTTATTGGGCACTTAGAAGGTGACAGTTTTAGGTCTCCCCTGAAGGGTTCCTGCCATCATGCAAACTGGTACGGAGGGTGCATCTTTAGACTCACCGATTGTCTTGATGGCTTGCTCGTATGCCTCATGATCTGAGAATGGTAGGTCGATTGTAGCAAGGATATGCATCCAATCTCGCTCGTCCTCTAGGCATGGAATATTAAGTCATTACCCCAATCTTCGATGACTCTGGCATTGCGCATCCAGGGTTAGCCTAATAGGATATCGTAGTCCACACCCTTCATGACTATAAAGTCAACCAAGAACTGGGCACCTGCGATTTTCACTAGCCAGGTTTTTAGCACCCCGAATGGTTTCACTCTCATACCATTTGCTAGTGTGACATTGAACTTAGCAGTCTCAATAGGTGGGTTTCCCCAAGTTTGAAGCACTATGTGGCTAAGCACACTAACCCCAGCTCCCATGTCTATGATCCCCTTTCTTGTTGTGTTGCCTAGGGCTAGGACCAGTAAGACTGCATGCATCTGAGTGCCCTCCCAGAAGGCATTAACATGCAAGGACTTTGGCACAGAGTGCAACGTCAGAGTCAATATTTTTGTCTCTTCATCATGGTCGTGTAGATCAGCATCTTGCTCTCGTGATCCTTCAACCCACTATTTCAGGTCTTGCCATAGGATGGGATGCTTCTTAAGTAGGTCTCCCAGACTTAGCGTCACAGGGTGGTCACCAGCGTGGTAAGGAGGTCGTTGGCTGCTTGTCTCTCTCCTAATCCAGATTGTCCTGGCCAATGGCCGTGATTGATTTGTGGGCCTGTAGCATCAAGACTTGGCCTAAGCGGTACTACTTGTGGTACAGTCGCATCCCCCGACTTTGGTCGAGGGGGTGAGACTGGTGTACTTATGCTGGTCGATCTCGTCCTCTAGGATGGGCTCAGCGTCCTTTAAGTGCTCTTGGGCCTCTTTCACCCATTCCTTCACTTTCTCTATGGCCTCTAGTTGGCGCTTCGGATGCGGGTATTCCCCTACCTTAGCACTTACCTTTTCGGTCGTCTTAGGGGCTAAAGTTTTTACCTCTGCATCAATGACCTTCTTTCCAACAGGCAAAGTAGTCGCATTCTCAGTTTTCAGTGCAACCTTAGCTTCAGGCCTCTTCTTTCTCCGCATACAGCTCTTCTTTACTATCGATGTTGCATCGAGGTTGCTAGGCCCTGGTAGTGATATGCCGGCCTACTTCGTCTGGGCATGAGTAATGACCCACAATGGGATAGGTGTGGCCTCCCCATCAAGGTTCTCGACACCAAACAGGCCCAATGGGACAGATGGCACATTGGCTGAACTTGAAGATGGTTTTCACTTTGGGCAGTCTACGAAGAGATGAGTGATCCCACACTCAACGCACCTTAGGTTAGCTTTGTCTCTGTTCTACTGCTCCCTCTTAGGGTAGCATGATGAGACATGCCCTGGGTGACCACGAGTCTAATAGATGATTGGATCATGCATCTATCCTCCTAGGCCTCTACCTCTTCCTCTTCCTAATGCCATCACCAATATTGGTCGATAGTCCATAAGGATTGCATTGCCCTCATCGTCGCGCAAGACGTAAGGGTATACATAAGTCTCTTCTCATTCGGCTCTTCCACATAGTGGACTGGAGTTTCACTCAGTGGATGGGTCACGTAGGGGACAGGTGGTCTAGGTATGCTTGTAGGGTTTATGTCTCCTAGGAATAGTCGGCTTAATTTCATTAGGCATAGGAAGGGCCAATGGGGCTCCCCTTCCAAAGAATGACTGTGGCTTGTTCGCTAGGTAGGGCTGGCCGTATGGTTGCAAGTACGGAAGTCTTCTTGGTAATCTACAATGCACGACATCGTGACCGAACCTACCGCAGTTAGTGCGAGGTCTTGACCTAGGGTCTTGACACTTGGCTAACAAGTGGTTTCCGCCATATGCACCCATTGGACGTGTGGGCATGTTGGTCATCTCAACATGTCTTGCAGCTTGGCTATCTCCATCTTTACATCAGCCAAGTCCTAGTTTGTCTCGGTGGCTTTCCCCTTATCTTGGGTGATTGGGCCTAATCATTTGCTAGAGGTTGAAGCTCTATTTGAGCTCCGTGAGTTGGTTTCTTCTAAGTTTAAGCTCCTAGAGCTTCTCTCTTTCAGCTGGTCGTCAACTCTGATGGCTTCCTCAAAAACCCTAGCTAGCGCGTCTCCCTACAAGCTTGAGTTGCCTGCCAAAGCCTTATACAGTTCCTCATTTCGAATTCCATTTATGAATACAGTTGACACTACTCTTTCATTTGGTCGTTCACCCGTAGGAATTCTCTTGAAGAGACTCCTCATGTGGGTCACGTAATCGCGAATGTCCTCCTTCTCCTTCTTCTTAACATTCATCAATTGCACTAGCAGATTGTTAGAGTATCCAGGCTCGGCAAATCTCTTGATGAAGAGATTCTTGAGGCCGCTGAAGTTGGTTCGCTTTGCAGCATCTAAACTCGTATACCAAGTCCTACCCTTGTCACCTAAGCAGAGCCCGAACACTTGAGAGCGCTGAGTCAAGTCGGTGAGGCCGTTGGCTTCGGAGACTTGCTCGAATTGCTCTACAAAACTGTATGGATCATTGTGCAGCTGGTACTTGATGAGCTGCTTTGCAACGATTGGGATTTTGGACTGGCTCTTGGAGCCTTGGTTTTCTCCTAATCCTGCTAGCAGTGATGTCGCTAGTGCTATGGCACTTTGCTCTACTATTGTGTTGTCTAGCAGTCACTTCATGAGAAGCTCGCTTAGCATTAAGTCTCCTTCCAGGGCTCTCTCATGATCAGTTCGGTTTCTACCGGCTAGGTTCAGCACCCGTTGTACCTCATGCAATTTTGTGCTTTGTCTTTGGCTCCTAGCCTACTAGTCTCTGTTGTGCTCTACTATGCTTTGCAATGCCTTGTGGGCTAGCTTCCTCTCCTCTTCTAAGTCTGTGATGATGGCATCTGTTGTCCTACCGCAGTGCTCATACCGGGCGTGCGCATCGTATCTACTATAATCAGATGTTGAATCACCCCTGGGAATGTTGAGATTCAGCAATCACACTCATTGACAGCCTCTTTGTATGGAGCTTCAGGGCCAAGGACATGCAGGCTAACCTATCCCATATGCACAGTGGTGCCTACTGCAGTTTCCTACTTTCCTATAAAGCATTGTACTTGCTTCCTTTTCTTAATGCAATGATAGTACTCTTTTCTTTTCAGTGAAGTGTCAGTGTCATTGTCCACATACACAAGATTTTGTTTATGAGTCCAAGGCTCAATCTTGGAACCTAATTCACTTGTGTAACAAACAGTGTCTTTGTATTCTCCATCATGAGTCCACACTTCTCCTTCCATCCACCATAACTCACTGCCATGTCCTAGATCCCGCATCTTTCACATGGTATCAGACCATAGACGGGCATGGCACTACTCCTTCAGCTCCTTTTCGCTTTCATCTAGCTCAGCTTGAGCTCAGTCTAGCTCAAGACTTCATCTTCTACTCTTTTTTTCTCATAGCCCTGTTTGGCAGCCATAGCCAAACCTGCACCTACCTGCCTTTGAGCTCCTAGATCTCTTGAACCAGGCAATATCTCCCCAAGCTCTCTTCTGGAGGATTGTTCCTAAACTCCCTGAGCTTCCCTGTGTTGCATAACAATCCAACATTGAGCTCCTATAGCTCCAGCATTGCCATTCTTCTGTGTTTCTGTCCTGTGGCCACCATAGCCAGCATGGACATACCTCTGATAGAGGGCTGAGATCTCCCTCTACAGGTCAAATCAGCCTATGACCTCTTCTTGGAAGATGTTCCCCAACACTAGGCGCAACTCCCTATCACAATAATTGATGACATTGTTGCTCTTTGGCCTCAGCATTACAGAAATCGACTGCGCCTATCCTGAACTGCGCCGATTCTGATCGAGTGCTCTGTGTGCGCCGTACTGCCCGCGATTTGGACGATCTCCATGGGGCTTTGATAGCCTTTGACATAAGCTTCCTAGATGTGTAAAAAATTTTGAAAATGATCAAGTATTGAGGTCACATCAGAGCTGAAAACTAGGCCCATGTCTCAGAAACCTTAATTCCACCATAGCCAAAATCTTCCAAGCTCATTTTTTCTCTCATTTTCTCACTCCTGCCACTAAACCAAGCTAAAGCCCACTCTGATCCCCTATCCCAGCACCAAATCAAGGAGGGGAAGGACCTGAGAAGATTGAAGAATGACCGAACAACCCCGAACAAGAAGGTTCAAACTCAACATCAGCACAGACATAGTGTGTTTTCACACTGTCATTACATGTGTCTCTTGACACATTGTAATCTGCTCTTCCATTGATAAAATCTCAGAATTCTAGAGTTTATTTGCCTACTGATCTTGCAACCTTAGCATGGTAAAAGACTCTCCAAATGCTCGATTCAAAGGAGTCGGGTTTCACACCTGGCAAACCCGCATCAAGCTCATCCTGATGAAGAAGGGTCTTTGGGCCATCACAAATGGCAAAGAGAAGAAACCTCGAGATGCGGACCTTGCAATTACTTGGCAGAAGAATGATGACAAGGCACAAGCCATCATTAAACTGGAATTGGACGACAACTACATCCATCATGTGGATGCCTGTGACACGTCCCATGACACTTGGGACAAATTGGATACCTTATTTGGTGCACAGTCAAAGTCGTCTAAGTATGGTCTATTCATTGAATTTTTTCGACTTGATATGAAGCCTCATACATCCCTGGCATCCCATCTGAACTACATGGAAAGCCTGCTTACTCAACTTGTAGGGATAAAGCTAAAAATGGATGAAGATGTTTGTATTGGTGTCTTGTTAAAAAGTTTGCCTCCTGCTTATGATAATGTATCAACCACTCTAACCAATATGCCTGATCCTCAACTTGTTGACATTAAAGCCTCTCTGTTAGAGGAAGAAAAGAAACTTAAAAGCAAAGAAGAGCCTAGCACTTCAAAGGATGAACAAATGTTATATGTAAACAACAGATACAAAGGTAAAAAGGAACCGCTCTTCTATGACTTCTGCAAAAGGACCGGACACACTGAGAAGTTCTGTCATGCTAGAAAGAGGTCCCAAAAGGCCTATCTTGCAACTGTGAAAGAAGAAGAAGACCATGGACCAAAAGATGAAGAAGAAGATGAAGATGAAGACCACCATGATCGAAAGGACAAGACTCATCAGTCCTTCTACTCTCATTACTCTGATAGATTGTTTTAAAAGCCTTGTATTTCCTTGCCATAAGCTTTGTAAACTCCTTATGTAACTTGGCATTACAATCCCTGTACACTTTGTGAGACCCCTGTTATAGCCTCTGGATGTCCATCATGTTTTGGTGCCCACACTTAGCCTTTTCTACGACAGCCTCTGGTGTCTACCATGTTTGTGGTGTGCCCACACTTTGCAGGTGGTTCTCATTACAGCCTCTACACACTTTGTGCCTTTCTAGTTGTGATTGAGGAGGGGTGTTGAGATTCAGCAATCACACTCATTGATAGCCTCTTTGTATGGAGCTTCAGGGCTAAGGACATGTAGGCTAACCTATCCCATATGCACAGTGGTGCCTACTGCAATTTCCTACTTTCCTATAAAGCATTGTTCTTGCTTCCTTTTCTTAATGCAATGATAGTACTCTTTTCTTTTCAGTGAAGTGTCAGTGTCATTGTCCACATACACAAGATTGTGTTTATGAGTCCAAGGCTCAATCTTGGAACCTAATTCACTTGTGTAACAAACAGTGTCTTTGTCTTCTCCATCATGAGTCCACACTTCTCCTTCCATCCACCATAACTCATTGCCATGTCCTAGATCCCGCATCTTTCACAGGGAAGACTCCTAAGTTGAATTCCTCACTTGGCCTGTGGTCTAGGTTTTCTTCTGCCATCATCATGTTCTCATGCTCCACCAAGCTATCGATCAGGTTGAGTAAGTTTGTCAAATCCACCTCTTTGGCACCACTTGCTTGGTCCTACTCCATGTGCCGATAGTCTGTCTATGTCTTTGGGTCTTCTCCTATTGGTGGGTTCCTTGAGTTGTTTATTTGAGTGAGTTCCTTGACTTATTAATACAATCCTCAATTTATCTCCTCTCAGTGTGTGTGTTCTTTCCCGTGCACTTGTGCTCAATCAGGCTTTCAGTTTTCCTTAAGTATACTTCAAGTGCGAAAATTCAAGGTGAGTGCGGCAAATAATATCTAAGCGTCTTACGCACTCTCGCTTTGTTTTGGGCTTAATAGTCGATCAATTCTCTGGCCGTCTTAACAGGGTTTTGGGTTTTCTTGCTACGTTGCCTTGCTCGTTCTTGGTCGGGTTAGGGTTTATGGCTCAGCGGGTTGTCTCTAGGACTCTAGGTCTCGCGACAGCCTACGCAAGCTGCTAAGCAGTTACACCTTACGATTTTGCATATTCCTTGCACCAGAATCGAGTTCTGAGCATCAGGAGGACTCGGGACAGGTTGTGCGACTGAGCTCTAGCTGGGTCTAGTCAAATTTTTGGAAATTTTGGAAAAGTCCACACTCGGTCCAACTTGTCCGAATTGCAGGGGCCGAGTGGGTGACTTAGACGGGCCGAGGCACATGGGCTGAGGGCCGAATGGATGACTTGGACAGGGTGGACTTGGACGGGCAGAGGTGCTGACTCGGATAGGCCAAGGTGCTGACTTGGATGGGTCGAAAAGGTCCACTCGGCCGGGGTCACTCAGATAGGCCGAGTGAGTCTACTCAGACGGGTGGAGGCACACGGACCGAGGACCAAATCAAGTTTGTTCGAGGGTCGAGTTTTGTGCGGGCCGAGGGCCGAATTGGGTCGCTCAGACGGCTGAGGGCCGAATGGGATGGTTGGCCGAGGGCCAAGTTTGTAAGTGGGACCGAGTGATGTCACTTGGATGGGCCGAGTAGGGTTTTGGGCCGAGTCGACCGAAAGACAAAGGGCCGAGAGCCAATTCTGGGACTCGGTCCAAAAATCGACCACTCGGGCGGGCCAAGTTGCGTGCGACGAGGCACCGAGGCGATTTTGATCGAAACCGACGATTTAGCTAATCATTTCACACACAACCTTCCAGATCACAACTAGGTTGCAAGGGGGAGTGATTGATATACCTAAAGCGATCGGTCAGCTCTCCGAGGACAAGATCGAATCTATTCTTTGCGGGCTCTCTCTCTCTCTCTCTCTCTCTCTCTCTCTCTCTCTCTCTCTCTCTCTCTCTCTCTCTCTCTCTCTCTCTCTCTCTCTCTTTTTGCAAGGGTTACAAATGAACTCTCCCTTGGCCTCTTGGCTCTTAAACCCCTTTCCGGGTAAGGTTTGGACGCTTCCAATCACTCATTTGCTGACATTAAGCATCTCAAGCAATCTTTTTGCCATTTTTTGCCTGATTTGTGCCCTGTTTTGCAACGGTAAACCCTACCCTTTTCTGATTCGATTTCCTAATCCTAACTTATGCTAAATGCAACAAGAATCGAAAGCAAAAAAACGAAATGATTTCTCCTTATTTTCCAATCATCAAACAAACAAAATAACCCAAAATACTTACTTGCTTCGAAGATCAAAAAATCCAACTTCCTACCTATCTCAAGCTCCAGTTCGGGGATGAATCCCTTACTTCGGTGCTCAATATGAGGTGCGCAAGTGCTCAAGCTTGAATCCATTGGTCTCGGCAAAGGAACCAAAATTTAGAGGGAGCTCACGCTCAACCGACGAGACCTATGGACCTCTTATTGTTTCAAGTGTTTCAAGCAAGCTCTAATGGCTATCTCTCACCTAACCGACGCGCTATCGATCCTACAAGTGTAGTGAGCTTACCTTGATGCCGAAATGAGTTGCCTCCTCTCTTGCACACATTGGTAACTCCACGATCCTAGATGCTAGCTCAAGCATCCTCAAGCCTCCTCCATCTCTAAGCTCCATCCAGCATAGCCGCACGCACAAGAAAAGAGAAGAGAAGCTATTTGAGGCCCCTTTCATTTCTCCGCCATCTCGACTTGGGGTTAACATAACCCTTTTGTTAATCACACATGGTACACTTGCATTTTTTGGGGTAATCTCCGGAGGATGGTTGGTAGCCTGATTTATCTAATCTTAAGAAGACCAAACTTGAGTAATTCAATGGGAGTTATTAGCTAATTCATACAAAACCATACAAGTCACATTTGGATGCAATGAGAAGAGTCTTGAGATATGTGAAGAAGATAGTTAGCTTTGGCTTGTTCTATGAGAAATGGATCAAGCCCACATTGTTTGGATACACAAATATAAGACGTGCTAGAAGTTGAAAACAAACAAGAGAAAAGAGAGGTGAAGCACCCAAGAGCACACACATACAAAACCAATGGAGACTTGAGCATATACAAAGATAGGGCTGAAATCTTCTTCTTCTTCTTCTTCTTTCTTTTTTGTTCACATAAAAGGACTAAGTCTACAACATGATAAAAAACTAATATGAAAGTACCACAGTATATATATAGGGGTCACTAAGTGTAAACCCGCCAAGAAAGAAGTGGTGGCACAACAAATGTGCCATAACCAAGAATGGACTACGTGGGTGTAGTCAAGCTATAGAATCACTAGCATATCCTCACGTTGGTCACCTAACATGCTAGTGAATAATATCATGCCACATCACCAAAGCACATAGTAGACTCTAGCTCATGTAGAGCTCAACACTCCCCCTCGAGCTCAACATGATTTCGTGAACTCCAAGCGTAGTCCTAAAGCATCGAAGCTTCTCATCTCCCAAGCCCTTAGTAAAAATATTAGTAGCTTAATCCTCTACGTTGACATAAACAATGTCAATATTACTTGCTAAAACCCACTCCTAAATGAAATGGTAATGGACCTCTATGTGTGTTTGCACGTGATACACTAGGTTCCTAGCCAATTGAATGTTGCTAAGGTTATCACCGTAGATGATAACCTTCTTCTCCATATGCATCTCCAAATCACTAAGTAGCTTGTGTAACCAAGCTACCTCACATAATGCAGTTGCGACACCTCTATACTCTACTTCTCTATACTAGACAAGATAACCATCAGTTGTTTCTTATTGCTCTAAGTAATAGTAGTACTCCCAAAGGAAAACATAAAATCACTAGTAGATCTCTTGTTTGAAATTCCAATCTGCATCTATGTAGCCGTGCAAGTATAATGGTACACCTACACCATAAAATAAGTTGCATAAATTGACTCTCCAAACCAACTATGTAGTTTAGGTCTCACCTAGTGATCATCAAATAGATAAGGCTGCCCAAAATCTTCACATACATAGTAACATCCTCAATCAAGTCACCATCATGTGCACCAGTACTTTCTGGAGTCTTGATTATCTCTATGCTAAGAACATAGCATAGCTCTCTCAAATCCTTCATCTCAAATTCAACCTTGAGAAGATCCTTTACATTGTCAATTTCTATCTCAGTATCACCCACTCGGGGAAGTTACTATATGTATATCCTCTACATCATGTGCATTCGAGGCTTATTTATAAATATCTTTATTTGTGAATTTTTTTTGAATAAAATATAATCCTTATCTATTCAATCTATAAATAACCCATTTATATTACACCCTTCTATATGTAAAAAATGTATAAAAATGGTTTTTAAAAAATACCTTATTTTGAACCCATGTGATGCACACATATTCATGAGCAACTTAATCAAGATCACCCATAATGATCAAATCATCCACATATATAGTAATGACCACAATACCTACATTCCTCTCACGTATATAGAATGAGTGATCAGCCTATGCTCTGTGAAATCTAACACTAACAAGGTATTCTATAATCCTATCATACCATGTCCTAGGTGCTTGCTTCAGTCCATACAAGGATTTATGAAACCTACATACGTAATCTGGATGGTTCTCATTCATATAATCAAGTGGCTACTCCACATAAACTTCCTGTTGCAATTCCCCTTACAAGAAAGCATTCTTAACATCCATTTGATGCATGATCCAACCTTTTGATGCAACTACTACTATGAAAGCCCTTATAGTGGCCATTTTAGCCATTGGAGCAAATGTCTCCTCATAATTAATACCATGAGTGTACACATACCCTTTGGCAACCATTTGTGCCTTATAGCATAAATCTGTTTGACTTATGCTTTGACCTTGTAAACCCATTTGTAGCCAATAGCTTTCTTGCCTTCATATAAGGGAACCAACTCCCATGTGTCATTATCCATAAGTGCAACCATTTCTTTATCCATAGCAAGATCCTAATGCTTATTACCTACTGCATCCTCAAAACAAGTGGGTTCCACATCTTGCATGACCTTGGCCATATATACATAATGATGAGCTACATAGCTATCATATGTCGTCCGTGTATTGGCTTTCTTACTCTACTTGACCTGTGTAGACCTGGATCACTACCAGTCGCTTTAGCATCCTCTTTTGCCTTCTACACACTAGGTGTCTTAATAGATGGAATCACAAACTCCTCATCCAAGCTCTGCTCTAAGCCATCTGAATCAACATCAACATGAGAGAAACTTGATGATACATCTGTCACAACAGGTGAGTCCCCAACTTTCTCTTTGCCTTTTCTTGACATTTGTGATATACCTAGTGGAGTAACATGTGACCTTAATCTACCACTCCAAGGTCTATCAATAGAACAATGACTAGGAGACTATTGTGGTCCAATCAATGTATGTGATTATTGACTTGTTTTCTACAAAGCCACACTCTCATGCTCATCAATCCCAATTGCATTTTGTACATTACTATGCCAGCTACTCATTTCATAAAAAAGAACATCTCTGCTAACTCTCAACTCATGTGTAATAGGGTTATAACATCTGTATCCCTTCTACTCAAGAGAATATCCAATGAATACACATTTTTCTGTTTTGGAAACCAATTTACTACACAACTCATCATGAATATACACATAAGCAATACATCTAAAGACTTTTAGATGGGACAGATTTGGCTTTTTGTTTGTAAAATTCTCTTTGGGTGTCACATCATGTACAACAGCAATGTGTGTCCTGTTCATAAATGTATACAGCATGAACAATTTCTTCAACCCAACTGTAATGAGGCAAGTTTCTTTATGACATCAATGGACAAGCCACCTCTATAATATGCATATTTTTCCACTCAGTAACTCTATTTTGCTACAAAGTATATCTACATGTATACTACCTCTATATACCATTTTTTTACAAAAAATCATAAAACTCATTGGAGAGATATTCTCTCCCTCCATCTGACCTTAGGCATTTAATATCTAGCCATGTCTCCTTCTCAACCAAAGCCTTAAAGCTTTGAAAGTGAGTAAGCACATCACTTTTCTCATGCATGAAGTAAACCCATACTTTGCAAGTATGATCATCAATAAAAGAAACATAATACTTGCAATCACTCAAAGTTGCAATCTTTGTAGGACCCCATATATCAGAATGTAACAAGGTATACATACTTCAAGTGGCTTCTTTATATATGCTTTTCATGTGAAAACATGTGCATTGCTTGCTTTCCAAGTCGACATGCTATACATACTTTGTGTATCCCATCAACTCAAAACTTAGGCAAGCCATCCACAATCTATTTTAACTGCATGTCTTTCAGCCGCTACACATTCATGTAATCAATTCTCTAATGCCAAATTTCAATATTAGCCACAACACTTGAACCTTATGTAAACATGGTAGCATCCATTTCAGGTAAATTTGTATCGAGAGTAAACACTCTACCAACACTTTTTCCTTTTGCAATCAACCTGCAATCATTTTTTAAATCTTCTACATAACAACCATCAAATGTGAATCAAACCTGCAATCCCTATTCTACCGTTTGACCAATAGAAACCAAATTTTTTGTAGTATTTGTTGGTACATGTAGCACATCAACCAAGTACTTAGTTTTTCCATCCAACATACTCAAAGGAACATTTCCAACATGAGTAATGGGGTGAGGTGTATCATCCCCTATCTCCACGTAGCTTAGAGACTCTAGACTGTGCATCGCTCTAAACCACTCTCCATGACAAGTCGTGTGGTTAGAGGCACCTGAATCTACGTACCATAAATCATTCGTTAATGAACCATCAGTAGTCATAGTGTTCTCAAAGTGTAGCATAGCAAATAACTATTCACTTCTATTATCATTATTTCTACTATTAGATGCATAGTTACCTTGCTACTTTTTCCCATTTCTAATTTTAGTCTTCTTTTAGAAGCAATCTTTAGAAATATGGCCTTTTTAACCACAATGCCAACAGTTTCTATTATCATTAGAATTTTTTAACCTATTAGAATCTGCAACTTGTCCTCTTTGACTCCCCCTTCCTCAAGACTATTCTCCTCTATTTCGTTATGCATCATAACCTTGACCACAACCACCACCTTGGCCTTCTGCCACGACGTACGCGCACACACCCTTATACACACCTATGTGCATACACATACACACATGCACAAATGCACACATGGATATGTGCATATATATACATATATACACAATATGCATAGATGTAGTAACATAAACATGATAGAGAGACAGAGGGGAAGGAGTGAAAAGAGAGAGAGGGGGGAGTAAAGAAATGATGAGAGAGAGTAGAGAAAAAGGAAGTTGAGGAATGAAAAATGGAGAGATAGAGAGAGAGTAAATGCACATTTATGAAGCATGAGACAAACACCAATGTGTGTGTATGCACATATATTTATGTATGTATATGTGTATGTATACATGCATTAAAGTGTGTGTACACATAAATGTGTGTGTTTGTGTGTGTGTGTGTGTGTGTGTCTCAACGTTGTAATCTCTCTCTCTCTCTCTCTCTCTCTCTCTCTCTCTCTCTCTCTCTCTCTGCTTTTTGTTTCAAAGAACATGATTGTGAGCACATGCACACAAAGAAACAACTTGGGACTAGGCAATAGCCTCCGTGGTCTTGGCTATGGTGCATACTATCTTGAAGACATGTAAACAAGTGTCATAAGGTAGAAAGATTGTCTATGTATGCGCATGTGATACACATGTATGTCTTGTGTGTACGATGCTTATGTGTGAATCTTCTTGCTAAATGGAGCATGTCTTAAGGTATGGAGCACCCTGATTGCCAATAGCAGCAACATGAAGCACTTGCATGGTGTCACACTCTCCACACCCAGAGTAACATCACAGGCTCTTAAGAAGAGGCAAGAAGATTTCCTCGCAGAGTGAGATGAGACTTAAGCTAGTTCAAAAAATGGCACGACCATACTAGGGATACTCCGAGGTCCCCCTGCCCCCCCCCCCCCCCCCCCCCAAAGGCCTATACCTTATTCTCCTCCAAAACGAGAGAAAGAAGGTCAAGAGTCAAAAGAAAGAAAGAGAAGGGTTGTTTTATATTTGGAGGGGGTGGTTTTTGTAATAGACTTTGAAAAATGTTTAGGAGGGGTATCCCAAAGGGAAAGGATATACATGACGTGGGTTACAAAATTCTTTTCTTTTGCAAAAGGGACGGGCGTTTGGGTACGTGACTCACGGAGGCGTACAAGCGAGGATGATGCGGCGATATGCCCCGAGTCCCCGACGCTTATTATTATTATTATTATTATATTATGTATGCTCTTTTAGTATTTACAGACATAGCACAGGAGAGAGAAGAGAGAGTCGGGGGCTTCCGTGATACGGCAGAGTGCTACGACCGCGACCTGCTGCACTCCTTTCTTCGCACAAATTTCTTATATATATATATATATATAATAAGGCGCACGCCCTTTTCTCGTTAGGTAGTAGGTACCGTTGATCGTCCACAAATATTTAATATTTTGCTGGATATTTCCAATGCCTTCTGCCCCCCGCAACGCATTACGCATTCTGCCATCCACGTCACTTTTTCTCTCGTTCTAAGGCTGGCTGACCACGGCAATCCATCCCCCCCTTCCTTCTCCGTCGGTACCTTTGCTCATTTTCCATCCATCCAGCATCGCTTCCACATTCTATCAAACCAAAACAATTCCTCCTCTCCACGTGGTGGGCCCCTTGCTGACCCGTCACCTACGCGTGGTGTCACACGCGTGCCCCAAAAGAAAAAGGATTTCAAAGTCTTACCTTCCAAAATGTCCTATGATTCCTTTTTTTTTTCATTTTAAAGTACACCTTACATAGATTTCAAAGGTATTACTTAATCAATGCCTTCCCAAGCTTCTTTTTTTAATCCATGGTGCACCCATTCCTTCATAAGTGGCACTTCTTTATTCCATCCCATGAAACTTAGACTTACAAATCGTGCTACATGCAACTTAAGATACGAAAACATGAATGGCGGGACTATATCTTACATGCATTATAGGAGGAACAAATTTTTGCACCATAAGTACCATTACACATCCAATTCCTTGTATGGGACCTTAAAGTTAAAAGATCAATGAATCGAAATCCTACTCGATGATTTTGTTTAATTTAGGTGTATAAGGGCCTTGTTACTTGACTTACACACGTATACAATGCACACATACATTTTTATTATGAGTTATGTCTATGTACTCTATGAATAGACTAGTAGCATACTTGACCCCAAACCAAGCCGACAAAAATGTTGTTCTTATAATTGGTCAACCAATGAGGCTAGATTTTTTAATTTAAAAATCCCAGTACCTTGAGCTTTGTAACGTGCCCTCAACACATATGTGCAAGAAAGTCGATACCAAATATGAAAAGCCACTGCCATTTATGCCAGCTATACCAGCTTTGATGTTGCCTTCATCTCTAGCTTTGCACAGTAATGGTGGAGCCCATGTCATTTGTCGATCTATCAGTCTCATTCAATTAGGTCAATTGCTTTTGCCACCCATGTCATAACAAATAAGTGAAGTGACAGAGCATTGGGAGGGAGTGAGAGAGCACCCCCTCCTTGCACATGAGCCCAAAGCTTGAGCACTCAATAATATGGCCAATAACACATGCCTATGTATGTAGTTATTATTTGCTTTGAAACCAAAACGAATGGTCATGCTTGTCTTTATCTTTGGTTCATTTTGCAAATCTACTACTTGGTAGGGTAGGCACACTTATAAGTGTGTACATGGTGTGATTCCCTTGATCTTATCATATGTTCTTTCATGACCGCAATCCACTTCTGCCACATGTGCTTTATAATTTTAATTAAAGGTTCCTAGGTTGTGGTAGCATTCAACTATGTAAGGAAGAGTATGCATTTTCAAAGGATAGTGGGCACCTTCTATATTAAGCAAAGAGAGGTGTAATACCATAAAGGGCGAAAACACTTTGCAATGAGATCTTGCAATGACAAAAGCTACTATATTGGGGCCTAGTGCACACAGCATGCTAGTGGGATGGAATCTTGCATCAACTAGTTGTTGTCAATGAAGATGTCCCCGTTGATGAAGGAAAGTAGAATGTAATGGAGCACCTAAGGAGCCGACCTAGGAATCATGGAAGTGAAGGCATAAGTTTTGATGGTAGACTAGCACATTAGGAAACATATGGCTATAGTTGGGTGTAATTGGTTTACTGTGCACCAAAGGAGATGGCTAAGGGACCATATCCAATCATAAAAGGGATTTGTGCTGGTGAGGTGGGATTGTACTTGTAAGGGTTTTAAGATAAAAAATGGAACTATAGAGAAAGCCTAATATAAGGAATATTACTACTTTTTAATGTTTGGCTACCCATTTGAGGGCTTTTTCTAACTTTTTCAAGGAGTGCTTCCTTTTTTTCCATTAACATGCCATACATTTATCATGTGTCTTTCAAACATTTGTGGGGGTGGGTGTGGAGGGCATGTGTGTGTATAAAAACTTTACATGTTTTGTTGTAAATAGTTAAGGTATAATTGTAGGAGAGCACAAATCTCTTGGCACATGTTTAATTCAAGGGGAGAAAACAAGACTCTTAGCATCAACAATGCTCGAAATTGACATTCGAAAGTGAGATTTGCAAAAGCATGGGGGGCTCACTCAAGTGCTTTAAGGGTTCTTATGAGTCCTAACTTTGAGAATATTTTGTGTATTATTCTTGTATAATATTCAAAAGAGCTATGGATTAGTTATAGGTTGAATAACTTAAAAGTGTTGATAATTCAAAAAGATGGATTGAGCTTCATTGTTGTTCTACTACTAGAGTGAAAGGCTCTAAGCTCCATAGTACATAATTTTGTGATTGCATGAAATCTTATTTGATTATATCTTCTATACTTATTAACAAGAGGTTTTGCATGTGGGGTGGGGGGTACATCATGTGGAGCCCTCCTGCAAAACCTCCCTCGATCACCACGTGGCACCATAGCCGCCCGCCCATTGAGTCTGAGCATGAGGTGCAAAGCGCCTCATTTGCTTTATAGAAGTGGATTGAGCTCATTCCTTCCTCTATAGTGCTTGTTTGTAACATCCCAAAAAAGGACCAATGAGAATATGATTCTTTGGTAGCATCACTCACCAACTTAAAATTACTTTTGCAATGTAATAAGAAAGAGTGGAAGCCTTATGTAGCCTCACAATTTGCAACATGCCCACTTTCGCATCCACTCTCTTGTCCACCTTCAAGAAGAAAAGCCACCTAACTACTAAAGATAAATCTCATCTTGGAAAAAGTGGATCCGTATTTCTACCTTTTTTACTTGCAAAGACTTGTCATTTTTGGCTCAATGACTCCACTACTTTGTTGGCACACTCATATCCATCATTGCAAAATGACTTTTTGCATGTTCCATATTGAAGAGTGTAGCATGAGCTACTCAAAATTAATGCTACATTTTATGCTCAATGGATTCGGAACAGATCCAATATCTATGTGAATTTGATAAAAGAGAATTATAGTGTCCACATTCACCTTGTGTTTGCACATATTAAGGCTTGCTATTTTGCATGTGCTTGTCTAAACATGCAAAGGCTCTCAAAACATTTGGTCTAGTATCATGGCAAGTGGATATGACAAATATGAACAAAAAATATCATGGGTCTTCTTGTGTTTCTTTATACTAGGAGTTAACTCATGTTTACTAGCCTATGTGCACATTATTTGCAAATCTAATCAACCTTAACCTCAATGAGTTTGCAAATGTACATGCATGTACTAGGAAACACACCCTTATTGTACATACATGAGGAGCTTTTATCTTGTTTACAAATAGAAAAATGCACCCATGCTATGAATGCTTAATTTTAAGCACATCTCACTTTGCTAGAACAAACCATGGATGTGTGACAAAAGGCTCGCCCCGTATAATAGTACATCTCCAAATTTTTAGTTTTTTATTACCACACAATCTTTGATTGACCAATATCTTAATAGTATATCAAAAATTAGATGCTTGACAAGAAATCATTCATACTTAATGCTAGCCAACATTGATAATAGATAAGGCAATGGTGGTCACATATTTAAAGAACAACTTCTAAGCATGAATTATACAACATCATAGTCTTAATGTCCATACAAGTTTATGAGTTTCTTTGCAAAATCCTTTTTTTTTCTTTCCTTTATTGAATAGCTTAATTAGACCTCTTGAATGTGTAGAATCATCCGTAAAAATCCAGAAACATCATATAATGGACAATGTAAAAGGTTGCTCATAACAATGGGTGCCATGAAAAAAAAATTCAATAATCTATAATCAAACATTATTGATTCTCTTAAACTTGAATGAGATGTTTTAGGAAAGGAAAGTCATTTTCAAGCACTTAGGTTTGAAACGTATGGAAATGCCATAATTATTTGCTTTTGAAAGTTCTAAAGTAAAGGTTTTTCTTAACAAATAAGTAGCATGTAGATGAATTTAAGTCCCCCTTGTAACTACTCATTAAAATATATGCACATTAATGAAAGGAACACATGACATATTGTTCTTGCATTAAGAGACACTTGTTCAAGTCATCCTTCATCTAGTAAGACATTTGTATCATATCACTTTACTAGATGTTGCATTACATGCTAACTATTGGTGACTAATTACCTAAACACCAAACACTCTTCTTATTCAAATTATTATGGTCATACAACTTAACAAAAGATCTTGGCAAATCAATATCTTTACAGACTGAATAAGATTGAAAAGATAAGAAAAACATGCATTTCCCATTTAGTCATGTCCTATAAATTGTATATTGCTTAGAATTATGTAGACTTACATTATTCATGAACCAAATTAGAGTAATAATTTTGCTTGAGAAATATTACTAGGGAAAGCCCTAGCATAAGAATATTTCTTATTGTTTGATCACTATGGAAGGCTCAAATTTTTTATTATCCCATGCAACGTACTTTTAGATTAAGATAAGATAATGTGTCTAAAGTAATGAAATTGTCTCACACACCAGACACAAGTTTCTATTATTGCATTCAATAAAAACTCTCATCTTTTGTAAGGAATTTGTATAGTTTGGTTAAGTAATATATACTAGCATTCCACCTTGAAGCAGCGAGTGAAGTAGCTGTGCTATCACATGGCAACTTCGCTCAACAATCCATTTCTCATCTTTCTCTTTCCTCTTTTTCTTCTCTCTCTCTCTCTCTCCCCCCTCCAAATTCCCTATGTCTAATTCTCTCTCTCTCTCTCTCTTTCTGCCCTTTATTTTAGTTTATTTTTCTCCTCTCCTGGTTCTCTCTCTCTCTTTCTCTCCTTTTTTTCTCTCCTCGCTTTTCTTCTCTTTCTCTCTCTCTTTTTATTCTCTCCCCTCGCTCCTCTCTTTTCCTTCTCTCTCTCTCTCCTCTTTTTTCCTTTTTTCTTCTTCTCTCTCTCTCTCTCTCTCTCTCTTCATTCTCTTTTTAAAATTTCTCTCTCTCTCTCTTTCTCTGCCTTCTATTTTAGTTTATTTTTCTCCTCTCCTAGTTCTCTCTCTCTCTCTTTTTTTCTCTCCTCGCTTTTCTTCTCTCTCTCTCTCTCTCTCTTTTTATTCTCTCACCTCTCTCCTCTCTTTTCCTACTCTCTCCCTCTCCGCTTTTTTCCTTTTTTTCTTCTTCTCTCTCCCTCTCCTCTTTTTTCTTTCTCTCTCTCTCTCTCTCTCTCTCTCTCTCTCTTCATTCTCTTTTTAAATTTATTTTCTCTCTCTCTCTCTCTCTTTTTTTCTCTTTGCACTTTTCTTCTCTCTCTCTCTCTCCCCTCTCCTATCTTTTCCTTCTTTCTTTCTCCTCTATTTTATATTTTCTCTCTCTAAAGTTCTCTCTACATGTTCTCTCTCTCTCTCTCTCTCTCTCTCTCTCCCCTTCTTCTTCTTTTTCTTTTTTCACTTTCTTCCCCCACCCCAAGTCTCTCTTAAAGTATATAAATTTGATCTTTTCCCTATATATAATTCTCTCTTTATGTTTATATTCTCTCTCTTCTTCCCCCCCCTCTCTCTCTCTCTCTGCCCCCTTTTCTTCTTCTCCCCTTTCTCTTAATTTTTCTATTTTTTTTCTCTCCTCTCTCTTTTAAAGTTTATCTTTTTCTTCTCTCCTTCTCTCTCTTTTAAATTATATCTTCTCTCTCTCTCTCTCTCTTCCCTTCTCTCTCCTTCTTTCTCCCTTCCTCTCTTTCTCAACAAATATTTAAATTTTAAAAAGACTTTTCTCTTTTCTCTTTTTCCCCATCTCTCTTCCTCTTTCTTCTTCTTATTCTTCTTCTCTCTCTTTCTTTCTCTCTCTTGCTCCCCCTCCTCTCTTTTTCTTCTCTCTCCTCTTTTTTTCCTTTTTTTCTCTCTTAATTTTTTTAATTTTATTTTTTTTAAAATTTTATATTTTTTTCTCTATAATTCTCTCTCTTCTTATTTTCTATCTCTCATTTTCTTCTCTATGTCTCTCTCCCCCCTCTCTCCTCTCGTTTCCTTTTATCTTTTCCTCTCTCTCCCTCTCTCTTAAATTTTATATTTCCTCTCTCTGTAATTCTCTTTCTCTATATTCCCCCTCTCTCTCCCTCCCTCTCCTCTTCTTTCTTTTTTGCTCTTTGTGTGTGTGTATATAATTATTTTAATTAAAAAGAAAGTTTCTCTTTTTTCTTAAACTTTTTTCTCTTTAAATTTTTTCTTTCTCTCTTTCTTTAAATTTTATCTTTCCTCTCTCTATAATTCTCTTTCTCTCTGGTCCCCCTCTCTCTCCCTCCCTCTTTTCTTCTTTCTTTTTTGCTCTGTGTGTGTGTGTGTGTGTGTGTGTGATTAAACTTTTAAATGTAAACTTTTTGCTTAATTAAAATAAGAAGAGAGAGAGAGAGAGAGAGAGAGAGAGAGAGAGAAAACCTAGTCTCTACACATGAGAGAGAGGGGGAGGGGGAGGAATTTAATTAAAAAGGGGAGGGGAGAAAAAGAGAGAAATTATAAGTGAGAGAGAGGGGAGGGGGTTTTAATTTAAAAACGGGAGGTTGGGGAGGGGGGGGGGAGGCTTTAATGAAAAAAGGGAGGGGGAAGAGAAAATTAGATATTACACGTGAGAAAAAGGGGAGGGGAAGGGGAGGGAGGTGGGGGGAGGGGAGGCTTTAATGAAAAAAGGGAGGGGGAAGAGAAAATGAGATAGTACAAGTGATAAAAAGGGGAGGGGAAGGGGAAGGAGTTTTGGAAAAGGGGGTAGGTTCGGGGCTTTCCGAACCTATAGCTAAAATAATATAGTAGTAAGATGCAACTTTTTATAAAAAACCTTTAATATCTTTCACCTTTTATGAGCCATTGATTACTTCTTAAGTACATAATCCATGATTTAATTAACACATTGAATGCTCATCAATGTTTCATGGAAGGATTACTATGGTGACCACCCCTTTATGATATTTAGCCTTTAAAAATTCCAATTTTCAAGGTGGTTGCATGTCTAAATCCATATTAAGCTTCAAATTACATGAAGAACTTTGCAATGAAGTGACTTAAGGTACTCAAACTAAACAATTTAGGAACCTCCTTTCAAATGTGATTATGGATTTTCCCAATGATAAAATTATTGCTCGTCCTATAGGGGGTTGGGATTGAGGTTTATTTGGGGAAGCAAGATTGATAAGATGTACAAGCTGCAAAGTTTGAGCTCGAATATTTTGGCTAGAAGAAGGTCATTGTCCTCAACTTTCTTAAACTAGTTGGAATGGAAAAGGTCTAGTGATGCATGATGAGGGTCATCGATATATATATCAAACAAATGTACTTAAAGTGTTCAATGGTTTTCTAGCTAGAATTTTGAGGGAGTAACTAGCTACTTCAAAGAGTTGATGACTTTTTGGGCTCCTTCCAAAATATTGGATACAAATAAGACCTTGCACTTTGATCATCCCTTCTCGAAAGTTGAGATGGAGGAGGTTGTCTTCTCTACAAGGTAGAACAAGGTGCTAGGTACAAATGGAGTGTAGGTTGAATCTTAGCAAGCCTTTTGGGGGACTTTGAAAAAATGATTTTTGTGCCAAGCTTAATAGATTAAAGAAAATAGGTAAATTTCTATCATATATGCTAGGATCATCAAGCTCATTCCCTAACCTCTAAGGAGGAAAAATTGTGAGGATTCAGTCTCATCTCACAATCCTGAACATATCATACAAGACATTGGCAAAGGCCCTTGCAACAATGGTCAAATACATTGTGGCCAAGATTATTCATCCAAAGCAATTGAGCATTGCTCATAAGAGGTCAATTCAAGAGGATGTTTTAAATGTAGCTCTAAGAATGGATCATGCTTTGAGTATGGCTAGTAGTTTTTCATGATTAATGTAGATCTAGACAAATCCTATGATAGGGTTAGGCATGACTTTATTTTGAATTTTTTAGATGAGATGGGGTTGGCAACTTTTGTACTATGGTTGGTGCCTTTTCTTAAATGGCTATTTGCAGCCCTCCCTTTAGCTCAAAATAACTGTTAGGAAGGGGTATTCACTTGCATCTCTACTTTTTGTTGTGATTTCTAACCCTCTCAAAAGATGATTATGGATTAGGATATTATGCCTTTGACCTTATTGGATGGCTCAAAGTCTAGGGCACAAATGTTTGCAGATGACAATTATACTACCACCAAAGAGGACCCACAAAACATTGCCAACCATTTCCAAAGGTATTTGGCTGCTCAACAAGTATGGAAAATACTAATGTGCTTTGGATGCATGTTGAAGATAGCTAAAAATCTCAAGGAAGGTGGCCTTTCTAACATTGGTCTGGGCAAGGTGGTGAGGTATCTTGGATGTCATGTAGGTTTGGGACTTACTACTAATCAAAGATGCCCTTAGTTCTTTGAAAAGGCAAAAGCTAGGATTGATTACTAGAAATTCATGAAGTTGAGTTTTGAAGGAAAGTTGGTTGTAATGAAATACTAACTCTAGGCATCTAGTGTTTATGTCCCTTTTTTGTCTTTTCATTCAACTCTAGATCCCAACATCCAATAAGGTGGAAATGAGTGACCTCCCCTAAGGCTCATGGAAGTCTTTGTATTTTAAAATTTATTATATCAGGGATTGAGATCAAATCGACTAAATGTATGGTGTCATTTCATGCATGGGTTATTTTCCTTGGGAAATGAATTAAAATAGCACCTTAAGGGAAGCTGTGGAAGATAGGCAATGCTCATGTAGGATTGGTAAGACTTTCTTAAAATTTGCACTTGCCATCAAAGGTGACAGGTCACTTTCAATTTCGATGTGGCATAAAAACATGCATTTTGTAGATGGTACATGATCGATTGTTGAGAAATCTAGGATTCCTTTTACCACATTTTCAAAATGTCTCAAGAAGTGGTTAGACTTGTGGAGCTTTGCTAAAATAGATTGTATGTCAAACGAGGAATTCATGGCAAATAGATGTTGAAGATGAGTGGTTGAGGAATGTATGTATTTTTATAAAAAAAAGAGGTTTGGCCATCCTCTTTTAGGTCAAACCAAAAACCTTATATCCTATTCTTGGAACATATGGGGAAGTCTTTGGAGAATGGTGGTGAAAATGAGAAAAGATGGGATTTAGGCAAGGTTTTTAGTCCTTTAAAAAAAAAGAAGAAGATTGTTATGGAGGTTTGGAAAAATACTCCAACAAGTCCAATGTGTTTGCTTGGAAAATTCTCCTACAAAAATTACCTACAAAGAGCTAGATTGTTTAAGTGGTCACAATTTTAAACAATGTTCCTTTTATCACGAGAAGATTCAGATGTGTTCCATGTCTTTTCAAGGTGTAAATGAATCTCCTCTCTTTGAAGGAAGCTTTGGGACAAGTTTGTAGGTGCCAATCTTTATGACAAAATTACATGAAGATGAGATTTTTTGGTTGTAAAGGAAGGATGACTTCTAATCTAGTTGTTGCTTGGGATGTCATTAGGATTTACACCCTCTAATTGATATGTTGCCTTAGATTTAGGCAAGGTTTTTATTCCTATTTATAAAAAAAAAAGAAGATCGTTATGGAGGTTTGGAAAAAACTCCAACAAGTCCAATGTGTTTGCATGGAAAATTGTCCTACAAAAATAGCCTACAAAAAGCTAGATTGTTTAACTAGTCACAATTTTAAACAATGTTCCTTTTGTCATGAGAAGATTTATATGTGTTCCACATCTTTTTGAGGTGTACTAATGGATCTCCTCTCTCTAAAGGAAGCTTTGGGAGAAGTTTGCATGTGCCAATATTCATGACAAAATTACACGAAGATGAGATTTTTTTGGTGTAAAGGAAGGATGACTTCTTCTTCAGTTGTTTCTTGGAATGTCATTAAGATTTCTACCCTCTGATTGATATGGTGCCTTAGAAATAAGGTTGTTTTTCAAAGTTGATAAAGATAAGTTTCCTTCTAGGGGGAGAAAGAAATCATTAAATGTTACCAAGCCAATCCATATCACTAGCTATGGAGAATAATTACATTTTAGATTAGGTTTTCCTTTCTAAGAAGCATGTGAAGTTTGATCTACCAGTTGGAGATAAAGTCTTGTGCTAACTTAGAGTTAAGGATTTTTGTTTGACCTTTCTTGCCTAGAATAAGCAAAGGCTTTAGCTAACATTCATTAAGAGACTAATGCAACCCTTTACAAATGACACAAAATGATAGGCCACAACTTATCCCCAAAAAGCTGCTTTAAGATCATAAAATTCAACGTAATAGCTTTATTGCTAGTTGCTTCTCAGTCAAAACCACCATCCTCTTTGGGTTGTATTTAGGTATTTCCATATTGGATGCCATTGTTTCTAAGAACTAAACCACCATAAAGACTTTCATATGAGCTTGTCAACTTCCATCTAGCAAGAAGTTGGAAATTATTGACAGGCATCATAGTCAACTAGCAAGGCCACAAGCAAGATTAGCCCACCTAGTCAGCTTCCCCTCAATCTTGAGGAGAATCTAGTGTTGCCACAAGGATATGCCTATGCCAAGTAGGCAACCAAGATCCCTAAATGCTTTCTTAGTCCCCATATACTTAAATCAATAATCAACCATCCAATGAGGAGGGTGTCCCCAGCTCAAGAAGACCACCTATATTGTTTTAGTGCTTCTAACAAAAGTAAGCTTGAGAAATAAGAAAATTCATCACACACTGATAACAAACTATCATAGAATACTTATCATCATGCATCACATTAGAGTTGCATCCACAAAGATTGAATAGAAAATGACTATCCACTTGGCAACCTTATTGCTTTTATTGATCAATCCCTTACTAGTTTATCAATATTTCTCAAGGGGACTTAATTCTAAAGGTTGGTGCTTTATAGAAGACCATGTAGGGAAGATTTAACATTTTGAGAGGACTCTAGTGGTAGGGTTTAGACCTCGAGTTTTAGGAATAAGTTTTATAGGCACCTCATCAATTTTTTCATCAACCATCTTAGTGCCCTTGAAATAATTAAGAAGGTCACTTAGATATTTCAACTAGGCATCCTATATAGCTAGATAGAATTCTACCTAAAACCCCCTAATGGAAGGGACATTCCCCCTTCATTGACTTGAGCACAAATAATACTTCGTCTTTAGAGAATGCTTTCCAAGGCTAAGATGATTTTAGCAAGGACCCTTTCCATTTCCACATTCAAGAGTTGAGCAACATTCTAAGATCATTCAATAGTACTCTTAAGCTCAGTTGCAACTAACAATGAAAGATGCTTGCGGAAGAAATTAGCAATATCCCATTCATCAATAAACGTGCATCCATTTTCATATTGAACAACAATAATAGTCACTCTTTGATGTATAGCTTTGAGAGCATTGAAGTCAATTTGATTTGGAGCATCTCGTAAAAGGTCTCATCTTTCTTTCAATTGCACTTTTGCACCTTCAATGTAGTGTTGATCTTGCCTCTTAATGAAAATTTTAGCATTTGTAGGAGGAGAAGCAAAGACAAACCTATCATAGACCTCCTAGAGTCTACATTTGTTGCAAAATTATCATTTACATATCCAAGGATAGCGCATGCTTTCTTTCAAAGCATATGCACATAGTGTTAAAGTATCTCATCATACTCTGTATTACTTCCCAATGCTTCTTTTCAAGGTTTTCCATAAACCTATTAACCACTCCCATTGCATAATGTCTCACACATCAAACTACCAAGTAACTTGGCTAAGTTTCACATATGGAGGCAATGGAATATCGATAGCCTTCCACCTCTCCATATTGAAATGCTAAAGTACCTTACCAAGGTACTCCTTTTGAGACAGATAGAGAAACTCCTTGTCTCTATCTCACATAATTTGCATACCAAGAATGTGACCAACATCCCCAAGTCCTAGGTCTCATGTAACCTTTTCTTCAATGCATCCACATCCATATGCAACTTTCCAAAAATGAGCATGTCATCCACATAAAGTATCAACACAACAAGGCTACATCCATTACCTTCTATGTGTATAAGCAATAATTGGTCTCACTCCTAGTGTATCCTTGAGACCTTGTGAAGGCTTCAAACATGTGATACCACTCTCTAGGAGCTTGCTTCAAACCATATAAGCACTTGTGGAGCTTGCATGCCAATTGTTTCTTACCATCCACAACAAAAGCCTTTTGGCTACTTCATATAGATATCCTCATGCAAATCCCTATGCTAGCAAATCCCCATGTATGAAAGTTGTCTTGACTTCCAAATCCCCATGGAAGAAAACTATCTTAACATCCATCTGCATAGGTTGCATATCTTCCATTTCAACCAATGCAAGTATCATACACAAAGGGTGGTTGTCTTGACTACAAGTGAGAACAACTCATCAAAGTCTATCCCCTTCTCTTGCAAGAATTTCTTGGCTACCAATCTTGCATTATACTAAGGTAATTCATCAAATGGAGATATTTTAATTTGTAGATCCACTTGCATGGTAGTGTATGCTTGCCCTTAGGCAAAGGAATCAACTCCCAAGTGGCATTCATGACCAATGATTGTCATGCCTAGTTATAGTGTTAGCATAGCAAGAAGGCTCACCACAATTTGTAAACAACGACATATTTAAGAGATGGTGTATATGTCTCTAGTGGTCTAGAGACTCTTGTAGAGTGTCTCAACATTGGCTCAACCGAGCCCCTTACTTCCCAACTTTCTATCCTGCAATGTGAAGTTTCCCACCTACTTGTTGTACTCCCACATTGACATTTTCTGGATGTCCAAGCCTTGCATCATGTGGTTTAGGTCATACATTTTTTCCAAATAATGGTTAACCGTCCTCTAGGAGCACTACATCACATATCTCAATGATCTCATTGGGAAATTTATGCATCTTATCCTAATTGAGGATGACATCATGGCTACACACTAGCTTCTTATATGTATAAGATCCCAAAGATAATAACCCATCTCATCTGAATTACCATATCCATGAAAAGTACAAAATCTAAACATTTGCATATTCTAGTACCAATACCCTTTTTATGTGAAACTTTAGTTTGTTTTTCATGCGTACAATGTTCACATATTCCTAGATCAAAAAATTTAAAAGATGATAAGTACTGCAAATGTGAAAGAAGTTTCATTTTGGTAAGTACAATGTGCTAGATCTTGGCCTGTTAGCAACTATGAGAGACACTTTGCATATCTTCCAAACATGACCATCACATGGTAACCATAATCATCCAACTGTCAAGTACTTATAAAACTTTTCTTCAAGTCTAGTACATTATGTATATCCCTAAGTATGAAATAAGAACCGTAAGCCAATGATAAATGCACATCTTCCACACCAACAATGATGCAAGCAAAGCTATTTCCATAGAGGATGTATCTTTTTCTTCCAACATCATATGTGGCAAGCCATTCCCTATGGGGAGCAACATGAAATGGCTCTAATAAAGAATTCAATCTTAACACATGTCAATTCAGTAGCAACCAAGAATGCATCCCCAAGTGAAGAAACATAAAACATATCACTATAATCATTGCTTATGCTTGCCTACTTGTACTTAATAGGATAACAGAAAAATTGTACATGTGGTGCATCAACTTGTGTCACGAGACATTTTTGATTCCTCCTTCTTGCCATCATCACCACTTTCTTGTTTGTCCTTATTCTTGCTTTTCCACATGAAAGAGTTCTTCTTGATGTGACCCTCTTTGTTGAAATAACAACATTTCACATGTTTTCTAGTATGATATTTAATTATTTTCCCCATATCATGGGATTTCCCCCTTGCATTGAGTCTCTTTCAAACTATAAGTGCACTCGAGTTCTTAGAACTTGCATTGTACTTCATGTTTATCTCTTTTGTAAGCAAGCTACTTTCCACACTTGCATTGGTCAATACACTAGTAGGTGTTGAGTTACTAATAGTAGTTCTAAAAGTATCTTAACTTTCATGTAAGGTGACAACCAAAAAGATAGCCTTCACGGAGTTGTGAAATGTAATCTTGAGTGTTGTTAGTTGACTAAAATAATATTAAACCCATTAAGATGATTGGACATAGAAGTTCTTTTCTCGATATGAAGATCTCATTTCTTTCCTCCATATGAAGATCAATGAGTTTCTTTGGACATAGAAGTTCTTTTCTCAATATGAAGATCTCATTTCTTTCTTCCATATGAAGATCAATGAGTTTCTTTGGCCAATATACTTGTGATTTATTGCTTTCCTTCTCATACAAGTCACATAAATTTTGCTAGACTCCATATGCACCACCAACGGTATCCTCTACATTGAAATACGTTGACTTAGAGAGAGTAAGCATAATGATAGAATGTGCAGGCTCATCCATCTCATCCCATGCATCTACGTCCATTTCCTTAGGCTTTACATCAGCCAATTTAATTGGCTTGATTTTCCTCTTTGTATGAGTATATTGTAAAACTACTCTTTCCAATATGAAAAATATATCACTTGTAAGACTATATAGAAAAATGTGGCAACAACCTGAGTGTCACCATAACTGCCAAATAATGGCTAGTGCAACATCAAAATAACCTTGAACTAATGCCAAAATGATATCTAGACAATCCTCAATAGATATGGATATTTTGCAAAAATTTCAAGTTTTTTGACTATTTTTGTACAAAAAAATCCCCAAAAAAAGCATATGAACAACCATTTGTGTCTCCAATTCAACTACTTTAATCGCTATAGTGTGAACATAATAAAGCTGAACCAACTTTGTAAAATAACCAATTTAAGTCTTCAAACAATGTGAAAATAGTCATAGTAACTAGTCCACAACATAACCGGTTCCAAATTTGTACAGTGTGAATAGTGCCTTCCAAATAACTGGTTCAAATATAAACCAATTCAATGCAAGTGAGTGTGAAAGTGGTCCTAATACTCAAGAGCAGGCTATTGCTTTATGGAAAATTGATGTGAATAAGCTAGGATGTGTGTTGATGCCATGATCAAATTGATCCACAACAAAAAATTGTACTAGTTGATTGGATTTGGGAGCCATGATGCTTAACCATGAGACTAAAACAAATTAAAATTTTTATTAATCTATTCTTCCCTATTTATAGACTATTCATTATGCCCCTTGCTTATGAGCATAAGCAGACCCTGAGCTTCCAACAAGTAGGCCCCTTATTACTAATGAACACATGCTTACCCCTTGCTTATAAAGCACAAGTTGCCCTTGAGCTTAAATAGCCCTTATGCTTGCCTGCATTGGATACATAAACAAAAACTTATTCCCAAGCATTCTGAAACCAAATTTTCTTGCCTTGAATCGGGCAATCCAAATGCTTTCAAATCGAGCTATGGCAGCCCCCAGACTAAACTTGTTTGACTTGAATGAAGAGCTCAATAGTGAGATTTCAAATCCAAATAGCAAGCACGAATATCGCAAAAGAAAAAGAAGCTAAAATCTTGGACCTTGTGACAAAGCTTAACTCCTCATAGTCCTCCTCTAGCCAAAGGCTTCGAGGAATTCAAATCTAATACTGGTTGAGAGGAAGCAACGGTGAGATGCAGGGTCAAAGCTATGAGAGTGCAAGAGGGTGAGGAAGAGAGGAAGCACACAAATCAAATTTTTGTAGGTACACAATGATAGTCTTATTCTTCATTATCTTCACTCACATATGTTTATACATTGTGTACTTATACACTGGTTGCCCATCCACCTTTGGCAATTGGCCTTTACCCCAAGAAGATGATGCTTTGAGATCAAAATTTCGAGGTGGACATGAAATCATCCTTTAACATAGCAAGCCACCAATGACCATACGTTGCATACATTCGGTCCAACCTTGTCACCCTCCAAGTAGAGTCAGTATGGTGATTATGCCACATGAAATGACTTTTCCCTTCCCCATCATAAGGGTGACATCTTGGATTTGATGACATTGTATCAAGGATTCCCACATGTATCGTTCTTCTTAAATCATGAATGCATATCCAATTGATGTAGTCTACCATCTTCAAGAGTTGTCATGTTCTAGTCTCTTAGAAACAAGGTTGAGGGATATAATATTTTATCGCCTAGGCATTCCAAAGGGCAACTCTTTTAGTTGTTACATTATGGGCATAGATATAGAAAACATCCATTTTCTCCCCTTTGATTTGGAGTTGCATAACAACTGCATGACCATTACCTTCAACCCAAAGGGTAATAGGCTTGAGGTAATCTTTCATGAGCAAAGTAGTACCTACTTTACCTCTCACTGCGACATCACAAAACATTGTGTAGCCATCAAAGGTCCCAATTTCACCTCTTCGACTACCATTAAATTAGGTCGGTGCCTTCTACAACAGGTATACAAATTCCCTTTGCTTACATGTTATATAAGAATAAAATAACCATTTTTTCTTAAGAACTTTGAGCTTTCTTGAATTGCAATTAAAAAGCCCCTTCTCTAAATGTGAGCTTGTAAAGCTACTCAAAATTTGTCAAGTAATTTTGTTGTTTGCATGTGGTATACTTACATTGTTTTGAGGTACACCCATGAGTGCACCATTAATAAAGATAGGGATCTAATTCACAATCTTCCTCAAGTTCATTAAGAACTATAAAACATTTCACTCAACTTGTTGCATTGCAATTGCCCTAGGTCCTAAGGTTATACTATATGATAATTTCCTTACCCTTCTTGTTAGTTTGTTTGCAACATTTTCTTTGTTTGTTGCATTGCAATTGGCTTGGGTCCCAAGTTGTACATTCTCCTTTTCCTACTTCTATTGTTAAGGCTTCTTGTGTCTAATGGGCACCCTACCCTCCTTAGCCCCAATAGAGCTATGTCCTTTGTCAAATCCATCTGGTAGTAAAACACATTGACCTAGAGATGCTACACCTCTTGTTGCCTTCCTAAGTGGTGTAGGAAGGGCTATCGATGCCTTTAAGTATGGGTTAACATCCTCGCCAATTGCTTGCATAGCATGCACCTCCTTTTCACCCTCCGCAACCACCTTTCTAGAGAAATTGTATGCAAAATATCTTGACACCTTTCAAATGTTGATACCATTGGCATCATATAACTCCATCTTGACTCATTGAAAATGTTGATACCATTGGCATCATATAACTTTAGAACATTTGGTGGCTCCTACCTCCTATTCAAGAGGATACATCCTTTCTCTTCATGCCACATAGTACTAAAAGAGTTCTTTCGAACACGTAGAACCTTTTTCATCATCTTACAATGGAGGTCGCTTCACCCTTGAGCTAGTCATGCAAGGAGGGAGAAGTGACTAGATGAGACACACTTGCTGCAACACCTTCTCAGGTGTGAAGTTTGCAAACCATGGCAAGGTGTGCACAATATCACCTTTGTACTTCTCTGTCGAAGATGAAGAGAGTACAAAATACAAACCTTTGTCCATAAAACTGAACTAGTAATGGGTTGCTCTAGACTTGTAGGTGATGGAGAACCACTTCTCAAATTCTTGCTCATTGGGCACTTTGGAAGGAAAGAAGAAAAATACCAGCTATGGAGTACAATGTGTGCCTCTACTTTAGGTGGGTGAAGATAAAGCTACAAAGGATTTGAGGATCCTCTTCCCTCCATAGTTAGCCTTAATGCGATCATTAAAATCACACATGTTAGCACATAAGGCCTTCTTGATTTTGTGCATTGTAACCACTTGCAACATATCCAAAGTCCAAGATTTCTCTAGCTTTTTGTGCCTATACCATCTTATCAGCCTCATGTGGTGGTGGTTGGACTACCGTGGGTAATCTCTTTTGCTGCATGCCCTAGTGGCACCTAGTAGGACATCAATAGCCTGCTAATGTAGAACAACAATTGTTTCTTGATTCTTTGGATATAAATATCTACTTTAGAATTATTTCACCCGTTAGCATAAGGGAAAAAGAAAGAAACGTCTATTGCCATTTTGGAGTGGATCAAGGGATCCTTGCTATTAGATATATTGAAAATATCCAAAATCTGAGAGAGAACTTGCAAATAATTGGGGTTGGTTGGATGTTTGTAGAGCCGAGGTCATCTCCTTAGATGGGCTATACATAATTGAGGTTGGATGAGAGCAGTCTTATGTGAGATACTAGAACGTTTAGTGCGTGACCCACCTCTCTCTCTCTCTCGTCCCTGGCCTCTCTCTCTCTCGTCCCTGGCCCCTCCCTCTCTCTCTCTCTCTCTCTCTCTCTCTCCAGTGGAGGAGGTGGTGGAAGTTGGCAGTTGGGAAAGCTGGAGGTTGAACAAATCAACGCACATCCGTCAAAAAGAAAGATGGAAACGCCTTCTCTCGTCTCCTCTTTCTCTCTCTCTCTCTCTCTCTCTCTCTCTCTCTCTCTCTCTCTCTCTCTCAAGTTGAGAACAGAGACAATTGGTACTACCAAGAGTGACTCTCAGTAAATTATACACATGGAGCGACAGCGTGGTCCCCTTCCGACGCTAATGTTGCTCTAGCCCCATCTCTCTCTCTCTCTCTCTCTCTCTCTCTCTCTGTGTCTGTCTCTGTCTCTCTCTCTCTGGGTGTGTGTGTGTCTGTCTCTGTTTTGGTCTGCCTGTGTATCGCGCCTTTGCTGCCATTTCTCTGCGTATTCCATTACAGGCCATAATTCTCTCTGTTTGTGTCTGAATGGCCCTCTCCTCTGTTTAATGCATTTGATTGACACATCAGAGTCCCGAAGGTCGCCTGCCATGGCGTCCTGCTCCAACGTTGATATCTTCCTCTAATGACACTCGCAGAAGTGAGAGAACGCATGTGCTAGAGCGTTTCTGTCAGAAGTTCTGCTTTTAGTCCGACCCTTTACTTGCTTTTCTCTTTCTTTCTCCCCAATCATCCTCCTCCCCCTCCCCAAAAACATCCCTGCAGCCCCAGAGCCATGACAATGGAGAAGGAAAGCTCACCCTCAGCTACAACGTCCTGGCTCACGCGGACGCATTTCTCGAGAGCAGTCTGCTATCGCCCCGGATCTGTGAGCCCTGCAGTTCCCCTGCCGAGCTTCACCCGAGGTAATAATAATCATCACAACCACCATTATTATCATGATCTCTTCCATCCTTCTGCATCAATGAGTAAGCGGGCAGCAGCAAACGCCTGCATCCAGACAGCGCCTAGCCTCGACGCCTACTTCCTCTCATCATCGGCATCCCCCGCAGTTCGTCAGGACATCGAAGAGGCATGCGAGACGTCCACCATCTCCACCGAGGCGGACAATTTCTCCTTCCCTTCCCCTTTTTCTGCATCATCTCCTACCAGCAGGCATAGTGACTCCTCTTATCGTTCCAAGGGCACATCAGATTGCTTCTCCCCCTCCAGTGAAGATGATGCTTCAGGCGCTGGCGCCGGTGGCTGCCACCGCTTCTCCATGCGCAGCGTGCTCAGCTCTATCTCTATTAATCCTGCTAGATGGTCCTTCTCGAGCATTGACAGCTTCAATGGCGACACCGAACGGTCCCCGCCCCAAAGCTCGTCTCCGAAAGTTTCATGGCTTGGCAGCCGTAGGCAACCTGGTTCCTTCAGGTGCACCCGGAATGGATTCAATCACAATGAAAGCAAGGTGTCTGTGGATGACCAACCTGATATGCACCGTGTCCCATCTTGGTCACAATTGCTGTCTAAGGCCGGTGGAGAAAGGGCGGTGCTCTCTGCAAAAGAATGGATGGTGGATTTGTCACAGCTTCTTCTGGGTGAGAGGTTTGCATGTGGAACGCACAGCCGGCTCTATAAGGGCATCTACAGAGAGAATGAGGTAGCGGTGAAGGTGATTAGGAAACCTGATGATGATGAGATATTAGCTGATCGCTTGGAGCAGATCTTCATGCAGGAAGTGATGGCTCTGTCATGTTCGCAATTACATCGCAATGTCATCAAGGTAATCGGGCATTTCTGAGATAAAATGTATATTGTTCATGGTGGCGGTGGATTTGCAATGTTGAGTCAATTACGATTTGTGCCCTAATCTCTTGCAGTTCTATGGTGGATCTGTATTATTGAGTCCATTATGATCTATGCCTTGATCTCTTGCAGTTTTATGCCGCATGCAAGAAGCCACCAGTGCTATGCGTGATCACAGAGTATCTTCCAGGGGGATCTTTGCGCTCATTTCTGCGGAAACGTGAAGGCCACTGCTTGGACACTATGCAACTTGTTCGTATGGCACTGGACATAGCCTCAGGGATGGAGTACCTACACATGAAGGGTGTAATCCATAGAGATCTAAAGTCGGAAAATCTTGTGCTAGCAGAGGATGATAGTGTGAAGGTGGTGGACTTTGGAGTGTCATGCTTTGAGTCCAATTCTGGCAGCACATCAGCTGATGACGTGGGTACATACCGATGGATGGCTCCGGAGCTGCTTCGCCACCAGCCCCATAGCAGAAAAGTGGATGTTTATAGCTTCGGCATTGTGCTTTGGGAGCTTGTCACCACTCGCCTTCCATACGAGGGCATGGAGCCAGCTCAGGCAGCATTTTGTGTGCTTCACAAGGTAAGCAGCCTCTCTTATCCATGTTTTTGATCCCACATGCATAAGCACACAGATCACACATCCATAAAATGGCCCTTGATTGTGGTTCTTTCTTCTGAATCTCCCTATTGAATTTTAATGTGGTATGCATTATGCATGATGTGCCTGCAGTAGATATGTGGCCTCAAGACCTGGTTGAATGCAATATAGGTATGCCAAATCAAGCTGAATCTGTTCTTTGTTTGTGCGTTTGGTCGTAGAAGATGGGGGACCATTTCAAAATTGAAAGAACAGTAAGGTATTGGATGAGGTAGTGTAACAAGTCTTGGGAGATGTCACCCAAGATAGACAACTATAAAAGTATGTTTGCTGTGGTTACAGTATATATATTGCCCATCAATGATAGGATTGATAAGTTATTACACCTTCCAATATACCTTGTTGTGGGAACTGGGTATATTTGTATGTAACTATATTCTCATCTAGCCAATTGCTTTTAGGGTATCTGGCATTGTTTGTTCATTGTTTCTGCTGAACATTTGCATTTGAGGCATTCTATACTGGTTGAATTTGTGGAGCCATTCTGCAGCATATTTGACTCAGCACATTGCTGCATTATGCAGGAATCGAGGCCGCCCATCCCATCCGACTGCCCTGCGCCCTTGGCTGATTTGATGCAGCAGTGCTGGTCTGCTGATCCGGAGACGCGGCCAGAGTTTTGGGAGATTATGAGGGCACTTGCAACATTTGAGCGATCGGTTTCAGGAGACATGTCCTCTTACTCTGGAGTCTTGGAGTCCCCAGAGCATCACAGGTTTCTGCCTGGATGGTTGCAATGTGAATAGCCAATCTATAAAAATTTTGTGTTAATGCAGATTCCAGTAAAAGCCTCTGTAATTTAGGGTTTCTCCCCTGGTTCTTTGCACCCACAACCCACCCACCCACCCACCCACCCACCCACACACACACACACACACAATCTGGAAAGGTACCCTTATGGGGTAGCCCAATCAAACAACGGAAGTTTGCTTTGATTGTTTGTTAAACAGTTCGTTCATTTCTCAGTTTGCATCATTGATGCATTACAAAAACCCATCAGGCCTGAAAGGTATGTAAACTGGATGTACAAACTTATTGTAATTGCATCCGAGACCGTGTCAATGAAGTTCAACTCAATCTCAATCACACACACACACACACACACACACACTCTCTCTCTCTCTCTCTCTCTCTCTCGCTCTCTCTCTCTCTCTCAATTGTGCACATGCTAGAAGTCCTTCTCAATGAATACAAGAGGCACATGACCACATAAGAGCAATGATCTTAAACCAACTCTTAATATGTTACGACTATGCAACGGCAAACATTAGTAAGTGGTTGATAAAATAAAAGTAAGAAACAAAATCCCCATAAAATGACCCCTAAAAGAGGAGTGTAGTACCCTTTAAAAAATGGATATCTTCTCTTAATCCAATCAAAATTTGCCACATTGCATTTAACTCCTAAGCATACTTACTCTTCATAATGACTTTGGCTCGTAGATTGCGTACATGAGCTACATTGACAAGAAATGAGTTAGGGATGAAATTCGACGAATGACCGAAGAATGCACAACATTCTTTTATTTACGATCTATTGAGCTACATTTAACTAGTCTTTTATTCATCTCAACATGGAGAATGTAATGAGAAAGATTAATCTTCAAGAGGGAACTTGCAGATTTGGCCTCGCAACATTGTTTTGTCTCATCAATTCTTTAGTAGCTTAGCTCCCAAATTGGAGTGGCTAAAGAACCTTGTTCCTCCTCTTATTAGTTTATATTTGTTGGTGAGTCACTGGTAGCTCTAGGTGATGGTGTCATGGGAAGTACAAACTAATCTAGTGGAGACGTGAGATTGGAATAGAAATGAAAATGTAAGCATATTTTGCCAATGCGGTTGGTGTCCTTGACCATTGACATCCCCACCTTAAATACCATGGATTAATTTGTGAATATCTAAAGTTAGTTCGCATGTCTTGATGATGGTAAGGAGCCACAATGGAATAGATATATATGCAAGTATATATAAAAGTCTATGTTAATTAGGATAATTATCCCCAATATTTCATTAGCTGTATTATTGCTCATTATCTCCTTTTTATTTATAATTTTGATTATTGTGATTTCTCTCCATAGTCCATATCTCCTTAGCCCTATTTTTGCTCCTCTTATATGTACTTTTTGTCTATCATTTTGATTATTTTGGCTAGCGTTCCTTGCTCAAAGAACGCAAAGCGGGGTGCAAGGGAAGTGCGCACGACAACTTCGCTTCCCTATCACATAGTAACTTTGCCATCCTTGAGTATAATAATATTACATGCTTGGCTTCCATTGCACAATCATAACATGAACACATTTTTCTTTTGTGTCCTCGAGCGTAAGACATCACGTGCTTACTCACTATTTTCTCTTTTTTGATCTCTCACTATTTGTTGCCAATCTCTCTCTATCCTTGCCCTTTTTCACATCTCTCCTCTTTGTGATTTTTCTCCTACATATTTGTTACCTCTCTCTCTCTCTCTCTCTCTCTCTCTCACCTTCTCCCCTTTCTCTAGCTCTTCCCTTTTTATCTCTCCTCTCTTTGCAACACCCATCGCTTTCTCTCTCCCCTCCTTTCCACCTCTCCCTCCCTCCCCTTGTTTATCCCTCTCCTCTATTTGCGACCCCTCTCTCATGCCACTTTTACATTTCTCCTCTCTCTCTCTCTCTCGTGTACGCATGCATAAAAGGATAGCATGCATTTGCATTTAGGTGTATAGAGACTCATGTATGTGTGCAATACCTTTTACATACCAGACTTGTAAACTTTACTCATACTTATTTTTCATGATATCTAAAACCATCTCTATATGATCCTTGGATGTTACAATTAGAAATAACATTGCACCTGACCATAAACAAAAGACATACGAAATGTATATTTTGTATCCTCGAGTGTAAGAAATCACATGCTTGCTCACTATCTTCTCTCTATCTTGAATCTCTCTCACTATTTTTTTGCCTCTCTTCCTCTCTCTCCTTGGTACCCCTTTTCACCCCCCTCCTCTCTTTGTGACTTTTCTCTCGTATATTTGTGACTTTTCTCCCATATGCTTGTTACCCATCTCTCTCTCCCTCGCATATATTTTCCTCATTCCCTCCCTTGTTCCTTTTTATCTCTCTTCTCTCTTTGCAACCTCTATCTCTTCCTCCCTCCCCCCTTTTTCACCTCTCTCTCCCTCCCCTTTTTTTTATCCCTCTTCTCCACTTGTAACCCCTCTATCTCTCACTCCTTTTACAGCTCTCCCCTCTCTTTTCACACACACACACACACACACACTCTCTCTCTCTCTCTCTCTCTCTCTCTCTCTCTCTCTCTCTCTCTCTCTCTCTCTCTCTCTCTCTCTCTCTCTCTCATGTATATGCATGTATAAAAGGCTAGATATGCATTTGTATCTAGGTATATAGAGACTCATATGTGCAATGACCATGCACCAAACTTGTAAACTTGTATCCATACTTGCTTTGCGTAATAGTTAGAAGTAGGTATATATGATCCTTGGATGTTACAATTCGAAATAACATTGCTACACTAAAATGAATCATAAATGAAAGATACACTAAATACACCACAAAGTCTAAGTGTGTCCAAGCATTACAAACAAACTCTTAGTATTAATAATACACACAGGTGAAGTAGAGTACGAAACCAAAGTTTGTTCTAAAGATTGTGCTAATAACTTTGCACCACAAAGTTAAGTGTTAACAAACCACAAAGCATTACTCCTTGATTGTACCTATGCATTTGTATCCAAATGTTACAGAAAGGGCCCCAATGTGAATAAAAAATCAGCAATTTCCCATGGGGCCTAACCAAAATGAAGCTTTCTTTTATTTGAGGAATCACTGGGAAAAATTCAATTCTGCAACATAGCATGGTTAGGTGTAGCAAGTTCCATCGCCACTCCTTGTCTTGGCCATGGTATAGGGGACATGATAGTCTTTCCTCTCTTTCTTGCATCTAAAAATTATGAAAGCCACAATGTAAACGTAAATACATCTAACAATTGACAAAGATTACTTTAACTTTAGAATAACAGTACTTGGCTTAACATATGCAAACCACTTAGTAGGCATTGTCATAGCTTGATGTAGGGTCACAAAGCAACCAAGGTCTTTAAATTCATATGTCGGCCATCCCCTTGGTATTCTATCAATGTGAGATCATCGAAACCTCTTATCCTGTTTAGCTTCACCCATATACACTCGAAAACACTAAGTATATATACAATTCACCACTTCAATAAAAATTGAAAGTAAAATCTCTATATTGACATAATCATATAGATGGTCAATGATGACACTTGCAAGTGTTCTTCTTATAATATCATGCGTTGTTACTGCGGACAAGATACATTGCAGTTCCTTCTACTCAAAAGCTAGATAATAGCCCCGACTTAGAGTAGGCAAATGCAAAAGTCGAGTCAACACTCAAATATTGTGTAAGAAATAATCCGTTACTACCAAGTATATGCCAACCGAACATGCCATAAAGGCCATTTCACATAAGTGCCAAGTAGGGACTATGAAGTTATCAAATTTCAATAGATACATCTTTGCAAAAAAGCAAGTATATCATTCCACCCTCCAAAAAACACATACCTGTATCCATGCAAAAAAGAAATATACATTATTGCATCTTCCAAAGTACATCCTTGTATACAATGTTCGTTGTGACATTCACAATGCTCCCATTTTCATCCAGCAAGACTCTCACATTGCATGAGGATTTCACCCTTGAAAATGCAACATACAACTGTCCATGTGTAAATACTGGTGTCTTTAAGTAAAGACCAACAATAGATAAAGTCTAGCCCTGTGACTTATTGATCTTCATAGCAAACGCCAGTCGAATAGAAAATTGCCTCCACCTCATAGTAAATGGAAATTGCAAAGTGCTAGGAATAAAAGTGATCCTAGGAATGAAAGCTCGCTCCCCTACATTTGTTCCTATTATTATCTCAGAATCTATCACCTTTTTATTGAATGCCTTACATATCAACTGTGTCCCATTACATAGACCTTTTCCTAGATTTAAGTTCCTAAGTAGAATAATAGGTGCATTCATCTTTAGCAGTAATAGATGGGGAGAAAACCCACCTCCAAGATGTAGTGTATTTAACTACTCTTTAGAGAGTACAAAAATGAGCTATCATCCGTCTTCACAATCAAACATACACTATAGTACTATATAGCCTCTCTAGGCATCAATTGCAATGCATGATGATTTAAAGAAGCCACCCCTGTATTCCATGATGCAAGTATAGCACGCTTGTTGAAATACACTCCAAAGTCTCTCACTATGGATGCTTCACTATACACACTATCAACCAAGGTTTCGATAGAGTGTCCTTTAAACACCATGCCGGATGGAATATGTAACTTATCACAATTCTTTGTAATGCCCACACCATCCCCTATCCCTTAAATCCAACTAATAAACCCATTATCCATTACATCACCAACTGTTGACATTCACATATTCCCAGACAACCTTATCACCTTAACATATTACCTTAAATGAGAGTAACATAGTGCCAGATTAGCAATATCTTCATGGTATCCCTTCATCAAACGACATGTAGGATTTGTTTAAAATCACCTCCAAGTAAAGTGACATTTCCACCAAATGGTTTATTAGAACTCATAATATTCCTTTAAGTTCTGTCAACTGCTTCAAATGCATACTTGTGCATCATGGAAGCCTCATCCCACAAAATAAGGCTGGACTGTCTTAATAGTTGTTGAGCAAGATTACTTTGAACATGAATATTACAGGTGGATCAATTACTTAGATCCTTAGATCCAATGGAGATTTAAACCTCGAGTGAGTGGTACCACCACCCTATAGAAGCAAAGCAACAATGCTAGTTGATGTTGTGCTAATGCTATACGATGATCATTACGTAGCCTAACAAGCAAACACTTATAAAGAAACATCTTCCCAGACCCACCTGGACCATCCAAAAAAAAACATCACTAGAGTTTGCACTAATAGCATCTATAACTACATTATATGCAACTCTCTGTCCATCATTCAACATTGCCTCCATAGAAACACAAATTCTTCATTGCTCCAAGATATCATATTCATATTCTAAAAGAAGGTTAGCACACAATTGAGAATCTATTCGATGAGGCTCTGGCAATCCATCAAAGTCAGACAATTCGCCCATGTTGCTGCGAAAGATCTTGAAGATGGAATGAAGCCTTGTTTGATACCTCTTATTGTAGAACTGTAGAAGATACATACACATGTTCTAGTTGTAATTTATATAGAATAGCCTCTATCATTAGTGCCATAAACCTATCCCAAAGCCGACCAGGCTGAGTAGGCTCATAGAATACCAAAATTGTAGCAAACAAAGCACGCAATTGGGTACCAATTTGTACAAAGGCAGCTTCTTCCAAGCACATATCACACTCATCATCACCCCTAACACACCCTTTGCAATATAGGATTCCTTAAAAGTATTGTATATCACATTGCTAACAGTACACAAATCCTAAAAAAATGTACCTCATCGAGATACTGTTAAGAGAATTCGCAAGTAATAATGCTCACCACATATAGGTGGCACAAAGTATATTCGACCACATGTATTTCCATGCTTTCTCTTCATCCATACCTTTCGCTATGCATTCCACACCATGGTCCAAGGGGTGCACATCACACAATATCCTCCTCTAGAAAATCATTACATAATCCACAAATAACATAGGTATAGAAATTTGTAGCCCCTACTATGGAGTTCAAGATATATGGCTCCATCATGGAACCTATAGGGATTGACAATATAATACATATCTTAAAATTAGTACAGAATCTTCCACTCCATGTCTTAAAATTAGTGTCGAAGATAATAAAATAAATATAGAATTAAATCCCCATATTGTCGATATCTTCCACTCCATGTCTTAAAATGCATATCTTAAAATGTTTATTCTAATCCAATGCAAATCCTCATATTTTAGTGTATGGGTAGGTGTTCTCTATATAAATCCAACATTAAAAACTCCACTATTTCAAAAGTACGCACACACACACACACACACACACACACACACACACACACACACACACACACACACACACACACACACACACACACACACACACACACACATTTTGTGCCTATAAAACCAAATTATTATACAAAATCAAATCAAAATATTGAGACTTCATACCCTACATGAGAGAGAGAGAGAGAGAGAGAGAGAGAGAGAGAGAGAGAGAGAGAGAGAGAGAGAGAGAGAGAGAGAGAGAGAGAGAGAGAGAGAGAGAGAGAGAGAGAGCTCCTTTTCTTACTCAAATGTATGCAACATATCACCTTATCCATTTGTTTTCAAATATGTGTGTGTGTGTGTGTGGAGAGAGAGAGAGAGAGAGAGAGAGAGAGAGAGAGAGAGAGAGAGAGAGAGAGAGAGAGAGAGAGAGAGAGCTCCTTTTCTTACTCAAATGTATGCAACATATCACCTTATCCATTTGTTTTCAAATATGTGTGTGTGTGTGTGTGGAGAGAGAGAGAGAGAGAGAGAGAGAGAGAGAGAGAGAGAGAGAGAGAGAGAGAGAGAGAGAGAGAGAGAGAGAGAGAGAGAGAGAGAGAGAGAGAGCTCCTTTTCTTACTCAAATGTATGCAACATATCACCTTATCCATTTGGTGTGTGTGTGTGTGTGTGGAGAGAGAGAGAGAGAGAGAGAGAGAGAGAGAGAGAGAGAGAGAGAGAGAGAGAGAGAGAGAGAGAGAGAGAGAGAGAGAGAGAGAGAGAGAGAGACATGTGTCTCACCCACTACAATTTGTTTATTAGAGCAAGAGAGAGACAAAGATGTGGTCTCCCCCCTTCTCTCTCTCTAACCAAACAACCAACCTACTGACAAAACTTACCTACTTCACACCATATATATAAGAGAGAGAGAGAGTCCATAACTAATCAATCGATCAATTTTTCTCTCCCTCCCCCCTTCTCTCCCATACCTGATTGTTTTATCAATTAATTAAAGTCAATAAAACAATAATTATTAATTAATCTCTATTTCTCTCTCTCTCTCTCTCTCTCTCTCTCTCTCTCTGCCCCCACACTTGCGTCAAGAGAAAGAATGTCTATAATTGAGTAGTAATCAATTAATTAATCTATAACTAATAAATAAATCTAATAATCAACAAATAATTAAATAATAATAATTATTTTTTCTCTCTCACTCTCTCTAACAACCAACCAACTTACCAACAAAACTAATTGACATCAATTTACTTATTAGCAACACAAACAAAACTAACCTAGCACCTCATCAATAACTCACCAACCACTAACAAAATGAATAAATAATAATAATAATAAATAAATATTCAAAATATTGAGAGTCTCAGATGAGGAGGAGGTGGTTATAGTAAAAGAATCCAAGCAGCAATGTACATTTTTTTTCACTTTAAAAATATGAAATATGACTTTATATATAATTAATTGTATTGATTTGTGATGTTGATTTTGTTTAGGTCTCTTCTTCAACTGAATGTAAGTGAAAGAGATTATTTGAAAGCATATCAGTTTTGTTATCATCTTCTTCTTTCAGTAGTTTCAAAAGATATTTTGGAGAAGAAGAATTTTAAAAAGGCAAAGAAACAATGCTTGGAGTCATTTATAAAGGATCTCTCTTTGGATACTGAGTTAGTGCAGAAGACACTAGATAATATTGGTATAAGTCGAGATGCTTATATACAACTTTTCCAGCTTTTACAGTCAAATATGAAGCAAGGACAAGTACATAATTGCATACTTCCAAGGCCATTTGTGATTAGAACTATTAGACAGAGAGTGAATAACAAAGTAATGGAGATTCTGGGTTAGCCTTTCCATATCAAGGCTAGATTCAAGGGCAAGAAAAAGGAAGTTATATTCAATTAATTTAACAATATTTTCCTTGACTTGCCCACCCTTCAATGCTTAATGATTAGATTCTGTGACTTGTCACTAGAAGAGACACAAGGAGTGGCTAGATTTATGGTTAAACTTGATGAAAGTGAGATTCTAAAATGTACAAAACTAGAGAGGTCTCTATTACCTTGATGAATAGAGCACTTTCATCAGATAATCAAAATCACTCAATGTTATTCAGTGTTCAAACGGAACAAACATCCGGTGGCTAGGAGCATTCGAACTAGATACATAGGATTTTGATATATTGTATTGGGTTTTTCATCGAACACCAATATCTGATGCTATTAAGAGATAACAATCAAAAGAAGAGCTACTTGTTGAAGGATTTGGGAACTATAAGATTAAGTGTCACATAGCTGGTGACTTAAAGACACTTAAATGTATGTACAATGTATCAAAGGGAGCCAACTCTAGATCTCCTTGCCTATATTGCATGTCCCTAGTCAGAGAGTTGAACTCAAGAAATTGGAATAGAGCTCCCTCTCTAGGCACAACAAGGATCCACAATTTAAGCCAGTCCTAGATATTCCTTTAGTGAATGCCCATATTTATACACTTCATGCACTTCGTAGGATAACTGAAAAGTTTATTCATCTTTATATTGGATTTGCATGGAAGCTGAAGCCATTATCAGCTAGAACAGATGCTATAACAAAGATTGAAAAAGTTTTCTCTGCAATTGGTTTGCATGATGGTAATGTTGTTATTGAACCAGATCTTCAAAAGTCTAAGGATGGAAATTGTGTCCCCAAAAAGCCATCTATTGGTGTAGTGAAGGCTAGAAGGTTCCTAGACTTTCATGGGAGACTTGGTAAGATAAACTCTAGGAATGGTGGCTCAACTATTAGATACAATCAATGGAAGTGCCTACATAATGCAGTTAAGGATCATGCTGATAATGGACAAGCTCGAAATAGAAAGCCAATGTTTGGGAAACACTAGACAAAGTATTCTTTTATTGTGATAAAATAGAGTGGAATGATGATGATCTCAAAGACTTCAAAAACGAATTGAACCTTTTTAAAAAGGCAATGACAGAAGCTTGGGGTAATCAACACTTCACTCACTATATGATAAGAAGTTTGCATACGTATGTTTCTTTATTGTATGACTCATATAGGGTTTTCTAATTGAATTTCTTTATTTGTTAACTATGCAACATATTTTATACAACCATGCTCTATATTTTATCAAGAAATATGGATCTCTATCTATTTGGTCAACCCAAGGTATGGAAAAATCACATTATCAAGCAAGAACAAAATACTTTAGACACACAAGACATGGAGGTGGAAGATACAAAGTAAATAGTTTATTAGAGGTCTTTGAATGGTTCTACATACAAATTTGGCACAATTTTAAGCTCAAAGACACAATTGCATCATGTAATACATCATCTTTGGCAAGGACTATATCCATTGTTACCCAAAGAAGAAAAGAGGGATATTTAAACTCTTGTGCAAAGCAAAGATATTTTGAATGGTTACAAACTAGACAAAGAGATGGAAAAAGATGGGTTTCAAGAAACTCTTAACATCTTTTAGTCTGACTCTGTTGTTGCAGAAGAGTCTTTAGTTTCAGGAAATTCACTAGGTCCTCTAAGGGAATCTTTTGTTTCATTCCACTTGATGAGACCTCTACATTTCAAGAACTCTTGTTTTCTATAGCTTGGAAGGAGCTTCAAATTCTTGGCATCTCCTACATGGGAGAGCAAATAAGAGGTAAGAACTCCAAAGTATCCTGGCCTAGATCTATTGTATCCAGGCATGAAGCCAAAAACTCTTACAGCTTCTTCCTTCTCCACCAAAATTATCTTGTCTAAACCTCTATTGAAAGCTTGAGATCCAATCACCTTGGAGATAGCTTTCAAAGCCATTATTGGTAAGCTTGGAGAGCTTGACAACCTGCTATGATAAATTGCAACTGTTTGATTATTTAAGTTTCCAATATAATGACCAAGGCCTTGACTTTTGCCAAGTTTCAATGGTCTTGAGCCCTTGGCTCTTCCAAAAAAGTTTTCTGCATCTTCAATTTCTATTTGCACAATAAACCACAATAGTATAAGATGTCAGTAGATAAATATCCAAAAATATTGTGCATAATGCATAACATACTCTAATATAAATCACAATGGATACCTTAGAATTATCTTTCATACCTTAAGGTTTTCATCTTCTTCAAGAAGACTATCATCATATAGATTTATTGAAATTTTTGGTTTCTCCTCTAATGGAGACTTCAGTTTCTCTTCATACCCCATGTTATCAATACCAAGTCTTTGTTGAATTTGTAAGTACTCTTTCTCTATAGGTATCTCCCCCTTTTCATATTCCATGATTTGATTAATACAAGAATGCAAGGCTATAGAATTGTCTTGAAAATTCTATCCTTCAATATCAAGAGTTACTAGCAATTCCTCTTCATAACCAATAAAAGTCTTATCATTTTGACCCCATGTAGCAAGGATTGCCAAGCAGTAATCTTCTCTAAGATAAAAAAGGTGTTGAATATCATTTAGCAATACATATCTATTTTCAAGAGAACCTATTTCAATATTTACACTCAATTCTATCTCATTTTCTTCCACTTTTGTAATGTTCTTACCTTTAAACAAAGCAACATCAAATCCCTGCACTAATTGGTTCTCAATATCCTCTAGAGCTACCCAAGAAGTTTCAGTGGTTCTCACCTTTAAACAAAGCAACATCAAATCCCTGCACTAACTGCCAATGAAAATTCAGTGGCCAAGCCAGAGCTACCCATGGCTGCAATCGTGCAGCAATGGGAAGGGAAAAAACTTCCAATATCTCCACTAAGGGAATCAACGAAGAAGAATAACCGTCCATGGAAGCTGAGATCAAGAGGGCATCTATTCATGCTGCTCTCCATAAAAAGGGACCAAACTGCTAGTTCTCAGTAATCCAAACACCATCAGATTACCAAGGTAAGAAATTCAAAACCCTAATTGACTGTGGCAGCACTCATTCCTTCATTTCACCAGCTTGTGCAAGAAGGTTAGGAATAGACACCGTAGCTGCACCTACCCTGCTTGTTGAACTAGCAAATGGGTGAGAAATCACTTGCACTAGACAAACTGCTAAGGTAAAATTCCTACTCGGAAACAAGCCCACATATGTAAAGTTTAGGGTAATGAGTCTAGGAGTCCATGAGTGCCTACTCGGGATGGATTGGCTAGTCCCCAATGATGCTCACATTCATTGTGGAAAAGGACAAGTCTCCTTTCGTAATCCTAAAGGTGAGCAGGTGACAACATAGGGAGAAGCAAGTAAACCAAATATCCAACTAGCTAAGGCGATGCGAAATAGTTCAGGCGATAAGGAAAGGATTACCCGTCTACCTGATCAAATTAAATAAATCGGAACAAGTAAAGGACACCATTGAAGAACCATCTTGACTAAAAGAGTATGCGAATGTGTTCCGAGAAGAGTTGACTGAATTACCACCACCAAGGGAAGTGGATCATTAAATCAAACTAACACCAGGAGCTACACCAGTCACAAAAAGGCCCTACAAGATGTCCATTCTTGAAGCTATTGAGTTAGAGGAACAACTCAAATAGCTATTGGACCAAGGGTATATACGGCCCAACAGTTCTCCTTGGGGAGCTCTAGTCTTGTTCCAAAAGAAGAAGGATGGTACACTTCACCTTTGCTTCGATTATAGAGGCATGAACCAAGTAACCATAAAAAATAAATATCCTATCCCAAGGATAGATGAGTTACTTGATCAATTACAGGGAGCAAAAATCTTTTCCAAGATCAATTTGAGATTAGGATACTACTAGATCCACGTCAAAGAAGAAGATATTCCCTAAATGGCATTCAACACAAGATATGGTCATTTTGAATTTAGAGTAATGTCTTTCGGATTGACTAATGCCCTTGCCACCTTCAACAAGCTAATCAAGACATATTTAGACCATATCTTGATGATTTTGTGCTTGTATTCTTTAATGATACCTTGGTTTATTCCAAGGAAGAGGAGGATCATGAATCCCAAGTTCGCATCGTCCTTGAGACCATGAGAACTCACAAGCTCTATGCTAAGAAGAAAAAGTGTGCCTTCCTTAAGAGGCAGATTGAATACCTTGGATTTATTATGTCAAATGAGGGAATCTCTGTAGATCCTACAAAGGTCAAGGATGTATAAGAGTAGCCTCCACCAACTACTGTTAAAGAAGTGTGTAGCTTTCTTGGATTAACGGGTTGGTACAGGATCTTCATTAAGGACTACGCCTTAATTGCAGCTCCCCTTACGAATTTGCTGAAGAAGTAGGTTGCCATAGCATGGACGCCCACTGAACAATCAAGTTTTGATCAACTCAAGCATAGCTTAGTGACAACGCCGATTGTTGTCACGGATGCCAGTTCACTTGCACTAGGCTATGTACTAATGCAAGGAGGTCATCCTATAGCATATTCTTTGAGGAAGCTAAAGACCCATGAAATGAATTATGCTACCCATGACCTGGAGCTATTAGTAGTTATTCATGCTCTCAAGCTTTGGCGACACTATTTGCTTGGCAACAAATTCTCCTTGGTCACGGATCATAAGAGCCTTAAATGGATCTTCACCCAGACCGACCTCAATGTGAGGCAATGACATTGGATTGAGGTTCTGCAAGAATATGATTTTGAGATCAGGTATTGACGTGGCAAGGAGAATGTAGTCGCTGACCTTAAATCGCAAAGCATTCCTCAACTCTCTTATTATGGAGGAACCCTCGATGGCAGAATCATTGGCAACTATGGTATCAATGCCTAGTAACCCTATCCTTGACTTAGCAAAAGAGGAAGCTAGCCATGACCCAAAATATTTGAAGATGATGAAGGAGATTTTGAAAAAGGACCAAAACCCCAAACTTAAGGTCAAATATCAATAATTTTCTGTCAATGAGGGACTTGTCTACTTTAGGACAAAGTAGTGCATACCCTCAAGCAGAAAGCTCAAACAGAGAATACTTTGGGAAGCACATGATTCCCCCTTTCTCAAGCTATCCCAGATATTTCAAGACCCTTAACACGGTCAGGAAGAGCTACCATTGGGAAAGGCTTAAGGGGGATGTGCTCAAATATGTCACGGAATGCTTGTCTTGCCAGCGCATTAAAGTAGAGCATGTCAAGATGCATGGGAAGTTGCAATCTCTTAACATTCCCCAGATGAAGTGGGAATTTATCAGTATGGACTTTGTTGTTGGACTACCTTGAGTCCAAGGGGGATACAACTCAATCATGATCATAGCAGACATGCTCACTAAAGTTGCACACCTCATGCCAATCAAGACAAACTATAAGGCTTCGGATATTGCCAGATTATTTATCAATGCACACCTCATGCCAATCAAGACAAACTATAAGGCTTCGGATATTGCCAAATTATTTATCAAGGAGATATTTAGACTCCATGGGTTGCCTAGGAGGATCATTAGTGACCACGATTCCCTCTTCACATCTCATTTCTGGAGAGAGATATTCGAGGCCATTGGGACTGAGCTGTGTTTCAGTATAGCCTATCACCCTCAAACTGATGGCCAAATGGAGAGAGTCAACCAAGTCATTGAAGACATTCTTAGAGCATATTGCTGTTGTGAACCCAAGAAATGGATCCAATTTCTACCATTGGTAGAGTTTGCCTATAACGCTTCTTACCAACAAAGCATTCAAATGACACCTTTTCAAGCATTGTATAGGCATGATTGCCGTACTCCATTGAAATTTTCAGATCCTACCTTGAGGGTAGAAGCTTCCAAGGAAATGCTTGAGACGATGGATGAGCAGGTCAAGGCCATTAGGCAAGACATTAGAGCCGCCAAGGATAGGCAGAAAGCCTATGCGGATCTAAATAGACAAGAGCGACTCTTCAAAGATGGAGATATGGTCTTTATTTGCGTACGACCCAAGAAGAGTTCTCTATCACTGGGAGAGTTCAAGAAATTAAGTCCAAGGTATTGTGGACCCTACAGGATCCTCAAGTGTCTAGGGCCCAATGCCTACAAACTCCAACTCCCTGAGAACGTAAGGGTTCACAATGTATTCCATGTTAGCCTACTAAAGAAATGTGTATCCAATCCTAGTCATGTACTCAATGATCAACAAGTTGTAATGCCAAGCCAAGGAGTCCTTGAGCTCTGGCCAGATAGAATCCTAGACATTCGAGAAAAGAGATTGAGGAGTAGAACCCTCAAAGAGTACCTCATCAAGTGGAAGGACTATCCAAAAGAAGATGCCACATGGGTTGATGAGAGTACTCTCAACCAACAATATCCCCAATTCCTTGAGGACATCTTGATTCCTTAAGGGGGAAAGGATGTAACACGCTGCCGCCGTCGTAATAACGACCCCCCCCTCTTTTTTCTGTTTTGCCGTCGTCGCCGCCATCAGAGTTTTCTTTTTTGTTATGAAGAAAAAAATGAAATTACATTATTCTATTATTGCCTCCCCCCCCGTTGTAAACACCGCTGGTTGGCAGAGGGAGGGGGAGTTGAACTGTGAGAGAAGAAGGGAAAGTTGAACTAGGTGTAATTAGTGGTGAAGGAAACGAAGATTGGGGTTGGAAGAGGAGATTGCGAAGTTAACAAGATGCGGACATAGGTGGAGATGACGATGATAGGAGGGGGAGTGGAACTCCAAGTCGATACTAGGAAAAGATATGGAGACGATGGGAAACCCCCATTTATTACCTCCTTACCCTTTATAAATCCCCCCCTCCTTGGGGGGGGTATGATAATTCTCCTCTTTATTTTTCCCCCCTCCTTGGGCAGCAATGACCATTCTTCTTTACCCCATGCTACTAAGCTAGAGAGAGAGAGAGAGAGAGAGAGAGAGAGAGAGAGAGAGAGAGAGAGAGAGAGAGAGAGAGAGAGAGAGAGAGAGAGAGAGAGAGAGAGAGAGAGAGAGAGAAGGAGAGGGAGAGGTAATGAAGGAGAGTAAGAGAGAGAAAGGGAGTGAGTAAGAGAGAGAGGGAGAAGAGGCTCAAAGAACAAACCCCTTCCTTGAGCAAAGACTCAAGCACTGTCTTTCCCCATCGCGACCCTCGTAACCTCTCCATTGACTGCCTCAAATTGACAAGGAGACAGTGAAAGGCAAGACAAGGTGTAGGGAACTCTGGCACCAAGTAGTCCCTCAAAGGAAGTGAAGGCCACCTCCAATCCCATTATGGCCCCAAAATGTAAGCCCTCCCAGGTAACTAGAAAAATCATGACTATAGGAGAAGGGTCGGGAAAAGACGCCACTATTAACATGAACAGTTTGTCAAGCGGAAAGGCTAACTCGCCTCTCCAAAACTAGGTACTGCCACCATGTTTAGAAAATTGGAATCAATCATTTAAGCATAGGCATTATTAGAAATAAAGTCATGTCTTGCATCGGGTAATTTGCATGTTATGAAAGATAGCTGAAAAAATGGTTAATAATCATGAGTTGTTGGAAATAGGTTAAGTATCTACAGCTATCGCGAAAACAAGCCAAGTGATAGGATTTAACCTCTGCAGATGCATCATAGATTGTCGGGGTACATAAATATTCCATCTAGGTCAATTGTACTCCATAGACCATCATAGAGAATTAACTTACATTTTTAATGAATGCATGTGCACTTGCATTTGAGTAATTAAGTCATGCCTTTTTGAGTTGCACAAATGTACTGGAAGGGATTTCTATGATTGGGGACCTCGCATCTCATCGACAACTTAGGGAAGACTTGGATTGGGACTTGCATAGCAGCAGGAATAGCCCCAATTGCACCACATAATGGGATATGCATCTAATAAAGTAGACTAAGGTGCGCATGTGAAGTGTTGAGCTTTTTTAAAAGGAATAGTTTGGTAAATGAAGTCCTGACCGATGAGAAAAGCCAGGATTTAACTTGACCCAGCTAGGACCTTAGTCGCAAATAAATCGAATTGCCCTTACGATCATACTTTGAATTGGAGTCAGCACACTATTTGGCCTCTAACCCAATAGCCAACAACAATGGATCCAAAAACAACAATGGATCCAAAACACGCTTAGGTATATCATTTTTCAGAATATGAAACATCCCGGAGCTAATACAAGGAAGCTCGAATGTAGTACCCACAAGGAGAATGACTACTCGCCAAGCTACATTCGATACTTGTAACTATTTCGGAATGGTAAATAAACTTGGTTTACACTTGACTTGTGAGAGGAGTAAATACAAGTTCCCATTATCTTGAGTACAAGGAGACCCTAGGGTGAACTTAAAACCTGTTAGAGTTCTAAGATGGAAAAGATAACTACCAATTGACCAAACAAAACCCTAGACCAAAATCTTAAGATAGGGGGGACCAAAGGATAGTAACCTAGGGGAGCCATCATTTGAAACTAAAGTGTAATTTCTCTACCCTAATACATAGTAGTGAGGTCAAGTAGAGGGTATTCCCCATCCCCCCGAGAAATAATGGAAAATTACGCCAAGGCAGAAATGATCAAGAAAGGCGACGTTAGCGTCAAAGATGAGGACTCCACCTTAGTAGATGTCTTGAGAGCACTCGCCTTCATTGTTTGTTTGTGCTTGTAAATCTAGGCTCAATGTTTATGAAAGGGATGAATGACCCAAGCTCACAATGAGAAATTGAATAATGAATCAGGATGAATTCAAGGAGGGTAGGCCAAGCTACCCCCAACTGGCTGCCAACCCTAGCCAAGGGGATTTCAAATAACTGTGACGGGAATGTGGACACCAAACCCGCCATGAGAGGTCTCTCCATGGGTTAGTTTGATTATAAGAGGACGCTTGGATGCCAGGGGGCTCTGGCTATAAATTCCCTGCCTCCGTGTCCTACTCAAACAATCTACGTGACTTGGTGTCGAGAGTGGAAAAAGATTGAATTCTTGACTGATTTTTGTTATTTTTGAGGTTTGAATGGTTGATTTTTGATGGATTTTGAGTGATGTATGGTTGTTAATGGAAGTGTTTGAGAGTGTTTTGGATGATGTTGATTATATTTTGGAAGTCCATGATGATTCTTAGTAGAAATATGAGGCTTTGTGATGTTCTGATAGGTTCTGTGAGGTTCTGATTGGTTCTGATACCTTCTGTATAGCTTCTGTTTTGTTTTGATTTTCTTCTATATGAAGCATGGATTGATGATTGATGAAGGTTGAAATCTTTTGGAAGTTTATTGAATATTTTTTGATATTTTGGAATTGTTTTGGTATGAGTTATGAGGATCTGCTGTTCTCTGATGACCTTTTGATGACCTTCTGAGGACCTTCTATAGAGCCTCTGTCTCTGCTCTGTCTCTACTTTGTTCCTGTTCTGTTCTGTTCTGTAGATCTTCTGTAAGTATTCTGTAGAATGTATGTGTGACTTTAGGAAAGTTTTCTAACTTTTGGAAAGGATGAATCTAAGTTCAAAATAGCTAAATAACTGGAAGAAGCAGCTGCTGAAGACTGAAGAGAAGACTGGAGTGACAATGACAGTAGTGAGCTATGAAGAGACACTGTAGTGGCTCTGGTGCCCTTTCATACCTCACATACCTTTTGGGAGGTGCATCCATGACCTAAGAAGTATTATTGAGAGCCATTATTGAGTATTGTAGTGAGGAGACTATGTATTATTGAGAGAGAAAGGTCCAGAGATAGCCAATTCTATCAAAACAATGTATATGTATATGAGAGATTGAGAGAGAAAACTATGAAGACATTGAAGATGAATACTATGTGATTGATTTCCATTCAAAAATGTTGTATTCTTTTATTTTCCTTGTTCTATTGATGGATTTTATGAAGATGTTGAAGATTATGGTTGATTCTATTAAATCCGTGGGGGATATCTACTATGGTGCTGCGTGAAGATTTACTGTTTTCCTTGTTTTGGTCATCAAAAGAATGAAATAAAATCTTGTTGATGTTACAAGATAGATTTTCTTGCAGTAGAATCTCCTTTTCCTTGGTGTTCCTCTTGGGACTCTTCTCGGGTTCTATAGATGAACGACCTTTAGGTAATATTAGAATAGAACCTTATTCATGCCGTTTTAGGGGGCTGGAATGGGACTAGGCCTTATGGAAAACCATTCTCTTTGAACCAAGTGCGATATGGATCTGCTTCGACTTGGGTATCCCTGTGTAAAGTAGGATGTCCAGGACCCGATACTAGAATGCTGTTAGGAGACCTTAATCCCTAGGAACCCAGATTTCAGGTCGATCCTAGTGGGTTCAGCCTGCGAACGTTTCGTTGCAAGGCAGACTCAGGAAACCCTAAACGAAAAACCCCGAAACATTCCATGGGAGTGCCGGGCGGCGACGCTTAGATTCTTGACGGACCGCTAAAACATGCTTGGGTAGCGGAAGGCCGGCACGATACATTAGCCTACTTGAGATACTAGGTTTTAATGCTCTCTATATCTCAAAAAATATTTTACATCTATAGCCCTCACTAGTAGCTGGACTTGGCAAGGGCCACTCAAAGCTTGAAAATTTTGGCAAAGGAAGGGGGGATATTGTTCCCCATTGGCTACGATGCATGGGGACAATATAAGAATGGTCATAGAAGAATATTCCATTCTCTGCAAGCTCTGTCTTCTTTCTACCTTTGTACATCTCTTCTCCAATTAAGCCATGCATCACATCAATCACATCAACAATAGACTCGATCGGTTGCCATTCCTTAAGAATAGAGGGATAGAAATCTACAAGACAAATGAACAAATGTTATAATGGAAAACCTTAAACCAAGTTCAAGAAAAGGAAGACTTTAAGAATCAAATCTTACAATTTGGTTTATGCCTTGGAAGATTTGAAGTTCTAGGTTCCAAATATAGCTCTCTATGCATAAACACATGTTGCACCAGAACCTCTTTTATGCTATTCTTATTTACTCCAAGCTTGAAATCTCGGATTCTACCCTTCCAAGTAGAGATGAACGAGCTCTCATATCTTTTCATTTTTCCACGTTTTGCTTGTTGCATGGTGATCCAACTGCCTTTGCTAATGATTGTAGGTATCCATCTTTCATCTTTTTGGAATGAGTTAAACATTGATATGGATGTGATTTGGGAGCTTGGACGCCTTGTTGAAGGTCAAATTTTTGTATCCATAGCAAAGAGAGAGAGAGAGAGAGAGAGAGAGAGAGAGAGAGAGAGGACTAGGATACCATAAGAGGGACAAAAGAAAGGAGGGAAAAATATATGCCAAGCTTTTTACTAATTTGAATTCAGATTAAACTTGTCATTATCGTTAATTCAGACATATCATTAAATAAAAGAGGCCAGGATTGTATATCATTAATGCAAAGAATGTCATAATCATGAATATAAGAGGCTAAAAATAGATATTGATAATATAAATTCGTAATATTATTATATATGTATCTTTTTGTAAAATAAGTTTTTGCCTTTTTTAAATAGAAGCTTTGTTACGGAGGCTTTGCTCCTATTGGTCTAGAGCACTCTCTTTCTATCTCCTAAAAGGCATTTTCGAGACCTCAAAACTCCCCTAATGCTAATAGGGCACCATCTTGAAAGATTTCGACTACACATCAAAGATAGATACAAAGAGATGCATACAAGGAGTTACAACCAGGACATCCACCCTTCACATGACATTCATAGGCCATTTCATACATAGTAAATAAGGCACCTATATACATACTAATGTTAAGAGTGTAATTCAATTGTCAACACGAACCATTGAATAACTTCTACTAGGCACACCATGCCTAGGCCATGCAAAGCAAGATATTAGGCTGGTTCTCTCTCTCTCTCTCTCTCCCCTTGCTACACTACCTTCTTAGCTGCCCACACTATTGACCCTCCTGCTCATGTTGCTTGCCCTTCATTGATGCCATGTTGTCCTCTTTGCCATTTGCAATTTGTGTTGTGCACTTGGCTACATAGCTACTTGCCCAAATGCTTGGCACTCCTTGCTTTCTAGCATTCTACTTGGCTTCTGACCCTCATAAGCATGGAATCAAAGTAGAATATATTTTTTTCAATAACATTTGGGATAAACATGATATTGCAATATCTTTTCATTCTCACCTACCCCCAATTGTTGGGGTGGTGCCTTTATGTGGTGGGGATTATTATACAAAGCTTGTGGATTTCTCAAAGAGTATTGCTATAATGTGAACAAGGTTTGGTATTACTTTTGGAGCAGTCTTTCAACTTGGAAGAAGCCAAATATTCTCTATCAAAATGAAGAAGGTAAAGGCTCTTAGATATGATGGTTCTTATCCCTATCATAATGTTGAATGTTCCTTATAGGATTATGGAAAATATAATGGCTTCGATTATATGTTTTACCTTGTCTTATATTTCATATAAACCATTGTATAATTTTTATTCATGACAAGAAATTTCACGATGCCATCTTGAATATTTGCTAGTGATAATGTATAGTGCTAGAGTTAGTGCTGCAAGCACATATAAGGTATTGTATCCCATAAGCAAAGAGAGAAGAGTTTGTTCTAGCTATGAAAGCTCTAAAAGAATGTACTTGTCTCAACTATCAAGAAAGTCTCTTTCACGGCATTATGCTTCTCTTCTTGTTCTTGTTTTTTCTCCCATAGCTCATTCCCACTTTCTTGCAAAGCCATGTTTTGCAACATGGTATCAGAGCCTCATCCTTGAGCCTTCTGAGACACAGAGAGGCATCCATAGCTATGCATGAGGTCCAAGAATTTCAAGCATTGGAGATGCTGCTCATGAAGCTTGTGGTATGAAGATTGAAGGTTTGTGAGGTACCAACATCATAGGAGAAGGGAAGAAGGTCATTAGCATTGAGGTATAGTTCTTCACTGTGTCTATTGTCACTTTCAATCTATTCCTTGAAGACTTTTCATTATCAAGAATAAGAGAAAGGATAGCTATTGGAAAGGTTTCACAAGCTCCAGTTGTTTGAGAATCGCATTATCTACCACTTGCTAGGGGGGCAACTTGTCAACAAGCTGAGGGCTTGCTTGTGGCTAGAAGCATAAGGGTTGCTTGCCAAATAATATTGGAGGCAACAAGTTCAAACAAGCAAGGGCCTTGCTTGTCTCTATCACATATAGAGAAGGGAAGAAAAAGAGACGAGAAAGAGATGTTCTATGACTTGTTGCACCTAGGATGAAATTGAACCAAACATCAAATGTAAGAGGCTTGTGTGATCTGCACCAGTTTAGAATGGTCCCTCCCCCACCCATGTTTTCTTTCCTTTTCTTCTTATCTTAATAAATAAAATCCCATTCACACTCACTTCCTTCAAATTCGTCTTCTTGAGCCCCTATTCACATTGGTTGTCATCCCAAGTTGGATTGAATTGAAATTTTGTAAGCTGCATTCACTACAAATGTAGTAAACCATTTTGTGTATAAAATGTCTATTCACACTATCTATGTTAAACTAGTTATTTGTAAAGGGCTATTCACACTCTTCTAAAGCCAAATCCAAGTATTCTATCAAAGCATAAAATGCTATTTTATGTGAAATTTCTGAAATTGATCAAATCCTTTGTATCTTTCTGAAGAATTGTGTTTCTTTTGTATGATGGTAGATATTACCTTGTAAATCATCATTAAGACCTCTCCATTTCCAAAATGTAGGGGGTTGAAGTAGTCAAAAAATTTAATGGGAACAGTTTTCATACTTTGAAAATGAAATTTGTGTACCATTTGATGCAAAAGAAAATAAAAATTCAAAGAAAATGAAGCAATCTCTGTGCTACTTATTAATCGTGTGGATAAACAAAACAAAGGATAAGAAAAAGTGGTCGCAACCTTGAGAAGTGTGCCAGATAGGAAACTCAACTTAGTGGAAGTTACTGCCCTTTATGAGCAAGAAAGCAAACTCAAAGAGAAGACCCAAGGAAATTCAATGAACCCCATAGTAATTTCACTCTATAGCGAAGGATGTTCAAAGATAATTTCTAGGACATGTAGAAAAGATGGACACAAGGAGCAAGACTATCAGAATGATGGGACCTAAAATAGGCTGGCACTGGCTATGGCACTAGCCGGACCTCATGCACACAACAGACAACCCCACCACACGGCCTCGCGGCCAAGAGCATCTAAGACTCACACTACACTAAATGCTAATGTCAATTTTGCATTTGTATTAAGGCATAGTCCAATGTTTACCATCCCTTCTCCTCAGAGGGAGATCACATAACATATCAGCATAATACCTCGTAGCACAAACATAGGGAAGCACCTCTTGACTGACTGCTATGGCTCCACTGCGACTCTCCTATACCTCAGGGATTGGCCCCAAGATGCGTCGCTCCAACATAAAGTACACACAATATAAGCTCCACTCTTTCATTTTGAACATATTCTAGGAGATACCATGTGTCCTTACCAAACAATTCCCAAAACCGATCGACTAGCCTACAGATTAGGTCGTCTCTCACACTCAAGCATAGGTCATCATAGCGGAAAACATGTGCTATGCATCCAGTTCTTCATATTCCAATACCATGGTTGATATGCATATGCAAAAGTGGATGATCCTAATGTTCTCAAACATAATTTTCAATCAAAAATGTTTCATGTACGACCAGGCTTTCCAATGCTCATTTACTAACTCGTTGCGGCGATGTAAGGATAGCATTGAGACAACGCTCATGCTACTATCCTCTTAATTAAAGTACAATGAACCCCATATCATGATATGCATCAGAAAAATCAGCAATAAACAGCACCCAAATTGCATCATTCAAACACCCCATCCCCTATTTTTAGGTAGTGCTTTCGTTACATAGGTGTAGGGGTTCATTTTGTCATATTTTGATGTATGAAAAGCAATAAATCACCAAATTTGACAAAGAGATAGGGAAAATTGAGGCTAAACCTTATGCTCCACCACTACCATACATTCACAAACACTCATTATATTTTTTCTTATTTTTATGAAGCATGTTTCTTATTTTTTTTATTTTTTAGCATTTATTTGAAAATCATCACTATGATTTTTTGATTTTTTCATACCAATCATTTCAACATACTAAAATTCAATGTTATTATCCATTTTTCCCCATAGGAACACATTTCACCCACCCAAAACGACAAAACCATCATTTTACCCTTAAAAACCACATTTCAGGTTTTGTGGGATTTAAATAGCACATGTAAATCATTATGAAATCAAAATTCTATGATAGATGGCAATTAAACATGATGCAATCAACACTCAAACAAATTTTCATCGCTAATAAGAACATTTCCATCATAAAATGTAAAAAAAACCTTCATTTTCTTCATTAAAAATAGTCATACCGTGTTTCTATGAAACCCGAGATGCATTCAATGATTGTGTGGCCAACAGACGGAGCCTCCATTTCTCTCAATTCCATGCTGCATATCAATCTTCAGCATCTCCATTAATCTCAATCATCATTTTCTTCAATCTCCTTCCCGATTCTTCCTTCGAGAAAATGCACATGAACACCCCATAGAGGGGAGAGAGAGGGAGGAGAGAGAAAGACTAGATTCTGATCTCAGCAAAATCAGGCAGCCATTGGATGAGCAGAGAGTGGCGATAGACAGCGTAGGCATCAAGCATCAGGCTGTGTAACCTTTCAAAGAGAATTTTCCCCTAAAAGAGGTGGTCAGTATTCCATACATTGCTAAATGTGACATGTCTAGAGCCCCATGGAAATGGCCACAAGCATATGCCGAAGAAGATAAAAGAGATCTTTTACAAATTGCAAGCCTCAATTTATATCCCACCTACTACCCAATTGCAATATTTCTTGCGTGGATTGGACTTTAATATCCACGTGTAGTTGAGTAGTGTTCCTCTAGGAGATATAGATACTACCATAACTCAAGAAAATGAAGTAGAGTCCCACTTAGAAGAGGCCTACACATTAAGGGCAAATTTAGCCTTAGTCCTGGAAATAATTTGGGATTAGTTAATGGAGATCAGGGTGCGATCAATACCTTTGTGACCAACCTAGATGGTAGATGAAGCATGATGTAAAACATGCCTTTGTTACCAGATCCCCTTAATATTGTAAAGCCAATTGTGATCCAAAGAACTCCTTTTGCAAACCAAGGGTCCATGCAAGTAGCAGCTCCTTTGCAAGTTGTGCAACCTAGTTGGAGGGTAGCTCCTAAAGCCACATGCTATGAGTCATCTGCATCAAATATTATAATGGAAGTAAAAGAAATGATGAAACATTATACATACATGATCACTGAGAAATACTGCCAGATGACCATAGATGTTGATTTCTTAAAGTGTCAATAAAATCTGATGGGTACTAGAAATCCCACTATTAGGGAGGCCCATCACGATTCATTTGTAAGTGGTGTGGTGCATAACATTTTCCTCATAATTGTTGTAATGTCAAATGCGATATATGTGAGAAGTCTGGTCTCTTAGCCACTACTTGTTGGAGTAGGTTAGTTCTCTTTAACAAGGTAGTCAATAACGTGGGTCTGTGAATCATCGTCAGAATAATAAGAATAATAAAGGAGAGGGCCTTGAGAAAATTTTGCAAAGGGGTAAAGCCACACTCAAGGAAATGGCTAGTGGGGTAAGTTCGGTTGAAACTTTTCCAATTAGTGAGAGTTTATCTCCTAACAATGTTAGGGTAGTAACTAGGGGTCAAAAATTGAAGGTTGATTAGGAAGATGACCCTAGTACAAGTAAAGTTAATCCTAAACCTAGTAAAGATGATAAGAAGATGTTGGATGCCCATGCAGCTACTCTTAAAAATGATGTTGTTTTAGAGGAGCCTATGGACAAAAGAAAACGGAAATTGAAAGAAAAGAGGGTACTAATATTATCAAGAAGCCAAAGCATGGTTGATATGGAAAGAGAAGAGAGTAGTGGCTAATTTTTGTGAGTTCAACTTAGCAAGCATGCTTTGTGAAGTTAAGTGGGATGTGAATCTACTACAACTGATTCAATTGTTACCGAATGTTCATAAGGAGTTCAAGAAAATCCTACATTGGGTTATGTGGTTGAACCTTTTGGTATCCATCGAGTGAGTAGCGAATGGTGGGAGCATGTAGAGAAACATTGCCCTAGGGTACAGGCATATGCCGATGGAATTTTCATAGACAATGTAGTGGTGGATCTTGACTCATTCGTAAACATTATGGCATGGATTTATTAGAGAGGCAGGGTCTACCAAATAAAAAATATATCATGATGGTTTTAAAAATGGTGGATGATAGTCTAAGACAATCGGAATGAATGTAATACAAGTATATATGACGGTTGCTAATATTAAGTGCATCCTTGATTTCCATGTTATCTGATTTGCTGGAAGACCAAGCTATCAATTGTTGCTTGGATGTTCGTGGATATTACATTCTAATTGTTTAGTGGATATCCCAATTGGTCGATTCATTTTTGGTCATGGATAAAAAGAGAATAATTCTGGATGTATGCCTTGAGCACCCATTGGATAAAAGGGCATTACCTCCTACTACAAAATGGGAGGCACTTGATGGTACCTCAGTCATGAGAACCTCAAGTTCTAGTGATTCTAAAGAGGGTTCTACCACACTGAGGAGGTTTACCAAGTTTGTTTAAATGAGCCAATAAAGGCAAAGGACAAGATTCGTGATACTGATGTAATAGAGTTGGATCTTGGGACTCCCAATGATCCCCGCTCCATTAAACTCGGTACAATATTTATCTACTGATGAGCATGCAGATTAGGTGGCGCTCATATAGGAGTTTAAGGATATATTTGCATGGATTTATGACGAATTGAAGGGAATCCCACCCTCTTTTTCCATGCAGACGATTCCATTGAAGGAAGGTAGTAAGCTAATAAGGTAGAAGGTTAGATGTATGCCTTTTGAGCTAAGAGAACCTCTTTTTGAGAAATTGATGCATTTAAGAAAGGCTGGTCTAATCTTTCCCATTGAACATACAGAGTGGTGCTCACCGTAGTAATAAGAAAGAAAAAGAAAAACCAAATGTGCATGTGTGTCAAATTTAAGAAATTGAACAAGCAAGGACTATTATCCTCTGCCCTTTATTGATCAGATTTTAGATCAATTTGTAGAGCAAGAGATAAACTCTTTCATGGACTATTTCGCAGGATATAATCAAATGGCTATACCTGGAGAGGATACATTTAAAACAATGTTCATTATGATTTTTGATACTTTTGCATACCATGTGACAGCTTTTGGCCTACATAATGCTCATGTGTCTTGGCAAAGTACAGCAGACAAGACATTTGTCGATGTATCCCTTGAAGAGCTTAAAGGTTTCATAGATGATTTGGGGTTAGCTACCATGACTTGTCAAAGATAGTTGATTGTTCTACATGCATGTTTTGAGCAATGTCGTGTGAGTATTGCATGGCATTGAATCCTCAGCAGTGTGTATTCAAGGTGCCTTATGGTTTGCTATTGGGTCATGTTGTGAGTGTGGCTAGACCCTAAAAAGGTGATTGTTATTGTGGCTTTAAGCCCACCCACTTGCCCTAGGGAAGTTCACAATTTTGTTTCATTTGTGGGCTATTATTGTCAATTCATTAATTCATTGGCTGAATATTCACTACTCTTGACAAATCTTTTATCTCATAGCCATGTTTTTGAATGGATAGACACATGCAAAGTGGCATTTTAAGATGTCAAAATGGAATTATTCAAAGCGGAGGTTTTAAAAGCTTTAAAAATAGGTGAGGTATCCCAAATCTAGGAGGCACTGTTTTATCATCCTATTGCATTCACAAGCCGGAAGTTGGAAATTTCAAAGCTTCGTTACAGCTATTTGGAGAAGGTTTGCTTGGCTATGGTAAGCAATCGCTTAATCCTATTCTTAGACTTTGCCCTTAGAGAAGTGGGGCATTGATTTTGTTGAACATGTACATCCTTCATGTACTACATGGAAGTGTTATATCATTGCGGCAATGGACTACTTTACAAAATGGTGTGAAGCATGAGCTACGATGAAGAACAATGCCAAGTAAATAACAAGTTTCATTATGGAGCCAAATAGTTTGTCATTTTGGTCCACCTAGAAACTGGTGTCTGATCGTGGGACACATTTTCTGAATAAGATCATAGAAGCCTTGACTAAAGGTTTAAAAATTAAGTATATTAAAACTATCCCATATAATCCCCAAGTGAATGGACAAGTAGAAAGTACTAATAAGCAACTTGTGGGGATTTCATCCAAGATTGTATTTGAGGGTAATTGCGACTAGGACAAGAAACTTCATGTGGTTGTTTGGGCTTACAATAATACGAAATTCAAGAGAGCAACATGCCACACCCCATTTAAGTTTATATATGGGGAAAAGTGTGTCTTGCCCTTGGAACTTGAGTTGTCTACTATCAGGTTTGAGTTGAACCATTCTTTGGGTGAAGAGGAATCATTGCAAGAAAGATTGACCTCTCTAGTATATCTTGATGAGATTTGATCACATGCTTTGTTACATCAAGAGATAGGGAAGAAGAGGATGAAAGTGCTTCATGACCTTTGCACGAAAAGATATAAATTTGTGATTGCTGGTTTTATATTATAATGCACATCTCAAATTATTTCATGCTAAGTTAGAACCCAAGTGGGATGGTCCTTATAAAATTGTTCATAGGAAAGAATGGCTCTACAACCCTTTTAACAGATCTGTAAGGGGTAGAGTTTAAAAATAAAGTAAAATTTAATAAGTTGAATCCCTATTATGTGTAGGGTTTGACGTCGGGCTTGGCACCTTTGCAGGTCCTCTAGGATCTAGCTTAAGCTTGTAGTAGGTACCAAGGCAATCGAATGGGCAAAATCATTCCTTATCTTGAACACCCATATTTAGAGCAATGTTACCACCAAGTTCAAGTAATCTAGTGGAGTAAGGGTTATCATATTACTGAGTGGAAAGACGGATCTTTTACTTGGGATATTAAGGTTTACTTCCACCATTGTCATAGGGTCCTTACTAGCGTTCGTATTGAGTTTAGTGAGGAAGAAGGGATTGTACCTATCATCCATCCTCTCTCTCAGTTTGACTTTGATTACCATAAGCACAAGTAGGCTGATTGGTATGTCATGGCCTATCAATGAAGCATGGATCTATACTTCACAAGGACCTGCTAAGCATGCCATAGAGTCGTTATACAAATGGGAGTTTACTTAGGCACTACTTTCATTAATAATATGGAAAATTACTAGGCCTTAATCATGGGGATGAATATAGCCCAATGTGGTGGTATTTGTTGTTTATTGGTAAAATGCGACTTGTAGTTAGTGATCCATCAATTGAATGGAACTTATAGTGTGAGGGATCCCAATCTTTGGATGTATCATCGTGTAGCCTTGGATATACTTGAGATATTTGAGATAGTGACTTATTAGCTGGTCCCTCGTTGGTGGAATCGCTTTGCAGATTCATTTGAAAATTCTACCTTTGTTGAGAATATATTTCTCAACTATGGTCCTAAGGGGTTATTAGTTCCCCAATCTCAATAGCCAAGGACTACTGTGGGAACTGTTTGCTGACATATCTTGTTATGGCCATTGATGGTTAGTATGGATGATGAGTCAGGTAGTAGTTAACCATATTTTTGTTGTTTCGTGGATGCATAGGATCATTAAACAACTTATTCATTGGATATCCCTTGCTATTTATGTAGGGGACCTAGCTAATAATATGATGCATTTAGTGTAGGGCCTAGCTAATAATCCGATGCATTTAGTGTAGGGCCCAAGTGGCCATCCCTTGGTTTTGTGTAGTATTTTGGTATAATTAATGTGCGGACCAAGGATTTATTTTCAGGCATAAGATGGTATATGGTGTGGTTTATAATGATCTTTTCATTAGGCCAAGAGGGTTTTTTATTTTATAGTTTAGTGATTAATGTTTGTCCAAGGCTACTATGGGGACTTGGAGCCCCAAGAGGAACACCAAGGAAAAGGGGATTCTACTGCAAGAAAATCTATCTTGTAACATCAACAAGCTTTTATTTTATTCTTTTGATGACTAAAACAAAGAAAACAGCAAATCTTCACGCAGCATCATAGTAGATATCTCCCACGGATTTGATAGAATCTTCAACATCTTCATAGAATCCATCAATAGAACAAGGAACATAAAAGAATACACCATTTTTGAATGGAAATCAATCAGATAGTATTCATCTTCAATGTCTTCATAGTTTTCTCTCTCAATCTCTCATATACAGATACACTGTTTTCATAGAATTGACTATCTCTGGCTCTCTCCCTCTCTCTCTCTCTCTCTCTCTCTCTCTCTCTCTCTCTCTCTCTCTCTCTCTCTCTCTCTCTCTCTCTCTCTCTCTCTCTCTCTCTAGTACATCATCTCCTCTCTACAATAATCTCATAATGACTCTCAATAATCCTTCTTAGGTCGTGGATAACACCTCCCAAGAGGTATGTCTGATGTGAAGAGGCACCAGAGCCACTACAATGTCTCTTCATAGCTCACTACTGTCACTGTCACTCCAGTCTTCTCTTCAATCTTCAGTAGCTTCCATTTGTTTTAGCTCTTTTGAACTTATATTCATCCTTTTCAAAATTTATAAAACTTTTCCAAAGTCACACATAGATTCTACAGAACACTTACAGAAGATCTACAAAACAATACAGTACAGGACCAGAGAAGATACAGAATAGAGACAGAGCAAAGACAGAGGCTCTACAAAAGGTTTACAAAGGGTTACAGAAGGTCATTAGAACCTTATAACTCATACTAAAACCATTCCAAACTATCAAAAACTATTCAATAAGCTTTCAAAAGATTTCAACCTTCATCAATCATCAATCCATGCTTCATATAGAAGAAACTCAAAACAAAAGAGGAGCTATACAGAAGGTATACAGAACCAATCAGAACCTATCAGAACATCACAGAGCTTCATATCTCCACTAAGAATCATCATGAGCTTCCAAAATATAATCAATATCATCCAAAAAATTCTCAAACACTTCCACTAACAATCATACATCACTTTAAATCCATCAAAAATCAATCATTCAGACCTCAAAAATAATAAAAATCAATAAAAAATTCAGTCTCTTTCCACTCTCAGCATATCCCCACACTTAGAAAGGAAGCGTCCTCGTGACCTAAGGAAAAGAAGAATATAAGTTCACTAAAGAGCTCAATTTTGATATTCTTCAGTATCTTCAATAATCTCTCCAAACCACGACCCCAACTTATCACTTGTATCTCTAGAAAAAAATACTTCTAAAGGAAAACTTCGTTATTCATTAACTCATCTGATAATCAATAAAAAGTCATAACAAATTTGTAAAGGATATAAGAGGTTCTTCTTCAGCTTTCCATTATAGGCTTTTCATCCACCATCAATAGTTGAAAAGGGCTCTCGAACAAATTATTCAACCAGCATGAACTCATCACATAAGATTATTACAACACAAACACTAAACACAACCATCTGAATGACACCTCCAAAAAGAGATATATATCATTAAGAATCATCCAAAATACATTGCAAAGGCATCAATGAAGGTGATCCCTCTTAAAGGCTTGATGATTTCGAAAACGATCCATGGAGAAGGACTCATCCACAAATGTCTTTGGAGGATTTTGAAAGAATTAAAGGTAGCACATCCTTTCTAGCAAAACAAGGTATCTGCTAGGTAGACATAGGGCATGAAAATATAGGACATCCGACTGTTGGGAATCAATGTTCACATTGACATTCATACAAAGCTTTGGAATGGCCTTTTGATCGTTATGGGAATGCCTATGCATATATGCTAGATACCAAGCAAAATGAGCTGTCAATCTCACTGAAGGATCTAGAGATTGTGAATATTGGTGAGCAAAATGGAGGTAATTCTAGTATGCTTGACTAGCAGTTGTCCAATCCCCTGGAATTAATGCCCAATTAATCTATGGTCCCATGAGAGAATCAATTGAGCTCCATCCTCTTCTTCTCGGAATCTGTTGATCAAATCTTTCGTACCCACTAATCAACTGAGGGGGTTGAGAAATAGAAGTAGCAGGAGAGGGAAGTGGAATAAGTAAAAGAGGATGAAGAGATGGGTAGGCAAAATCATAAAAGGAGGAATAAGATAAAGAAGGAGTGGCTGAAAATTTAAGTGAATCAGTTAGGAAAGGTGTCAATTGATAAGCAGGAAAAGTAGAAGGTATATGGATAGATGGTGAAGGACATGGTGGAGAAGGGGAAAAAGCCTCGATCTTCAATGAAAGAACAATAGGTAAATATAGGAATTTGAGGAAAACCCTAAGGTTGGAAAAGGAGAGGTAAGATAGGTGCTGAGTTCGATTGATAAAGGGAAAGATAAGTATCATACCGATGGGCCATTTGCTGATAGTACAATAGGCTAGGAACAGAGGAACCTAAAATAGATCATCTCTGGTAGGCATCAAAGAAGGATGAATCAAATGGATGGTTCTTGGAAAGATAAGCTAGGAGATCCACCCTTAGTTGGTTAGTGCTCTACACATAAGTAGAAGCTGTATTCTGACGTTGGTTCAGGACTACAGAATCAATCATTGAATGCTATGAAGTGTCAGGGCAAGTAGCCACTTTAGAAGAATAACACTGGAACATGTCATCTATCCTCAACTCCAAATAGTTGACATATAAAACAGCTTGCAAAACCACATCCCTCACATACCAAGCCAGATCTACATCATTTGAAATCAACAGATCACCTCGTAGATACATGTAAGACAACAATATGGCATCCATCGTCATAGAATATTCAAAAACCATACGGACAACTTCTGTTAGCAAATCAGAAGACCAAGCCCCACTTCAACCATCCTCTGGAATAGGGAGATCCATCGTTGAAAGCATCATATAGAAGGCCAACTTCTGCAACTGATAGTGGACAAAGAAAGAATGGTCCGGAGGAACATACTCCTGAAAGTACTCAAATGTAGACCATAACAAATCCATCCTGTACTGCAATCTTTCCACTTTATCTTGAAACAACAAACACAATGTGGCCTGTCTCTGGAGAACTGCCAAGTCCTGCTGAGATATAGAAGGAATCATAAGAACATTCGGGCTTGGAGGAATGCACCGTGACTGCATCAGTTGGTCCTGCAACTGCTTAATCTGGGAAGCTTGTGACTCCAACGTATTATGAGCAGTGTTCAAAGCCGACAATTTCGCATCTAAAAGAGTCTGAAACTCGTGAGCTTCTTTGGACATTCTCTCTTTCTCTTCCGAGACTTTAGTGACCTCTGACTGAGCTTCTGCTAACTGAATCTTCAAAGAAGATATTTCTTCTCTCTGGGTCTCAATCATTTGTGTCTACTGCTCCATCTGCTTAAATAGAACATCAAGAGTGTCTTTAGCAGAGGCTAACTCTGTGGTTGCCTTATGCAACTGGTCTTTGGACTGCATCAATTCTTCATAGAAAGAAGCATATAATTGTTGAACACAAGCTGTCTCACTGAGAGTTCAATCGAACTCTGGATGTCATTATAAAGGAATGGAATGGCATCTCCTGACACTAAACTGTTCAGGGAAGGGACTGATATTTCCAAAGAGGCCTTTCTATGTGCCCTGAATAAATTGTTGCATGTGAGGTAGGCAGGGAGGTCACTGCTAGAAGTAGCAAGAACTGTGACTGAAGGAATGACTGAGGGGATTTTTATCTGCCACGCGCTTCAAGCACTTCCGCTGAATGACCAATGGAGGAGGGGAATGAAGATCCTCTATGTCAATAGGTTCTGAATCCTCTGAAGGTGGAGGGGGAGGTACTGGATCAGATGGAGGAGGTGGTAGCACACCCTTCTTAAGGCCTGAATATGTCAAGAAAGCATATAAATAGAAACCATAAGTGATGTTTGTGACATTCCCTTTGGTCACTTTGACAAAATGTTGGTCCATCTTCGTAAGCAGGTAAGTACTCCAATCAATGGCAACCCCTTTTAACACCATCCTGGAAGCTGTGAAGAGTTCCTTGGACAAATAATGAGATGGTATTTTGGCAGGCATAAACCTGTCTTGGAGAAATTGGCAGACTAACTTCCAAAGAGGATCAGTGAACATGGAAAAAGACACTCCTGAAGTGCTAATCACCTTCTTAACATCCAGAACCTCTTTGGTCTACTTCTGTAACAGCTTGAGAATATCATCATTTGAGAATAATTGTCTAGCTGTAACAAAGGGTTCTCCTTTGTAGGGAAGAGACAAAGCCTTCCCTAACCCTCGGGGTGTCAATATCATCGAAGCACCACAAACCAGACCCGATTTCTTACTGTATGATGCAAGAAACTCATCACACAGAGATGGATCATCTGGAATCAATGGGAGTGAAGCAGTCACGAAAGTTGCAAGACCTACTTTTGCTATAGGCTCAAAAGCAGTAGGGAAGAATAATCCCTACTGATCAACGGGACATATCGGATAGGAGGAGGAGCTTGAGGCGCCATTCAGATGGAAAACTGACACACCACAAACACAGACAATTGCAAAGAATGCCTGCAAAACAACCAAATATCTATAAAAAATAAATCGATCAAAAGAAGTACACATACAGACGTAACTAACCAATTGACCATCCCAAACAACCCACATCCTAGAAAAAATTTGATATTACCTCTACATATATGCGATCGAAAACTTCATGCGATGCAACAAACAGGCACCCAAAACCCCGAATCAGGCAAAAAAGAAGAAAAACTTCAAACCACACCCGTAATCGTATCACACAAGCAAACCATTATACCATAAAAACCTAATCATGACCTAACCATGACTTTGACCAACAATTTCAACTTAAAGGACTATATGTGCCTATCCCATGAAGCGTATTTATTAAAAAGGGGAAAAAAGTGTAGTGAGGGAAAATGGTTTTAATGAAGGGTTCATTTTAAGAAATTATTAACAATGGGTGAATTTTATTAGGTTATAAACCTTAATAAGAAAAAAGCGGTTCCTTCTTAAAATTTTAATTACAAATTATTAGGGTGAAACAGTGCTTTAATGAAACCAGACTGCGATACCCAGACTGGGGTCTCTAAATGCAAATTCATTTAATTATAAATTAATGGTGATGTGGAGCGTTTTTTTACCAGTGCGTACTTTTTTGTGATGGTTGGTTCATTTTTATTAAAAATTAAAGTGCCTTTGAAGCGCACGTAGCGCGTGCAAAGTGAACGGCTGGTTGATTTTTAATTATTAGAAACATTGTGTGTTTAGCGCGAGCGCACGTGAAAAAGTGGGTGAATAAAGTTCATTTTAAGAATTAACCGTGGTTAAGGGATGACCAAAATAAATAAAGCTCAAAAAATAAATAAATATCTGGTAGAAGTGTGTATGCAAAAGACTAAAGGCACACTGAGTAGTCCCAAATGCAAGGAATCCAGTCAAAAAAGCAAAAACCACTGACTGGAAAAAATAAAGCACCTTCGTGTTTTTGTTTTATTGATATATATATATATATATATATATATATGTTTTGTTTGTTTGTTTTTAATTCTTTTTTCTTCTTTTTTTAAAAAATGATTAAAATAGGATATAGAACACATGAATATGTTGTGAAGTGCAATGGTGGAATTTCAGCAATCCAACAAGTGTCAATAATGTATTTGAATTTATCCATGATTTTTTAGGTGATTTTGGGAATTTAAAATGAATTTTCATGAGATGAAGTATTAAATTTAGGATTTTGGCTTCAAATAATACTTTGGCCAGTTATGAAAACATTTCCAATTGAGAAATTATTGGCAAAAGGGGCAAGGGGATTTGTGAACGTTTTTGAAATTTTTTTGAAAATATTTTTGAATTTTTACTAAATTTTAATGATTTTTGCGTATTTTGCATGTATTTTTGAAGGAATTTGGAAGTTTTAAATTTTTTGCAATTTATTTTCTTCAATTCCCACTTTAGAAAATATTGCAAAGGATTTCAAAAATTTTGAAATTTTTAAAGGAAATTTTTTGCAATTTATTTGGATTTTAAATGAATTAGAATAAATTTTTGAATTTTTTGGTGTTTTATGTGTATTTTTATGTGTTTTTAGGGTTTTTCGGCTTTTAAAATTAAAAGTCGGTATCCGAGTTGCGTGTGAACAACCGAGGATGACTGCGTGTGAACGACTGACTGCAACACACCACCGCACGGACAAGTCAGAGGCGCATCCTCGCGCGTGAATGCCTGCTAGCCACACCCGTACACATGCACACTGAAAGATCCGCATGACGTGGACCAGGGGAGGGAGAGGGGAGGGTGGCTGCGGGTGGAGAGGGGTGGTGGGTGGAAAGGGGGGCTAGGGGAGGGGTAACAGTGGTTAGGTAGGGGAGGGTTAGAGTGACTGTGGTTAGGTGGGGGAGGGTTAGAATAACCATGGTTAGGGGGGGTAAGGGTTAGAATGACTGTGGTTAGGGGGGCCAAAGTTAGTGGGAGGGGAGGTAAAATGGTGGGGGGGGATGTAAAATTAGATGGGGGGGGTCAAATCTAGAGGAGGGGCCCAAAGAGGGATGGGTAGGGAGGATGGGGTGCCCACAGGAGGGGGATGGGCAAGATGGCGTGGGGAGAAGGCGAGGGGAATGGCGACAAGAGGGAAGGCGGGGCGGCAGAGGAGGAGGAGTGAGAGGAGGAGAAGGTGGTGGGCGAGGGAGGAGGCGGAGGTGGAGGCGCAGGGAGGGTGGGTGGGGAGGAGGGCAATAGGAGGAGGCGAGGCGGCGGTTGTGGAGGTGCAGGGAGGGAGAGGCGGAAGGAGGGAGGGGCGGCGAGGAGAAGGAGGGGAGATGGTAGAGGAGAGGGAGGACGGAGGAGGCTGAGGGAGAAAGAGGGCGGCGAGGAGGGAGTGTGGCGGGGCGCAAGGCCGTGGAGCCAAGAGGGAGGCGAGGAGGGAGGGCCACGTTGTGGACCAAGGACGAAGGGCGCAGAGGGTGGGGGAGGCGAAGAAGCAGATCGATTGCGGGCATGAGGAGAAGGTAAGACGGTTTTTTTAAAATGGTTTTTTAAAATAATAATTATTTTAATTATGTGTAATGTGTATTTTTATGTTTTTGGTAAATTCTTTTTTTTTTGTTTTTTGTTCATTTCAATTTCTTGTTCTTTGCCTTTGTTGTTGTTTTTTTTTCCTTTAGTGTGTTTTGTTGTTTTTATTAGTTATGTTTTTGTTTTTTTTTTTGTTTGTGTTTTGTGTTTTTTGTTTTGTTTGTTAGTAGTATTATTATTATTTATTTTTTGTTTTTGTGTTATTTTGGTGTGTTGGTTATGGTTGTTTTATTTTATATATATATATATATATATATATATATATATATATATGTTATTTGTGTGGTGATGTTTTGGAGTTGTTAATTGTTATTATTATTATTCTTTATTTTTTTAAAATTATGGTTAGGAAAAATGAGCGCACCCCCGTCCCATGCACATGCGTAGGGTGGGGGTGAAAAAAAAAGTGCATCGACGGATCAGACGGGGCGGGGACGACGACACGCGAGGCACCGAGGTCACAGGGGCGTCCGGAGGCACGTAAAACAAAAAGCAAGCGCGTTTACGAGGGACACGAGAAATGCGGCCACATGGCAAAAAGGAAGAAAATTTAATAAAACTCAAACCGCATGTTGGATCGAAAAACCGTCAAAAGGAAAAATGTACAGGGAGACAAGGGGAAGATGATAGAAGAATGTAACATTGGTTCCGGGGCAAAATCAGAGTGTTCACATGAGAAAAACACAAAAAAATTGACCTGAAAACACATACGTGTATTAATATCAGAAAATTCACGCATTGGAACGAAGTGGAAGAAGAAGGAAAAATATACAAAGTAACGTGCACAAGAACCCTATCATGGCAAAAAGTTTTGCCTAATATAGGACGCGTTCTCATGGCAAAAACCCCAAAAACAGACACGAAAATGGACTCAGAAATTAATATGGGAAGAACCAATTGCCGAAATGAAGTGCAATGAATAGGAAAAATGTTCAAGAAAAGGGATTCACAGGGCTGGTGCATCAAAACTCAGTTGGGGGGAATTAGGAGGGGTTTACATAGGAAAAACACAAAAAAGACACCCGAAAACACTCAGAAAAATTAATAACTAAAAATCCAGCAGTCAGAAGAGGGGGAGGAAAAAGGAAAAGGTGGGGGAAAGGCTGGCAGGACACGACTGTCAAATTAAATTGGAATTTTGGTGAAAATAGAGCATGTTCACATGGAAAAATATGGAAAATAAGCACGAAAAGGGCCTGAAAACCTGCAAAAATTAATAGCGGACCAATTGTGCATTGGAATGACAGAGAGGAAAAATAAAACATATCAGGGGAATGGGTAGGACAGGGCTGGCACATCAGATTAGGATTCCGAAGCAATAAAGATGCGTTCACATGGAAAACCGTCCAATTTACGGGAATTGCTTAAAAAATTAATAACTCAAGAACCGTCTATTAGAACAGGGATTGGTAAAAAGGAAAAATGGGCAGTTCAAAGGGACGAACACGAATGTAAGGTTGGATGTGAGTCTCAGTGAATATAGGATACGTTCATATGGAAAAATCACAAAATAAAGGATAAGGACAAACGATCAAGAAACAGCTTCGAGGACAAAATGAAATAGAACGGAGGAGTGGGGAAGGGACTCCATCAAGGTAAAATGAAGTCATGGCATAGATGCATGATCATAGCAGGGTATATATATGGAGGTATGCAACATAGATGCGCAGGGACGTGTCCCCACACTTAAAACCTTAACAGGAAGGGTAAACTGATCATCAAGGACCTAGTACCACACATCAGACCAACCATGAACATCCTCACACTTTTGAGACATGACCGTAACTGAGAAACAGAAGGTGCATGGTTAGAAAACTTGGCCCATATTGCCGAGGAGTAATGTCGATTATCGAGATTGCGTCTTTTATCGTTGTCGGCTGAGAAGTACCAAGGTGTCTTCATAGCTCACGTCCTTCATGGCTGGGACCACGCAACAGCACCCAGGGAGGTGGCTAGTTGAAGGAATCGTAGGAAATTCGTTGATGACGAGGGATATTGCACTCAACTCACGATCACTCAAATGGAATGAAAGAGCAATCACTCACCCCATTACTAACATCACTCGAGGTAATATTGAGGGGAACCCAGATCTCACACCCAGTTTAGAAATTGACAAAGGAATGGTGCAGAGAGAGTATGCCAGGGTGCACAATTGATGGTGCAACTGTGCATCCCGCCCGTCTGGCATAGGTGCAAGGAGAAAGGCCAGGGAGCCTTGTAGTGTAGTGTACAGAACAGAGTGACGTGTCCTATGCTAATGGTAGAGATCCATCTCGTGGGTGTAGAGGGAAACGAGAACGCACCTGACTCCAATGTTCGTAACGTTCCTCAATCCTCACCTCTTAATAATTGATTGAAGGAACACCAATCACACTCAGTCCACCCTCTGTCTCACGCTTTGTGGAAAGATACAGAGGGCAACCCATTCCTGAAACCCATTGATGTAATCCTCACTGTCACTTGTGCAGAGGTTGTATGCCTTGTACGCAATTGATAATGCAACTGTGCATCCCGCCCTGTGCCGGCATACATTGCAAGAAGGAAGGCCAGGGAGCCTTATGGTGCAGTGCATAGGAACAAATCATGTGTTGTGCATTGAGAGGCCCATCCTGTGCGTGCAACACTCCGTTCACACATCTCACCTCTCATTTGATTTTTTGAAGGGAAAGACTGGTCACTCACCCCACCCTCTGTCTCATGCTCTGATAGATACAGAGGGCAGCCCATACTCACGTCCCCATCCTGTTAGGATGAAAGCTCACATCACTCAAGGGGTTGGTGATGAAGATCATGTCGGTTGTTGTTGTCGTTAGGGTATTGAAGACGAGGCGTACCCAGGGAGACAGCCAACAAGTTTGATACTTCAATGATTTGTAAGAAAATGTGTATGTTAATAAGGGCAGACGAGCTGATATTACAAAGACAGCGCACCAAGGGAGGTGGTTTCAAATGACTTACTGAAAAGGTTCTGCTGGTGAGTCAACTATCCTGAACTGCGGGGTGTTACCACCTTTTCCATAGTCAGCTTTTCCTGCCCAAGCGTGTTTCCACTTTTTCTTGGAATGAGGCCTGTTATGACAGGGAATTTCTTCATTTTCTCCCATAATAGTTTTGTTTGTTTGTTTTTTTTTTTCTTTTTTCTTTTTTCGTGAAGAAAGAGAATGGTAGAAATACCATGTGTCAGGACCAACCTCGCCACCTTGTTGGATTAGACGAGAAGAGAACAAAGTCGGGTTGAGATGTATCTGCGAGGGGCTAACAGAACGAGACCACCTCATCAGAAGAATTATAAGGGCTATTAGAAGCATGATGAGAAGAGCAGTGTGACGCCCAAAAGGGGAAGGGTAGGTCAACTGTGATTGTCAAGATCCCTAGGGAGGGAAGTACTTTTTCAGACGATAGCCATTGATCAAGAAAGGATTATCAGAGGCATCAACGGTCTGCACCTAAACAGAGCCATTAGGGTTGACAGCAAGTACCTTGTATGGGCCCATCCACCGTTGTTGAAGCTTGCTAGGAAACTTGCCAAATCTCGAATCATAGGCTAGGACAAGATCACCTTCTCTAAACTCCTTGTGCTTGATGAAACTGTCATGATAGGCTTTGCGTCTTGCTTCAGTGGTTTCCATGCACTATAGGGCCATCCGCCGTATCTCATCCAAGCATTCCAAGTGCAGGAGGCAGTGTTGTAGTGACTCATCATCTCCTAAGTATTCTTTAACTGCCACTTGCAAAGAGGGCAATTCTAGTTCAACAGGGAAGACAGCTTCTGTACCATACACTAGCTGGAAAGGGGTCTGTCCTATAGCTGCCTTGTGGGAGATTCTATATGCCCAGAGGGCCTCTGTAAGTCGATCGTCCCAGTCGCGACGATGTGCGGCAATCATTCTTGTCAAAATCGAGAAAAGATGCAATTGGTGACTTCAACTTGGCCATTGGCTCTAGGGTAATAGGGAGTAGACTTGCGATGGCGGATCTTATACAACTTTGTCAGCTCCTCCATATTTTTGTTAAGGAAATGAGTACCTCTGTCACTTACCAGCTTGAGGGGACTGCCAAAATGGGTGATAATATTCTCATCCATGAACAGGGCTACACTATTACCATCATCCCGCTTCAGGGCTTTAGCTTCACACCACTTTGTGACATAATCCATACATACTAATATGTATCTGTTCTGCTTCCATCTGGTGGGTGGATCAATGGGACCCACAAAATCAATCCCCCACTTCTCGAATGACTTTAGGAAAAGAATGGGTTGCAGTGGCATGGCACTTGTTTTGGTGGGTTTTCCCATTCGCTGACAAGCTTCACATCTCTTACAGTAGTCATATGCATCCTTGTGGAGGGTCAGCCACCACCACCACTAGTATCCTGCTACTAGCAGAGCCTTCCTGGCTGTCGCTTCTCCTGCGAAGTGTCCACCACATGGTTCATCATGGCATGCTTTCAATACTATGCCTATTTCATCCCCTGCAACACATCTTCGCAGCACTTCATCTTTGCCTCTCTTGTACAGTGCACCGCCTAGCAAGGTGTAGGGGACTGATTCTAACAAAATCTTCTTCTTCTCACGGCTTGAGATGCCAGGAGGATACTGTTGAGTTGCCAGGTTGGCTATGTCTACATACCAGGGAATAACTGTTTCAACTAGAAACAAAGAAGCATCAGGAAGGTCATGATCATCCTGTTCCTCTTCTTTTGTTTGAGATCCATGATAGATGATTGGCTAGGACATAGGAATGGCCAGGCTTAGTGACCACTTCAAAATCAAACTCCTGGAATAGGAGCAACCACCTCATCAGTCATCCTTTAACATATGCTTTGTTCATCAGGAATGACAGGGCTTCATGATCCACATAGAACTTGAAATGTGTTGACAATAGATAGTGTCTAAACTTCTCCAGTGCAAACACCATTGCCAAGCACTCAAGCTCTATCACTGTATAGCTCCATTCCCTATCAGTGAACTTCCGGCTTGCATAATATATTGGTTGATCTAATTTAGAGGGGACCTTTTGACATAGGACAACACCTAGCCCTTCAATTGATGCATCTATGTGCACATGAAACTCCTTCGTCCAGTCAGGAGACTGTAAGATAGGCGCTTTGATAAGGCACTGTTTTAGGGTATTAAAGGCTTCTTCACAATTATCAGTCTAAAGAAAATCCGCATCTTTCCTTAGGAGCTTGTGCAGAGGGGTTGCCTTGGTTGCAAAATGTGCAATAAATCTTCTGTAGTAGCCCACATGGCCAAGAAATCCTCTCAATTGCTTGAGGTTTGTTAGTGCTTCCAAGGCGGCAATCTTCTCAATCTTCGAGGGTCTATTGTAATCCCTTGTGCAGAGACAATATGACCCAGAAGAACTCCTGATGAGACGCCAAAGACACATTTGTCAGGGTTGAGAGAAATCCCATACTCTCGGCATCTGTCAAAACATTGCTCTAGGTGTCCCTAGTGCTCACAGACCAAGCTATAGACACAAAAATCATCAAGATACACCTCAATGAAATCATGCAAATGATTCTGGAAGGAAGCTATCATTACTCATTGGAAGGTGAAAGGAGCATTACAGAGCCCAAATGGCATCACTCTGTAGGCATAGGTCCACCATTCTGTGGTGAAGGTTGTTTTGGATTGGTCCTCTTCTACAATTTGGACTTGGTTATATCCGCTGAATCCATCCAAGAGGGAATACAGCTCATGGCCTGCCACTGTGTCCAACAATTGGTTGGTAAAAGGGATAGGGAAATGATCCTTCTTCGACTTTGAATTGAGCTTTCGAAAGTACACACATATTCGAAGTTTTCCGTTCTTCTTGGATACAACCACAATGGGCGAAACCCATTCACTGTTAGCCACAGGATAAATGAACTCTGCTTCAAGAAGTTTCAATAATTCAGCCTTCACCAGAGCAGAGTAATTAGGATTCATATGCCTTTGTCTTTGCCTTACAAGTTTGGCATCATGCTCTAGGTCAATGTAATGTTGGCATACTGTGGGATCAATCCCCTTTAGATCTTTATACGACCAAGCAAATACGTCTAAGTTCTCTTTGAGTGGGTCTCGCAGGACCACTAGTTCTCCTTCTGGAAGATTGAGGCCCACTTTCAGGTGACGTTCAGTACCGTCAATATCCGAGAATGTTACTTGTCTTTCACCTTCCACTTCGTGGATGAATGTCCTACGGATTGCTTTTGGATAGAGGTCTGACTATTTCAAGAGAGTAGTGTCATCGTCTGATGTTCCACTAGAACCAGTGTCCTCCTTCTGAATAGATGACTCATTCGTCTGTTGAGGTTGCTGGAAGGGTATCAGAGATTTGTTTGCTTCTATGTGAGTGGTAATTTCTTCTGGACTTAGGAAATCATCTTTAGAGGATGCATCTAGGAATATCACATAGCACAGACCTTCTAGAAGTCGAGGCTTTGATGGCCCTGGCTTCTATTGGTAGGGGGCATCATCATCATCTTTTCTCTAGACTAAACGGTCAGGGCGACAAAAGCCACTGGTGAACTTAATTTTTATGCTTTTAATCCATTGCTTATACAAATTCTGCATACTTTTAATCCATTGCTTATACAAATTCTGCATACTTTTAATCCATTACTTATACAAATTCTACATACTTTGTGGTCCATTGGTCAACCCAAATGAAACCATGGTCATTCCATCCAGCATACCGAGATCTTCGGCCTCTTAGGTCTCTGTAGACACATCAACAAGATTATCCGCTATCAGAGGAAATTCTTCATTTGCACTTTCATAACCTGCTTTATTTTTTTCCTCATCATTTTCATCCTCTTCCTCTGGAGGCTCTGTCTCTGATTCTGTAGAGGATCTGTAGGAGAAGAACAGATCTTCTGCCTCTGCATCTATTTCTGCTTCTGCTTCTGTCTCTGTTTCTGCTCTGTCTCTCTTCTGCATCTACTCTGTCTTTGTATCTGTGACTGTCTCTGTGACTGTCTCTACTCTGTATCTGTTTTGTCTCTGTTTTGTCTCTATGACTGTCATGTAATAGGGAGAACAATACATCCATGCTTCTATTTCAGTGTCAGAGGTGATTTTAGAAGTTAATTCTAGTTGAGGCAGGAGGTATTTTCCCATGGACAAGGACTTGGCTTCCCTTGGTAGTTGGCTTACAGTCCCCACTGTTAGGGACTGTGCCTCTGTTTTCTTGGGAAAGATCTGTTTAACAGTCTCTTCATCTCCTGATGTACCATCTGTTACCTCGTTGGAGGAGTCAGTTATGACTTCAATGGATGTGGATCCATTGCCTTTTTGCGATCTAATACAACTTCAACATCACTTTGTTGGGTCCTCTGCCTAGGGTTAGGGTTCTTTTGAACCAATCCATCTTGGCTCTCGCTTCAAAAAGCCAAGGTCTTCCCAACAGCAGAGGGTATGATGTCCCATAAGAATTTGGTTTGACCACCAGATATGTTAGCCAATAGTCTCTTCCTACAAGGGTTGTTTTTACGTAAGGGAGGATGCCCAACGGTTTAATTCTGCTTTGGTCTGCCAATCTGATAAGCCATTATGTAGGTTGAATTCCTTGCAATCCTAAGTCCTTCATTGTCACATCCATCATTATGTTCATTGATGAGCCTCCATCAATCAATGCATCTAAAATAAAGCATACTTAAATCCATACACTTATCTCTGGGGTTTCAGGATCTAGGAAGGTGTTAGCCACATCTACTTCCTTTATAGGCTCCGCGGCCTTTTTGGTCTTGGTCGCTGTTAAAGGAGTAATCCTCAGTCCACGTCTTCTTGTCAAGATGCTCTTGAATTTCTTTCAACAGCTGGGAGACAACATTAGCAACTGCCGGAATGTTAGATTTGGTTTAAAGGTGTCTAGGTCTTTTACTAAGTCATAATCTTTGATAGGATCCATAGGCTTCTCCAGCCTGTTGGGGAATGGGGCTACACCCATTTTATCTTTCCTTTTTCTTCTAATAATGGTAGTATCGGCACTTTCTCTATTTTCGAAGGTTCTTCTGTAGTATCGTCTATCTCCTGGACCTTTGGTCCAGTTTCTGGGACTGTCTCTGTAACTCTTTGTGGCACTGCAGTGCTCTGTACTGCACTGTTCTGTTCTGTACTGCTCTATCCCTCTGTTGATAGGTTGGACTTCATAGTCTTGGCAGGAGAATTGTTCTCTTCTTACACAACTGGTCCCTTCTTCTTGGCGCGTGTGACAGCGGCAACTTCCAACTCTACCAAATTGGAGGTAGGCTCTTGTACATTCTGTTGGCTATCAGTGCCATTGGCCTTTATAGGGGTTGGACTTGGACAGTCCTTTGCATGGCCTTCACCTTTGCATCGGGTGCATAAGGGCTTGTAGTCCACAGATCGTCTAGGGTTTGGACAATTCGGGGAGATATGACCCTTTTCTCCACACCTATAGCATTCCACTTTTGATCTCTGTCTGTTCTCCTCTGTAACTTTGAGAGGGAAACCTCATTGGACCAAAATTAGGACCAAACTCCCTAGGCTTTGGTCCAATATCCAGTGTTGTCATTTTGGACTCTAGCAAGTAAAATCTTGCATTTTCATCCTTTTGTCTTCATTCATGCATCTCTTTCAGAGAGCAAATATCCTCTATATGGTTCTTCCGCAAACAGAAGGAATACAAGGCTCCAGGAATGGTTGGTTTTCGGGTACATTCAATGGCTAAATGTCCCTCTTTTGAGGCACTATCGTCTGTGGTGACCATAGTGGATTAGGTGCATTATACTGTGGCACTGTTTGGATCTGGGGATAGGGGTAGGGAACTATCCCTGGGACTGCATTTGATGGGTTTACCATTCCTAGCATGGGAGGAGGTAAGACTCCTCTACGTGGAGTCATTGACAACCTTGCTTCAACTTCATCATACAATCTTGCACCTTCCACTGCAACTTGCAGATTGACTCGTTTTCTCAATTCCACGAACTTACGAACTTCTGGTTGTAGGCCTCTGAGAAACACTCCTTTCTGGATACCTTCGTCCAAATGATGGTTAGTCCATCTCTTCAGGATGGATTCCATTCACGAGACATAAGCTTCTACTCTTTCTCCAGAGGATTGACTTAGGTTCATGAACTCCTCTCGCATCCGCTCTTCAAAACCTTCACGCCTAAATTTAGTGACGAAAGCCAACTTCAAGTCATCCCATGTGCCAAAAGTTCCTACTGCTTGTCTCTCATACCACTGAAACGCCGCGCCCTTGAAAGTGGTGGGGAATATCGCTAACCAATGCTTAGGGGTTCTAGCATTGTTAGCCACACATCCTACCATAAATTTTGCTACATGAAGATCAGGGTCTTCATTGTACTCTCCCTTAAAAACTGGCAATGGGACTACATTTGCTAGCCTAGCATCAATATTTCCAGGACGAATCTGACTAGGAAGGGGACCTTGAGTCGCCTTGGGGACTTCTATAAAGAGCGCTTTTAGGGCGTCAAAGGAGGATTGATTTTCACCAAAAAAATTTCCACCAAGATGCAAGTTTCTGATGCCTCAATGGGAAGAGGAAATAGTCCACCACATAGAGCATGCATCATGATGGTGATATGTTTGCGCCATTGTGGGATGAACTTCTTGTGGAAAGTGGCTTTGGCAATGAGAATCTCCAACTCTTCGGTGGAAGAAGGAACTTTGCAAATATCCATTGAATTCTCCTCTTCTTGGCAATGCCATCTTCTTCATTTTCAGTCTCTTCTGATGCTTGTTGATGGCAAGTTTCCCCGGCTGCGCACCAAAAACATGGAGACCCAAGAGGAACACCAAGGAAAAGGGGATTCTATTGCAAGAAAACCTATCTTGTAACATCAACAAGCTTTTATTTTATTCTTATGATGACCAAAACAAAGAAAACAACAAATTTTCACACAATATCATAGTAGATATCTCCCACGGATTTGATAGAATCAACCATAATCTTCAACATCTTCATAGAATCCATCAATAGAACAAGGAACATAAAAGAATATACCATTTTTGAATGGAAATCAATCACATATTATTCATCTTCAATGTCTTCATAGTTTTCTCTCTCAATCTCTCATATACAGATCACTGTTTTCATAGAATTGACTATCTCTGGCTCTCTCTCTCTCTCTCTATAGTACATCATCTTCTCTCTACAATACTCTCATAATGACTCTTAATAATCCTTCTTAGGTCGTGGATACACCTCCAAGAGGTATGTCTGATGTGAAGAGGCACCAGAGCCACTACAATGTCTCTTCATAGCTCACTACTATCACTGTCACTCCAGTCTTCTCTTCAGTCTTCAGTAGCTACTTCTTCCATTTGTTTTATCTCTTTTGAACTTAGGTTCATCCTTTCCAAAAGTTAGAAAACTTTCCCAAAGTCACACATACATTCTATAGAACACTTACAGAAGATCTAAAGAACAGTACAGGTACAGGACCAGAGCAGATACAGAACAGAGACAAAGCAGAGACAGAGGCTCTACAGAAGGTTTACAGAGGGTTACAGAGGGTCATCAGAACCTCATAAATCATACTAAAACCATTCCAAACTATCAAAAACTATTCAATAAGCTTTCAAAAGATTTCAACCTTCATCAATCATCAATCCATGCTTCATATAGAAGAAACTCAGAACAAAACAGAAGCTATACAGAAGGTATATAGAACCAATCAGAACCTATCAAAACATCACAAAGCTTCATATATCCAAGGTAAGCAAGCCCCACACTTAGTCCAATGAGGGTGAATGAGGGAGAGATGAGCATTAACCCCTCTACCCATAGGCCATAGTCTCACACTGGTTGCCTATAGTGGTGCTAACTAGACTCCTAGGAAGGTTTACACTTGTCAATCTTTTTATAAGCTTTGGGAAAAGCCACTCAGCTAACTAAGTCCACCTGACTATATGACAATTTTGTCAAGAAAATATTCACCTACTTTCCAAAAGTGTTGTGGCATACTTTAGTAATTTAAATAGGCATACTACCATGTTGTGATGACATGAAAAAATAACTTTGGTATTTGCACAAGAAGGTTCATTCACATTCCTTTATGATACAAGCACTAAGCAATTCAATTGGCAAACATAACTATTTTTTATTAATTCTCATATATACAACCCACTCCAGGAGAGCGAAAACTAGGTTAGCACCCTTATCCTATTCATCTCAAGCCTTCCAATGCTCAACCATGTTGTGCTCATATAGGTTTCTATCCCTATTTTAGGACCAAGATCAAGATTATAAACTCAAACCAGAGCCAAATTGGTTCCTACCCATTGCAAGGATAAACTTTACTATATGAAAGAACAAATGTATCTAAGTGGTAGTCAGCCATCTTAAGTAGTGTATATGTACTCTGGGTGAATAGAATTGAGGTGACCTTGGGGATGACATCACACCTCATTTCCATACGGCTGCTTGGAGCCATGAATGTAATTAGTATATGTTTTTTCATACTCAAAGCAACGACAAGTAGTTTCTATTTTTTCTAACAATCATTCTTTTCAAAGCAAGATATAACTAAAATTTGTGGTAAATCAGAATAATCCAATAAAAATTTCATATGATTTCTCAATTTATTATTATGAATCTAATTCAAAACAAAGTTCATCTTCATATATTTAAATGTACTTTAATATCCTATGTGTATGAAGCACTCTACTTTTTCATTTTTCATATGTGAAAGCATACATTACTATTCCATGCATACGAATGTACTCTAAACAAAAGAACAAGAAAGTAAGGTAATTTCTTGTAGAGAAAACTAAACATTAATGCAATTATGCATTTATCATTTTTGGTAATTTGAAAAAAAAATGACATTGTCAATGGAAATGCCTTTTCTACTAAATATCATTTCAATTTACAGAGGAGGGATCATTATCTTTTCTATTTACTATTTTGAGAGCAGATTTTTGAAATCGATTTAGAGCGTAAGAGTAGTATGGGAGGCGTAAAAGAGTAAATTTTTGTGAAAAATAAATTGAGAGCGGATCAAGGACCTAAAGTTTTTCTAGATGCATTTTGACAGCAGAAATCCAATGCAAGTTTCCGTTCATCAATGTGAGGTCGTTTAGCCCCCCATTTAATGGTCGCAAGGTATGGTGCTATGAAGCAGCCATCAGATTCAAGGATCCAAAAAGTGCTTGACAGAGGCTAGGTTTATAGATTTTGATTCCAAGAAGCTAACCGTCTAGTCGGATCACAATTTCAAGCTCATTTGCCCCTCTATCTAGTCGGGCTACAATCCCAAGCTCATTTGCCCTTCTGTCTAGGCAAGAACCACTTGTAGCCAATGTGTGAACATGAAAAAATGAACCCAATATTTTAATGATTTGTGTTAATGACAAATTAGTAGAGCTTTAAGGTCATTTTTCTTTATGAGATAGGGGGAGGCACAAATTGTTTTGCACCCCCTCAAATCCATGGATTTCAACATTTGGCAAACTAGGGGAGAGATGGAGAATGCTCTGAGAAATGTGATCCACAATTTTTTTGCTCTCTACATCACCTATAATCATAGGAGAAATGATGGAATAATTGAAAAGTTACAGATTTAGTCTTTCTCTCTCCTCCTCTCTCCTCTCTACACCTTCTTATGTCTTATTCCATGTGAGAGAGGGGTTGGGCTGAGATGATAGATTTTGGTCGTGTGATGATGTTGAAGCATTATGGAGCATAAATCAAAGGTTGGGGATGCGTTAGTGGCCACAAAGAGTCAACGATTTCCTAACTTTGAAATGTGTGTAGATTCTTATTAAATTAAATGCATAAGTGCTCCATTTTGATGTTTTATGATCATTCTTTTGCACATAATATGGGAAATGGTTTCAAATGATTGAATATGATTTCTAGTGCTTGAAAAATAAAAATTTTAAGTTGGTTCTTGGCTATTTGTATAATAAAAATGAAAATGAAGAAAAGCTGCAATGCAAGAATTGTGGGATTTTGGAAAAATTAAGAATTTTATGAGTTTTCATGGTTCTTTTGGTGTTCACATGGGGGAATGTGGAGTAAATGATGGTTCTTGGTTCATACAAGCTCTATATGTCTGAATATTAGAAATGCCATTACTAAAGAATAAGATAAATCATAAAAAAGCAAGAAAAATAAGAATACATATATTTTACACATTAAAAAAGTACAAAAAATTATGAATATGTCCGTGAATGCATGGTGGGGCTAGGACATGAGGTTTTTCTTCAATTTATTTCCTTTATTTATATTATAATACATGTTCATCATTTTTATCATCAGAAAAACAGTTTAAAAATACTAATTACACCTACCAATGAATGCAAAATCTTAATCGATAGGGGAAAAAGAATTATGGTAGTTGAATATCATTAGAGTTTTGATTCTATGCATATCTTCATATATAGTATCTGATTTTAAGTTTTGTTTAAAATCGAAAGAGATAGTCGCACGAATTATTTCAGTGCTACCTTGGCAACGATGCATTGCATTAGAATGAAGTCATGAAATGAAGTATTTGTACACATCCACACTGTTTGATTAATAATTTTACTTGTTTGTGTACTTTATGGCATTCACTTTGCATCCGCATACGTGGTATCATGAGAATTATCTCTTGGATGCTTAACACTTGTTTTTAAGTGATTGATCCATGTTGAGTGTGGCGTTCCCTAAGGTGTAGATCTAGTTAAATCATTTCCTTTGGGGCTGATGTGGTGAGGATTAAATTATCTCTTGGAACATTTCATTAAAATAAAGGACTATGTTGTACATGTGGTTTATCTTGAAAAGGCGCATCCCCTGGGGCTAATCCCTGGGACATGGGAGAGCCATAGTGGGGCCATGATAATAAGATAGGGGATGCTCCCTTTGTTTGTGCTACAAGGTTCTAGATGCCATTATGTTTGGGCACTCCAATTACTTGGAGTCAAGAAGAGCAATATGTTGGACCACAATTTAGAAATAATATCTACAAGTGCATTCTTTGGTTAATCGGATTGTAGTGAACGCTCGTGGCCACCATGAGGTTGTGGTCTTGTTTAGATGGGTTTAGGAGTCCCAACTAGAGCCCTAAAACTAGTGTTGGGCCCATTTTTGGTCCCGAGACAAGTGATATGTTTGCCAAGAGCTGCTAATAAATAGAGATTTTTGAATCTTGGTTAATAAGGGACTAATCACTCAATTTATGCCAAAGAGCACCGAGATTGACCCATTATTTCCTAATAAACAACATCATGCCCAAATCGAAAAATAAGAAAGAGCTAAATGGGTTAGATGGCAAGCTGAAATCATTAGGAGGTATTCTCCTTAACCTAGCAGTCCCATACCCCTAAGAGGGAGCACTCTTAGTGACCCTAGTAGTACAAACAATCCATTAGGAGGAGGAGGAGGAAGCTTGGATGCTTCCCTTCTCCCAATAAATCAGCTCAATACAAGTGGAGCTGTAGTCGCATCGTCATAAACGCCTCCAACAAGTCCAATTGTCATTATGGCACAAGCTATTGGAATTCCTGTAGGAACACCAGATTTTTGAGATTTAGATTACCCCCTAGCCATTTTTAATGGGTTAGAGTGACTTCAAGAAACTCATGTTTAATTGTCGAATTCATGCAAGTGACATCTAACGATGTTCTTTAATATAACCCTGAAAGGGAGAGCTGCAATGTGGTATCATGGCTTAGAAGCGGGTGTCATAACCATGATTGATCTATTCTTTGTAGCCTTTCAAAGAGAATTTTCCCCTAAAAGAGGTGGTCAGTATTGGATACATTGCTAAATGTGACATGTTACGAGCCCCATGAAAATGCCCACAAGCATATGCCGAAGAGGATAAAAGAGATCTTTCACAAATTGCAAGCCTCTATTCATATCCCACCTACTACCCAATTGCAATATTTCTTGCGTGGATTGGACTTTAATATCCACGTGTAGTTGAGTAGTGTCCCTCTAGAAGATATGGATACTACCATAACTCAAGAAAAGGAAGTAGAGTCCCGCTTACAAGAAGCCTACACATCAAGGGAAAATTAAGCCTTAGTCTTGGAAATAATTTGGGATTAGTTAATGGAGATTAGGGTGCGATCAATAGCTCTGTGACCAACCCAGATGGTAGATGAAGCATGATGTAAAACATGCCTTTGTTACTAGCTCCCCTTAATATTGTAAAGCCAATTGTGATCCAAAGAACTCCTTTTGCAAACCAAGGGTCCATGCAGGTAGTAGCTCCTTTGCAAGTTGTGCAACCTAGTGGGAGGGTAGCTCCGAAAGCCACTAGTTATGAGTCCTCTCCATCAAATATTATAGAGGAAGTAAAAGAAATGATGAAACATTATACAGACATGATCATTGAGAAATATTGCCAGATGGCCATAGATGTTGATTTCTTAAAGCGTCAATAAAATCTGATGGGTACTAGAAATCCCAATATGAGGGAGGCCCATCACGATTCAATTGTAAGTGGTGTGGTGGATAACATTTTCCTCGTAATTTTTGTAATGTCAAATGCGATATATGTGAGAAGTCTGGTCTCTTAGCCACTACTTGTTGGAGTAGGTTAGTTCTCTTCAACAAGGTAGTCAATAATGTGGGTCTGTGAACCATCGTGCGAATAACAAGAAACTAAAGGAGAGGGCCTTGAGAAAATTTTGCAAAGGGGTAAAGCCACACTCAAGGAAATGGCCAGTGGGGTAAGTTCAATTGAAACTTTTCCAATTAGTAAGAGCTTGCCTCCTAAAAATGTTAGGGTAGTAACTAGGGGTCAAAAATTGAAGGTTGATTAGAAAGATGACCCTAGTACAAGTAAAGTTAATCCTAAACCTAGTAAAGATTATAAGAAGATGTTGGATGCCCATGCAGCTACTCTTAAAAATGATGTTGTTTTAGAGGATCCTATGGGCAAAAGAAAATGGAAATTGAAACAAAAGGAGGGCATTAATATTATCAAGAAGCCAAAAGCATGGTTGATATGGAAAGAAAAGAGAGTAGTGGCCAACTTTTGTGAGTTTGACTTAGCAAGCATGCTTTGTGAAGTTAAGCGGGATGTGAATCTACTACAACTGATTCAATTGTCACCGAATGTTCATAAGGAGTTCAAGAAAATCCTCATTGGGTTCTGTGGTTGAACCTTTTGGTATCCATCGAGTGAATAGCGAATGGTGGGAGCATGTAGAGAAGCATTGCCCTAGGGTATAGGCATATACCGATGGAATTTTAATAGACAATGCAGTGGTGGACCTTGACTTATCCGTAAACATTATGGCATTGTTTTTTTTAGAGATGCAGGGTCTACCAATTCAAAAATATATCATGACGGTTTTAAAAATGGTGGATGATAGTCTAAGACAACTGGAATGAATGGTAATACAAGTATATATGGCGGTTGCTAATATTAAGTGCATCCTTGATTTCCACGTTATCTGATTTGCTAGAAGACCAAGCTATCAATTGTTGCTTGGATGTTCGTGGATATTACATTCTAATTGTTTAGTGGATATCCCAATTGGTCGATTCATTTTTGGTCATGGATAAAAGAGAATAATTCTGGATGTATACCTTGAGTACCCATTGGATAAAAGGGCATTACCTCCCACTACAAAATGGGAGGCACTTGATGGGACCTCAGTCATGAGAACCTGAAGTTCTAGTGATTCTAAAGAGGGTTCTACCACACTGAGGAGGTTTACCAAGTTTGTTTAAATGAGCCAATAGAGGCAAACGACAAGATTCGTGATACTGATGTCATAGAGTTGGATCTTGGGACTCCCAATGATCCCCTCTCCATTAAACTCGGTACGATATTTATCTACTGATGAGCATGCAGATTATGTGGCGCTCATATAGGAGTTTAAGGATATATTCGCATGGATTTATGACGATCTGAAGGGAATCCCACCCTCTTTTTCCATGCAGACGATTCCATTGAAAGAAGGTAGTAAGCTAATAAGGTAGAAGGTTAGATGTATGCCTTTTGAGCTAAGAGAACCTCTTTTTGAGAAATTGATGCATTTAAGAAAGGCTGGTCTAATCTTTCCCGTTCAACATACAGAGTGGTTCTCACCATAGTAATAAGAAAAAGAAAAACCAAATGTGCATGTGTGTCGATTTTAAGAAATTGAACAAGCAAGGACTATTATCCTTTGCCCTTTATTGATCAGATTTTAGATCAATTTGTAGAGCAAGAGATAAACTCTTTCACGGACTATTTCGTGGGATATAATCAAATGGCTATACCTGGAGAGGATACATTTAAAATGATGTTCATTATAATTTTTGATACTTTTGCATACCATGTGACAGTTTTTGGCCTACATAATGCTTATGTGTCTTGGCAAAGTACAGCGGATAAGACATTTGTCAATGTATCCCTTGAAGCGCTTAAAGTTTTCATAGATGATTTGGGGTTAGCTACCATGACTTGTCAAAGACAATTGATTGTTCTATATGCATGTTTTGAGCAATGTTGTGTGAGTATTGCATGGCGTTGAATCCTTAGAAGTGTGTATTCAAGGTGCCTTATGGTTTGCTATTGGGTCATGTTATGAGTGCAGCTAGTATTGCCACCAACCCTAAAAAGGTGATTGTTATTGTGGCTTTAAGCCCACCCACTTGCCCTAGGGAGGTTCACAATTTCGTTTCATTTGTGGGATATTATTGTCAATTCATTAATTCATTGGCTGAATATTCACTACGCTTGACAAATCTTTTATCTCATAGCCATGTTTCTGAATGGATAGACACATGCAAAGTGGCATTTTAAGATGTCAAAATGGAATTATTCTAAGTGGAGGTTTTAAAAGCTTAAAAAATAGGTGAGGTATCCCAAATCTAAGCGGCACAGTTTTATCATCCTATTGCATTCACAAGCCAGAAGTTGGAAAATTCAGAGCTTTGTTACAGCTATTTGGAGAAGGTTTGCTTGGCTATGGTAAGCAATCGCTTAATCCTATTCTTAGACTTTGCCCTTAGAGAACTGGGGCATTGATTTTGTTGGACATGTGCATCCTTCATCTACTACGTGGAAGTGTTATATCATTGTGGCAATGGACTACTTTACAAAATGGTGCGAAGCATGAGCTACGATGAAGGACAATGCCAAGTAAATAACCAGCTTCATTATGGAGCCAAATAGTTTGTCATTTCGGTCCACCTAGGAAATTAGTGTCTGATCGTGGGACACATTTTCTGAATAAGATCATAGAAGCCTTGACTAAAGGTTTAAAAATTAAGTATATTAAAACTATCCCATATAATCCCCAAGTGAATGGACAAGTAGAGAGTACTAATAAGCAACTTGTGGGGATTTTATCCAAGATTGTATTTGAGGGTAAGCGCGACTAGGACAAGAAACTTCATGTGGTTGTTTGGGCTTACAATAATACGAAATTCAAGAGAGCAACATGCCACACCCCATTTAAGTTGATATATGGGGAAAAGTGTGTCTTGCCCTTGGAAATTGAGTTGTCTACTATCAAGTTTGAGTTGAACCATTCTCTGGGTCAAGAGGAATCATTGTAAGAAAGGTTGACCTCTCTAGTATATCTTGATGAGATTTGATCACATACTTTGTTACATCAAGAGATAGGGAAGAAGAGGATGAAAGTGCTTCATGACCTTTGCACAAAAAGATATAAATTTGTAAAGGGTTTGTCAGTTTTATATTATAATGCACATCTCAAATTATTTCCTGCTGAGTTAGAACCCAAGTGGGATGGTCCTTACAAAATTGTTCATATAGGAAATAATGCCTCTACAACCCTTTTAGCAGATTTGTAAGGGGTAGAGTTTAAAAATAAAGTAAAATTTAATAAGTTGAATCCCTATTATATGTAGGGTTTGACGTCGGACTCGGCACCTTTGCAGGTCTTCTAGGATCTAGCTTAAGCTTGTAGTAGGTACCAAGGAGATCGGATGGGCAAAATCATTCCTTATCTTGAACACCCATATTTAGAGCAGTGTTACCACCAAGATCAAGTGATCTGGTGGAGTAAGGGTTATCATATTACTGAGTGGCAAGACGGATCTTTTACTTGGGATATTAAGGTTTACTGCCACCATTGTCATAGGGTTCTTACTAGCATCCCTATTGATTTTAGTAAGGAAGAAGGGATTGTACCTATCATCCATCCTCTCTCTCAATTTGACTTTGATTACCATAAGTACGAGTAGGCTGATTGGTATGTCATGGCCTATCAATGAAGCATGGATCTATACTTTGTATTTTGACGGAACTTCACGAGGACCTGCTAAGCATGCCATGTTGAGATATCGAGCTCCACTCGTGATATGCCAGGGTGACCGTTGTGCATTTATGTCACTGACTTGTCAGTTGCAGATGCGGTTGGTACACTATCCATGAATAATAGCTACATGACAGCTATCCTTATCTACTCTAGTTTGTGGCTTAGTTAGTATGCCACCTTAGTTAGTTGAGTTTGGTTTGAGACCCATATATAGGGTTCTTCTATTTCTTTGTATGAGAGTTCTTTTGGCTTACACAACTAAGAAGAGGAAAACTGTTTTTCAGCCTCCACCCTTGTGTATATTCCCCCATTGTGCAAGCAAGAAAGCTACAAGTGAGACTCCTTCCTTCTCTCCCACAATCTTGACATGGTATCAGAGCCTTGTTCGTGGTAAGGAGCTCAAGAAAGCAAGCCAAGCTCGCGGTGTTCTGGTAAGAGGAGCAGTGTTGCTTTCATTTTCTGTTTTGGGAGCAGATCTCTGCAGGTAGCACAGCCGGAAATTGCAGGAGTGCATTGTCTCAGGTTGAGACGCCCTTCGCGGTGAAGCAAGAGGGCAGTATATGCTGCGGGAGCGGGGTTTAGCCCTCGGTGACCCTGTTTTTTTGATTTGAGGCCATTTTGGGGCCTGTTTTGGAGGCGGAAGTTTTCTGCACGCACTCAGGAAAAGGCCCAGTTTTATGCTGTGCGACCACTGTTCTACAGGTTGGTGAAAAGTTACCACAGAAATTGCATCGTATGCTTATGTGCAGAGACATTGGGAGTTACAGAATCATCCTTGGTTCCTGTTTATGCAAATCGTCACTAGGAAGTGACTATGTGGTCAAATACCACTTTCGCCAGTTTTGCAGATTTGCCCTTGTGAGGGTGAAGCTGAGTTTATGCAGTGACAGAATTTTTTGCAGTGTTCTGTAATGGCGTCTGATTCTCTTTCACAGATTGTAACTGAAAAGCTTGACAAGAACAACTTCCAAGCATGGAAGTTTAGAATGACGAATTTCCTTATGGGAAAAGGATATTGGGAATTTGTTGCAGGAAATGAAGAAGAACCAGTTCTTCCTGATGTTCCCAATCAACAGCAAATGCAGGCATTTAAAGCATGGCATGAGAGAGCCAGGAAAGTTATGTATTGGTTGTCTATCAGTATTTCAGACTCTATGATTGTGCATATTCAGGATGCAAGTACGCCAAAGGAGGCATGGGATACTTTGTCAAAAATGTATAGCACAAATACGCAAGCCAGGAAAATGCAGCTCAAGCAAGAGTTGCATAATGTGCAAAGAGAAAGTATGAGCATCAATGACTACCACATGAAGGTGAAGAAGATTGCAGATGCACTTGCTTCCATTGGGTCGCCAGCGGAAGATGATGATTTAGTTTCTGTGACCTTGAATGGTCTAGGAAAGGATTATGCACAGTTTCGGACATCCATTTCAGTTCGTGAAAGATTTCCTGATTTTGAGGAGTTGATTGCTCTTCTAATTTCTGAGGAGCAGAGAAATGGTGGTGCATCTTCTTCAGGAGGAACTTCAAAAGAAGCTGTCTTCTACTCAAATGCTGGAAGAGGTAGAGGCAGAGGTAGAGGAGGCCGATTTGGAGGCCGTGGTAGAAATCAGAATATGCAGCAAACTCAAGAAAATCAGTCCTATGGAGGAGGACGTGGTAACTCTAGAGGCAGGGGGAGCCAAAGAGGTCGTGGTGGATAGCAAAGAGGCCAAAATGCAAACAGTAATGTTGAATGCTACTACTGTGGTAAAATGGGTCATATGGCTAAAGACTGCTATAAAAAGCAGAATGACATAATGAATGGAAAACTGCAACAAGGGAATTATGCATCTTCTAGTAGATAGGGTGATGACAGAAATGAGCATTTGTTTATGGTGCAGCACATGAACAATTCTGTGACAAGTGTAGAAGAAAGCAACGATGTATGGTATGTTGACTCAGGTGCATCAAACCACATGACAGGTCATGCAGAATGGATGGAGGATGCAAGGAAAATGGAAAAACCAGGATTTGTGGAGACTGGTGATGATACTGCACATCCTATTGTGCAGATTCGAAAAATTCATTTGTCTATGCAGGATGGGAAAAAGAAATACATGTCCGATGTATTTCATGTCCCGAATATCACCAAGAATCTGGTTTCCATTGGTCAAATGGTTGAGCAGGGCTTGCAGGTCAGATTTAATCCTCATGGATGCTTTGTTGAGGATATGAAAAATAAAGGTCGCTTGATAGCAAAAGGAAAGAAGAAGGGCAGAATGTTTACGTTGGATGCAGACATGTCTGAATTGAGTGCAGCAATGTTTGCACATGGGACCGGTGTAGTTGCAGATATTGATATCTGGCATAAACGCATTGGTCATGTTAATGTACAGCGACTTAAATCAATGTAGGCCCAAAATATTGTTGCAGGATTGCCAAAATTCAAGGTTGCAGAAATGCATAAGATATGTGAAGCCTGTCAGTTTGGAAAACAGGCAAGGAAACCATTTCCTAGACATGTTCAAGAGAGTAAGAAGCCATTGGAATTAATCCACTCTGATGTGTGGACTACTAAAGCTGCATCTCTTGGAGGCTGTCATTATTTTGTCACTTTTATTGATGACTATAGCATAAAAGTTTGGGTGTATTTTATGAAAAAGAAAAGTTAAGTGTTTGGGCATTTCAAAACTCTTAAAGCTATGGTTGAAAAAGAAACAGGCCTGCAAATAAAATGCCTAAGGTCAGATGGAGGGGGAGAGTACCTCTCAAATGAGTTTGCAAGGTTCCTGCAGGAGCATGGTATAAAGTAGCAATATTCATGCAGTCATACCCCACAGCAAAATGGAATTGCAGAAAGGAAAAACAGGCATATTGGAGAGGTATCTCGTGCCATGCTCAATGAAAAAGACCTGCCAGATTTTTACTGGGCTAAAGTAGTTGCTACAGCAGTCTATATAATGAACAGGACTCCCACTGCAGCAATACATGGGATGACTCCAGAGGAGAGGTATACTGGTAGGAAACCAGATATTTCTCATTTGAAAATTTTTGGTTGCATTGCCTATGTACATGTGCCAGATGAGTTGAGATCCAAGTTGGATCCAAAAGCTGAGAAGTGCATCTTTATTGGTTACTCTCTGCAGCAAAAAGGGTATAGATGCTATAACCCTTCTACTCGTAAGTTTACAGTGAGCAGAGATGTTTTTTTTAATGAGATGAGTAGCTGGTATAAACCAGTAAATGTGATTGATGATGTAGATGCACAAAATTCACAGCAGCAGTCACAAAATATTAGTGGATCTGGAGCATCCTCTAGCAGTGGTTCACATTCTTCGCCATGGACAAGCAGATTGAGATCAGGAGAATCTTCTCAAAGCAATGCAAATAGTGGTATGCAGGTATCACGAAAAGGAAAAGAGAAGGTAGATCAGCCCATGTTTGATGTGAATGCAGGTCACTCTTATGTGGATGGTGAATCCAGTGGCTCAGAACAAAGCATTGATGATGAGTTGGGTATTCCTTCTATTGTTACACCTGGAGTAAGGAAGACCAGGGATGTTTTGAGAGCACCTGGGAGTGAACCTACTTTGCGCAGGTCTATGAGAGCTAGGTATCCTGTGGATAGGCTGAAATATGATGGATTTACAGCCATTCACTATGCATATATGGTCAAAGTGATACAGGAACCAGAACCCACTTCTTTTGAGCAAGCCATGGGAAAAGAAAAATGGGAGAAAGCCATGGATGAAGAAATGGATGCCTTGGAAGCAAATACTACATGGGAGTTAGTACCTTTGCTTAAAGGTAAGAATGCAATTGGCTGTAAGTGGGTTTATAAGGTGAAGCACAATGCAGATGGTTCTGTGAACAGATACAAGGCAAGATTAGTAGTCAAGGGGTATGCACAAACATATGGCATTGACTATGAAGAAACATTCAGTCCGGTTGCAAGGATGGCAACCATAAGAGTAGTCATTGCTATGGCTGCATCAAAGGGATGGTCTTTACATCAGATGGATGTAAAGAATGCCTTCTTGCATGGTGATTTGCAAGAAGAGGTCTATTTGGAGCAGCCACCAGGTTATGTGCATGTTGTTCATCCTGAGTTTGTTTGCAGGTTGAAGAAAGCCTTGTATGGCTTGAAGCAAGCACCTAGAGCATGGTCTGACAAGATAGGACAGTATCTTGTCACTATTGGCTTTCAGATTTCCAAGGCAGATTTCTCACTTTATGTGAGAAAAACAGAGAAAGGTATTATGCTACTTATCATTTATGTTGTTGATTTGATTATGACAGGTGACAGTGATGAAGATATCCTTCATGTGAAAATGCTATTGAAGCAGAAGTTTGAGATGAAGGATTTGGGAGAGCTGCGTTATTTCTTGGGCATTGAGGTGATTAGATCACCAAGTGGGATACATCTCTTGCAAAGGCAGTATAGATTGGACATGCTGTCCAAATATGGGATGACGGGCTGTAAGCCTATTTCAGTTCCTTTGGAGCAGAATGTGAAGCTGAGCACAGATGCAGGTGAGCTTCTGGAAGACCCTACTATGTACAGACGCATAGTAGGAAGCTTGATTTATATGACTATTATTAGGCCAGATTTGAGCTATGTTGTTGGATTGGTAAGTTAGTTTATGCAGGCTCCAAGGAAACCGCATTTGGATGCGGCTAGACGCATACTCAGGTATGTGAAGTCCACATTGCAGTATGGACTATTTTATGAGACTGGGATTCAGATACAGTTGCATGGATACACTGATGCTGATTGGGTTGGTAGCATTTCTGATAGACGATCTACCAGTGGATATGTGTTCTCTTTTGGGAGTGCTGCAGTCACTTGGAGCAGCAAAAAACAGCCTACAGTTGCCTTGTCGAGCACAGAGGCTGAGTACAGGGGCGCAGCAATGGCTGCATGTGAGGTAGCTTGGTTGCATAAGCTACTTTATGATATGCATCAGCCTACAGATGGGCCAGTTGTCATTTATTGTGACAACATGAGTAGTATACACTTGGCAAATAACCCAGTCTATCATGCTAGAACAAAGCACATTGAGGTGCATTATCACTATGTGCGGGAGAGGGTTTTACAAGGTCTTATTGATCTAGTTTATGTCAGCACAGAGGATCAGGTAGCTGACATATTTACGAAGGCATTGGGCGCAGAGAAGCTGCGTAAGTTCAGAGACCTGCTTGATGTGCAAGAATTGGGATTGAGCTCGAGGGGGAGTGTTGAGATATTGAGCTCCACTCGTGATATGCCAGGGTGACCGTTGTGCATTTATGTCACCGACTTGTCAGTTTGCAGATGCGGTTGGTACACTGCCCATGAATAATAGCTACATGACAGCTATCCTTATCTACTCTAGTTTGTGGCTTAGTTAGTATGCCACCTTAGTTAGTTGAGTTTGGTTTGAGACCTATATATAGGGTTCTTCTATTTCTTTGTATGAGAGTTCTTTTGGCTTACACAACTAAGAAGAAGAAAACTGTTTTTCAGCCTCCACCCTTGTGTGTATTCCCCCATTGTGCAAGCAAGAAAGCTACAAGTGAGACTCCTTCCTTCTCTCCCACAATCTTGACATGCCTTAGAGTTGTTATGCAAATGGGAGTTTACTTAGGCACTACTTGCACTAATAATATGGAAAATTACTAGGCCTTAATCATGGGGCTGAATATAGCCCAATGTGGTGGTATTCGTTGTTTATTGGTAAAAGGCGACTTGTAGTTAGTGATCGATCAATTGAATGGAACTTATAGTGTGAGGGATGCCAATTTTGTATATATACTTGAGATGTTTGAGATAGTGACTTATTAGCTGGTCCCTTGTTGGTGGAATCACTTTGCGAATTCATTGGAAAATTCAACCTTTGTTGAGAATATATTTCTCAACTATGGTCCTAAGGGGTTATTAGTTGCCCGATTTTATTAGCCAAGGACTACTGTGGGAACTGTTTGCTGACATATCTTGTTATGGCCGTTGATGGTTAGTATGGGTGATGAGTCAGGTAGTAATGAACCATCTTTTTATTCTTTCGTGGATGCATAGGATCATTAAACAACACATTCATTGGACATCCCTTGCTATTTATGTAGGGGACCTAGCTAATAATATGATGCATTTAGTGTAGCGCATAGCTAATAATCTGATGCATTTAGTGTAGGTCCCATGCAGCCATCCCTTGGTTTTGTGTAGTATTTTGGTATGATTAATATGCGGACCAAGGATTTATTTTCAAGCATAAGATGGTATATGGTGTGCTTTATAATGATCTTTTTGTTAGGCCAAGAGGGCTATTTATTTTGTAGTTTAGTGATTGATTTCATAAGGCCAAGAGGGCCATGTATTTGTTTGGTGTGGGTGCATTAATGGTTTCTTGTTTTAGTGATGCACTGAACAGATTCAATGGAGTACTTGGAGCAAGCCTCTTGCTATGAAAAAGATTCTTTTTTAATGATGCACTAAACAGATTCAATGGAGTACTTGGAGCAAGCCTCTTGCAATGTAAAAACTTCTTGTTTTAGTGATGCACTAAACAGATTGAATGGAGTACTTGGAGCAAGCCTCTTGCTATGCAAAAGCTTCTTGTAGCCAAGTCCAGGTGATGTCGTTTCTTTTCGAGTTCTTTCCCTTTGTGCTATACATGTATATGTATATGTGGGAAATTTTATTCTTTTGGAGACCAACAAGTCAAGGCATAAAGTCTCAAAGTTTAGGTTATGTGTGTTTGAGGAGGTTTGAGTAGTTTTCCACCTCCTGTAAAGACATTGGTAGGCACTCTAAGAGATGATTTTGAGAGTAGTCATTAGTGATCCTATCTACTATAGCCAACTAGGTAGCTATTTCTAGGAGCTTCTGTTTGTTGTGTGAGGCAAATAGAGAAGCCTACCAAATAAAAGAAAGAGAAGAAATAATTAACATATCTGAAGACTATAGTATACAGAGGTGTGTAGCAAGGGTTTCTGACCCCTGAACAAAAGAAAAAGAAAAAAAAAGAAAGAAATATTAAGAGCAGATGATCATCAACTTGCAAAGGCTTGGTAGGTTCTTGGGGACAAGTTAAAGACCCGGGCCGATGCCTTGTCTTCCTACTGGTGATGTCTAGCCGAAAAAATAAATAAGGATGGTTGGAGCGAACATAAAAGTGAGTAAAAGAAAAGGATTTTGTATCACCTTATGAGCACTTAGTAGGTTCTTAGGAGCCAAGATAGGACGTCTTGAGACCAATGCGGTGTTCTCCTTGGGACACTATACACTCAACTCCCTCCTTTTTACATGCCCAAGTATCAACTCCAAAAGTATCAAAAAGTGATAAATCCAAAATATCTACTAGGCTATAAGAGTCCTAGCCAAGTAGATGCTCATGGTCTAGTTGTCCTAGGTCCAATAGGCACGTCAAACCACCACTTAGGATGACTCCTTTGATAACTCTTTTTAGCCGTGTCTTGGCGCAGTTGGTTAGCAACTAGCTCTAGATCTCTGTCAAATTATACTTGACCTATCCCTTGTGATCTTCATGCCTTGATGTTATCAGGGGATAGGGTGAGAGTTGTGTTTGTGTTTTATTGTGTATTCTCTTTGAAGCAACTTGATGCTCTTTATGGTTTCTTTATGTGCAAATCACTTCATGGATTCAACAGATTGAGTCACCCTATCTCACGGTCAACAATGAGAGAAAAATTTTAGACCTGATTTAGAGCGTAAAAGTGACCCAAGATGCCTAAAAGAGTAAATTTTCATGAAAAATGAATCAAGAGAGCAAATCAAGGAGCTGGAGTTTTTCTAAATGTGTTTCGATGCCAAGAATCCAATGCAAGTCTCTATTCGTCAATTGAAGGTCATTTGACCTCCCATTTAATGGTCCACAAGGTATGGCGATGTGAAGTGGCTATCGGATCTTGGAGCCAAAAAGTACATAACTAAGGCCAACTTGATAAATTTTGATGCCATGAAGCCAATTGTCTAGTCGGATCACGATTTTGAGCTCATTTGCCCCTCTATCTAGGTCGAAACCACTTGTAGATAAGTGTAAACATGTGACAATGAACCAAATACGTTAATGATTTATATTAATGACCAATTAGTAGAGTTTAAGCTCATTTTTCCTCATGAGATAGGGGCACAATTTTTTTTGTGCCCCCTCAAAACCATGATTTCACCATTTGGCCTGGGGGGAGAGATGGAAAATGCTCCACGGAATTGGATCCATAATTTCTTCACTCCGTATCGCCTCTAATTGCACAAGAAACGATCGAATAAATAGAAAGTTGCAAGTTTAGTATTTCTCTCTCCTCCTCTCTCCTCTCTACACCTTGTTCTTATGGCTTATTCCATGTGAGAGAGGGGGTGGGGGTTGAGATGATAGAATTTGGTTGTGTGATGATGCTCAAGCATTATGGAGTGTAAATCGAAGGTTAGGGATGCATTAGGCGGCTATGGAAGAGTGTCAATGACTTCTCGACTTTGAAATGCGTGAAGATTTGTATTAAATTAAATGTATAAGTACTTGGTTTTGATGTTTAATGCTTATTCTTTCATGCATAATGTGGAAAATGGTTTCAAATGATTGAATATGATTTCTAGTGCTTGAAAAATCAGAATTTTTAGTTGGTTCTTGTTGTTTGTATAATAAAAATAAAAACAAGAAAAGTCACAATGCAAGAATTGTGGGATTTTGAAAAAATTGAGGGTTTTATGGATTTTCATGGTTCTTTTGGTGTTCACATGGGGTCATATGATGTAAAGTGCTGGTTTTTTGTTCGTGTAAGCTCTACATGCCTAAAAATAAGATAAACCATTAATAAAAAATAAAATAAATCATAGAAAAATAGAAAATATGGAAAAATAGGTTTTATTCATGGAAAAGTTACAAAAAATTATAAATTTGTTCATGAATGTATGGTGAGGCTAGGGCATGAGGTTTAGCCTTAGTTTATTCCCATTCTTTATGTTATAGTGAATGTTTATCATTTTTATCATAGGAAAAATACTTTTCAAAATACTATTTACACCTACCGAAACGAATGCAAAACCTTAAATGGTAGGGAAAAAGGGATTATGATAGGTGAATATCATCGCAATTCTGATTTTATGCATATCTTGATATATAGGATTAGATTATTTTATGGTTTTTTTTTTAAATTTGAAAGAGACAGTAGCACAAGTTACTTCAGTGTTGCCTTAGCAAGCAACGACGCACTGTGTTAGAATGAAGTCATGAAAAGAATTGTTTATGCACATCCAAATTGTTTGATCAATAAGTTTACTTGTTTGTGTTGTGTACTCTATGGCATTTACTTTGCATCTGGAGCCCCAACAGGAACACCAAAGAAAAGTGAATTCTCTTGCAAGAAAATCTATCTTGTAACATCAACAAGCTTTTATTTCATTCTTTTGATCTTCAAAACAAAGAAAATAACAATTCTTCACGCAGCATCATAGTAGATTTCTCCCACGAATTTGATAGAATCAGCCATAATCTTCAACATCTTCATAGAATCCATCAATATAACAAAGAACACAAAAGAATACACCATCTTTTGAATGAAAATCAATCACATAGTATTCATCTTCAATGTCTTCATAGTTCTCTCTCTCAATCTCTCATATACACTTACACTGTTTTGATAGATTTGACTATCTCTGGCTATCTCTCTCTCTCTCTCTCTCTCTCTATCAATAGTACATCATATCCTCACTACAATGCTCTCATAATAGCCCTCAATAATCCTTCTTAGGTCATGGATGCACCTCCCAAGAGGTATGTCTGATATGAAGAGTCATCAGAGCCACTACAGTGTCTTTTCACAGCTCACTACTGTCACTGTCACTTAGTCTTCTCTTCAGTCTTCAGCAGCTGCTTCTTCCACTTGTTTTAGCTCTTTTGAACTTAGATTCATCCTTTCCAAAAGTTAGAAAACTTTTCAAAACTCACACATACATTCTACAGAACACTTACAGAAGGTCTACAGAACAGTTACAGTACAGCACCAGAACAGCTACGGTATAGTTACAGTACAGAGACAGAGCAGAGACAGAGGCTCTACAGAAGGTCATCAGAACCTCATAACCATTCCAAACTATCAAAAAATATTCAATAAGATTTCAAAAGATCTCAATCTTCATCAATCATCAATCCATGCTTCATACAGAAGACAATCAAAACAAAACAGAAGCTATACAGAATGTATATAGAGCCAATCAGAACCTCAACAGAACCTATCAGAACATCACAGAACCTCATATCTCCACTGAGAATCATCATGAACTTTCAAAACATAATCAATATCATCCAAAACACTCTCAAATACTTCCTTTAACAACCATACATCACTCTAAACCCATCAAAAATCAATCATTCAGACCTCAAAAACAACAAAAATCAGTCAAAAATTCAGTATTTTTCCACTCTCAACAGCATCTGCATATGTGGTATCACGAGATTTATCTAATGGATACATAGCACTTGTTTTCAAATGATTGACCCAGTTAATTGTGATCTGGTTCCCTAAGCCATAGGTCTAGTGAAATAGTTTCCTTTAGGGCTAATGTGGTGAGGATTAAATTATCTCCTAGAACATTTCATTAAAAGAGAGGACTATGATGCACATATACTTTATGTTGAAATGGCATATCTTGGGGCTAATCCTTGGGATGTAGGAGAGTCATAGTGGGGCCATAACAATAAGCTAGGGGGTGCTCCCTTTGTTTAAGCTATAAGGTGCTAGATGCCATTATATTTGGATACTCCAATTGCTTTGGAGTCAAGAAGGCAATACATTGGACCACAATTTAGAAACAATATCTACAAATGCATTATTTGGTTAATTAGTTCATAGTGTCTATATGCTCCTGGCCGCGAGGCTATGGGGCTGTTTAGATGAGTTTAGGAGACTCAGCTAGAGTCCTAGAGCCAGTGTCATGGTCCCAACAAAAGGTGGTGCATTTTTTGAGAGCCGCTAATAAGTGGCGGATTTGGAATCTTGGTTACTTAGGGACTAGTCAGTCAGTTTATGCCAAAGAGCACCAAGATTAATCCATTATTTCTCGATAAACACCATCAAGCCAAGATCCAAAAACAAGAAAGAGTTGAACGGGCTACATGATGGGCTAACATTGTTAGGAGGTATTCCCCTCAACCTAGTAGCTCGATAATCATATGAGGGAGTGGCCTTAATGACCCTAGGAGCACAAACTATCCATTAGGAGGAGGAAGCTCGGGTGCTCTCTTCTCCCAGTAAGTCAGCCCACTTCAAGTAGAGTTATAGTCACATCATCACAAACTCCTGCAATAAGTCCAATTGTCATTATGGTACAACCTATTGCGATTCCTAAGGTAATGCCAAATTTGCCAACTTTAGGTTACTCCCTACTCATATTTAATGGGTTAGGAGAGGAGGATGCAAAGCTTTACATGAGTTTAATTGTCAATTTTAGGACGATGTCACATGGAATACGTGCGGGAGTTTGCGAAATTCACTCATCCGCAGGGATGCTTTGCGAGAGGGAGCAAGATCAAGATTGATTCGAGACAATAGATTTGATGACAAAGGTCTAGTATATTGCAGCTCTATTCCAAGTACAAATCCAAAGAAATATTAAAAATCCAAAGCTCAATCAGGAGAGCTAAACCCATAACCATCTTTTAGCTCTTTTGATTTCAAAATCTCTGTCATTAAACAAGCTCATCTTCATGAAGCGGATTGAAGCCACAACAGATCCGCAAGCCTAAGCCTGAGTCCATTATGTTTTTTTTTTGCTTTCCAAAAACTCACGGATACTATTAATGAACAAATCTGTTGCTTTTTCATGATTAAACTGGAAATCAAAATTAGAAACTGAAGGAAAAGCAAGTGTTCTAAATCCCTCATCTAAAGTTAGTATTCTGCTCATGTTCTGTTTAGGTCCATGCTCTATCTCTAATTTTTTTTAGTTTTTGCCCATGCGACTCTTTGAAAACATTAAGATCCCTCCCTTGAACCATCATTGTACATACAACCATTGTACAAATAGAGCTTTGTCAATATCTGTACCAGCTGTACACACATAAATGGATGAGAAGCCTTTAGCTTTTGATGATGGTTCTCTGATTTGAGCCATCCGCTGTATAGCACCTGGAGCACTTTTCTTGTCAAGCCCACCTTCATGAGTTGTATGTTGCAATGCACGTTGGATGCATTGTTTCATAGGTAGGTCCAAAACCAGTGCATGCTCTTCTACATAAAGCTTCCTTGGTAGCTCCACAAATTTCTATTGTTGATCCCTATTTAAATTGCATCTATCTATGAGAACATTATATCCTTTCTTTAAGGATCCTTCTGCATACTTCAGACATTGTTCTCTAGATCCCCACTTTCCATTTGATATAACATCATGTGTTCTCTGTGGGATGATAGAAGCTTCGTCAATGTTTGGGATTCTTCTGCTGGCAGTCACAACCATACTTGCAGATGCACTTCATCGAATTGAACTTGTTTAGATTGACGTTCACACTCATGATGCCCCTTTAGAACCTCCAATGCAAGATTATGCCTCTTCCCCTATACACAATGGCGGCCTGTAATTGCACTAACCTATAGTTGCGATAGCCTCAGTAGTCGACGAAATTAAGTCCTTGATAGCTGGAAAGAACATGAGCCATCAAGATTGGCAACTCCTGCTTATCTTGACATTAAACTGCATATACTAAAAACCCTTGTCATCATTTTAGAATTTTATGGATATATAAACAACGTAGACACACAAGCAAGCATTCATATGACCTAGCACACACACAGACATACACACGAGTTATATGTGCTTGAGTACTACTTAGAAAATACAAGAAATTTAGGATGGAGCCAAGCAATCAAATTTTGAGTCAATCAGTTCAAACTGAATGGCAAATGAAAGGTGCACACAATGGAATCAATGAAAGGCATAGTAACCTCTAGAATAAAATCCTATAAGACTTTGTTCATCCCATTCATCATATGAGCAACCAAATTAGTAGCACCCTGTGGAAGCATACACATCCAGACAAGGCCTAAAGGTGTCTTCATCATAGTCAAATCTCTACTCTTAAGGGCAAGCTAGAACTGCGGTTGTCAAGAAAATAGATAGCACGTCCAACAAAAGCCTCAGTGAGCTCATCCACAATAGGTCATGCACCAACATTCCGTAGAGTGACTATATTCACCAGATGTAAGTCCTATATGAATTTGAGTGTCCCAATCTTCTTGGGAACTGTGAACCATCTATTAGAATACGGAGCTGATAATAGTTCTAGAATCCCCATCCTGAATCTACTCATTCAAAAGCTCCACCAATTTAGGCAAGTGAGCTCTAGGCATAGGAATAGGCCAAAGATTCCAAGAGACATGTGAAATGGTAAAAAAAACCATAGGCATCACAACCCTAGGATCAACACATCCTATCTCATGTGGGAAAAAAGAAAAGGCTCTCCCATGTCTGCTCAACATCTCCTCAAAACATCTCACCTCAGCTGCTATTGAAAGTAAAAAATCTTATGTCCCAATCTTCATCTCTTTCAGTGTTTGGGCTAAAAACCTATGTCCAATACCTGCAGGATCTCGTAAAGGAGGCTACATAGCTACTCTCTTAATCGTCTCATCACTATCCAAAGGTAGTGGTCTTGCAAACTGGTCTTGACCTTCTTGTCAATTGTCTTATATTTTCTATGTACTTTGGCTTCTTTGCTACAACTTGTAAAATTCATCCCTTGTTGTAAATACCCTGGTAAACACAAATTTTGCTATGTGTAAAGAGCACCCAACTCTTCTGACTGACAAAAATCAGCCATATCTTTTTCAAAATACATATGAATAGCCCAACACTGAGACTCATAGCTTACTTCAATTTGTTGTAAATCCTATTTGTTGCTGTAAATCAGCACCCTTAAAACTTTTTTCTGAAATATTTTAGCAATGAACACTTTTTGCTGAGAATTCTCAACACCCAAATTTTCTTGTAGCATAAAATCAGCAATTTCACAATACATCGCCAAAGAATGGACCTGTAAGACATATGATAGCTCTTGATTTTCAGTTTTCAGCAATGCTGAAAGATCCTCCATAGTATCTGAGTATGACAACCCATCATAGAGACCATCTACCCTTATCTTGTAAAAGACCTACAAGCTTCAATTCTTTTTCTTTTCTCTTCAAGTACTATCTCGTAGCTCTAGGCATGTCCGTAATATGCTAAAAACACAAAGTACTTTTAGCACATACACACCAAAAACCCTTAGGAAAAACTACCATCACTAGGAGGCGAGAGCTTTCCCTGTCTCGTACCACTATCATCTCGCAAGACACTGGTACCTAAAAAAAATCTGGCTCTCGTGCTAGAAGAGGGGAATCCCTCAAAGAATCCTTATTTTGCTAATGGTTGATACAAACTGTCATGAACTAGACAGCCCTCTTTCCATCCTTGCTTTGGATCTGTGCATAGGTAGACCCATCGTCCACAACCTTAGTCTCCATCCAAGACTCAACAATGAATGGTTGCCCTAAAATAATAGGATAAGAACAAGAGTTCTGCATGTAGTGTTGTTGGCCGCATGCATGCGCCAACCATAATCCACATCAACTGGCCATCTACCGATATCATACAATCCATGCACGATGACATTAATCTGAGAGCCATGATCCAAAAGAGCAACACAAGGGGTCTCCATCTCACCAAGCTTGACTACCGTCTCCGTAGTCACATGAGCCTGGTGACTACGAGAAAAATGGCTATGAGGCACCAATTTAGGTGCATCATCACTCTTCGCATATTGTACGGGCTGAAGTGAAGGCTAAAGAGTCTTCTTGGACTACATACAAAAATCTCCATCTGTAGACTCCTCAGTAATCTCCTCATCAGAATCAATCTCCTCAATTTGCAAGACATAGATAATAGCCTCAACACAACTGCTAAAGCATCTCGATGGATCATATCATGTGTCGGCTCTTCAATAGTTTGCCATTTTCTTTTAATGAAGTCAATGATAACATCATGAAATTCTCTTTTAGCAATTCCCAAGACATCAAGGGTGAATTCAATTTTACAGTTAAGAATCCGATCCTCAAGCATCTTCTTCAAGTCTATAGTCGTCTCAATGTCGGAAAGAAGCTTGAATCCAGGTTGCTTATTTGGCTTCGAATCCTTTGCCTTTGGGCTTTCTAATCTTCCTGTACTTTTGGTTTTTGAACATCAACCATACTGTGCTCTGGTCCTAAAGAAGAAGGCTAAAAAACTGGATCACTCCTCCTAGTCACCCTCTTCAAACCTTCAGGTTGATCATCATCTCTTTTCCGCTTCTTCTCAACAAGTGCTTCGAATCCTTGAGATTTCGCCATATAGGCATAGATAGAAAAGACATCAACTCGATCATACCATCCGAGTCCCTTTCCTGATCTCATCACCTATGGCTGAAAGTTTGGATATTGAAGCTTTCCCCTTTTTCTTTGCATCCAGTGCTTTCTTAGGACCATAAAGGAGATTTGTCCTTGGGCAAATGCTCTTACTGAAGGCCATAGGCCGTAGCTTCTCTTGCCATCTCTCTCGCATCACATAAAAAGAGGGCAAAAGAGACTCCTCTAACAATTTCTTCATACCACCCTTACCAAAATTTGGTTTGATTGGCTGGTCTATATCTCCAAAACATATCATCTTGTATTTCCAGACTACCAAGTTTAGCTTTTTCACCTCTTCAAAATCTTAACAGTCCTTTAGCTCATGATTTGGACTATCACACCACATACAACGACGGACATGATCACTCCTATAAGAATTTGCAGGAGTAGAAGAAGTTGGGGCTGAAACTGGAGTTGGACTGAGCGGCTGTTGCTTCATTCTAGTCATCTTGATTTGTAGGTCTTTTAAGTTCTTTGATATCTCCTCCACCATATCTTCCACATTCAGTTTTGCAGCTAGTCTGACAATCACAATAGGAATAAGCATAGGCATAGACATAGACTGAAAAATAGGAGTAGTGGATGGTGCAATAGGAGAAGTAGGAGAAGTCCTGGTAGGAGAAGACATCGTTGGTGGTGATTGCATTCCGTTCTGCAAGCGAGCCTTCAATCTTCGCCTCTTTGTCACTGTAGAAATTGCATTGACAGCGTCCTTCCAATCTGTCTTCAGTCCCATAGGCTACGTACGGTCCTCTATCAACTCTTCCAACTCATCCTGAAGTGCAGTATCGGTTGCCTGTAAGAATAAGTCATCTTTCTCTGAGTTCAAAGCTCTTTTCTCTAGTGCATCCAACTGGTTGTATCACTCTTCAAACTTTTGCAACAATTCAGAAGCAAAAAGTCCTTTGTTGGGCTAATAAACCCACTCTCTAAATGTGTTTCGCGTAGCAATACCATAATCCTCCAAAAAATATTTTTCTTTGAGCACTTTCTTGAAAGCATCCCAGTTAGAGACCTGTACAAACAGATCTGTTACCTAACCTGCAAAGCAGGCATGACAAGCCGTAAGAAATATTTTCTCTAGTTGGTCAAAACTCAAAAAAGTGCATCTAGCTTTCAAAGGCCTTAATGTAGGCTAAAACATTCCATTCATCAAATAATTTTCGCTCACTAACCACAACCTTGATCACCTTACTTGCACCAAGCATATGCTCTTGTTCTTGATGCAACAGTCGTTGTTGATCCAACTACTGCTAATGTAATTGCTGCTACTGCTGCATAGATAATTGCATCTACTGATTTTGCATCATAATGGTTGAAGAAAGAGTTTGTAACAAAGTCGTCATCTCATCGGTTGAAAAGGAAGAAACAATCAACGATGAAGGTCGATTATTCAAAGGGTCTCCCATCTCGATGATCAGAAGTGATTCTTTCACGTTGAGTTCACCAGATGTCACACGGAATATGCGCGGGAGTTTGTGAAAGTTATGGTCATCACCACGACGCTTTGCGAGATGGGAGTGAGATCAAGATCAATTCAAGACAATAAATTTGATGACAAAGATCTAGTAAATTGCAGTTCTATTCCAAGTACAAATCCAAAGCAAGATTACAAAATCCAAAGCTCAATTAGGAGAGCTAAACCCATATACATCTTTTAGTTCTTTTGATTTCAAAATCCCTATCCTTAAACAAGCTCATCTTCATGAAGCGGAATGAAGCCACAGTAGATCCACAAGCCTAAGCCTAAGTCCATTATGATTTTTTTGTTTTCCAAAAACTCATGGACAGTACTAATGAAAATATATGTTGCTTTTTCATGGTTAAACTGGAAATCAGAAGTAAAAATTGAAGGAAAAGCAAGTGTCCTAGATCCCTCATCTAGAGTTAGTATTCTACTCATGTTCTGTTCAAATCCATGCTCTCTCTCTCATTTTTTTCAGCCCTTGCCCATGCAACTCTTTGAAAACATTAAGATCCCTCCCTTGAACATCATTGTCCATACAACCATTGTACAAACTTAGAGCTTTATCAACATCTGTATCAGCCGCATGCTCTTCTATACAAAGCTTAAGCCTTACTTGATAGCCCCACAAATTTCTATCGTTGATCCCTATTTAAATTGCATCTATCTATGAGAACATTATATCCTTACTTTAAGGATCCTTCTACATACTTGAGGCATTGTTCTCTGGATCCCAGTTTTCCATTTGATATAACATCTTGCGTTCTCTGTGGGATGATAAAAGCTCCGCCAGTGTTCAAGATTCTTCCGTTTGCGGTCACAACGGTACTTGCGGATGCGCCTCATCAGATTGAACTCGTCTAGATTGACGTTCACACTCATGATGCCCCTTCAGACCCTCCAACGTAAGATTATGCCTCTTCTCCTTTCCACACTAAATCCCCCTTATCTTCACATTAAACTACACACACTAAATCCCCTTGTCATCATTTTAGAAGTCTCTGGATATATAAACAACATAGACACACAAGCAAGCATTCATATGAGCTACCACACATAGAGACATACACATGGGTTATTTGTGCTTGATTACTTCTTAGTGCATACAAAAAATTTAGGATGGAACCAAGCAATCAAATTTTCAGACTATTAGTTCAAACTGAACGACAAACGAAAAGACACACACAATGGAAAATGAATTCCCAATGAAAGTGACTAATGAGTTCAAATCCTAGCCAAAAACTTTAACGAGAGACATCTAATGATGCTCTTTAATATGACCCTGAAAGGGAGGGATGCAATGTGGTATCATGGCTTAGATGCGGGTACCATAATCACGATTGATATATTCTTTGTAGACTTAGAATTCCCCTTGAAAGAGGTAGTTAGTATTGGTGGCTGCGTATGCTAAATGTGACACGTCAAGAGCCCCATGAAAATTCCCAAGCATATGCCAAGAAGATGAAAGAGGTGTTTTGAAAATTACAAGAATCTATTACTATCCCACTTGCTACCCAATTGCAATATTTCTTACATGGATTTTACTTTAATATCCAAGTGCGGTTGGTGTCCCTCTAGGAGATATAGATACTACCATAACCAGACCAAAGGAAGTAGAGTCTTGCTTACAAGTGGCCTATACATCGAGGGAAAATTTAAATTTGAGCCTCGATCTTGGAAATAAACTGGGATTAGTTAGTGGAGATCAAGGTGCGATCAGTACCTTTATGTAACCAACCCGAATGGTAGAAAAAGCATGATGCAAAACGTGCCTTTGTTACCAACTCCTTAATGTTGTACAACCAACTGTGAGCCAAAGAGTTGGGTAGCTCTTGAAGCCACTAGCTATGAGTCCTTTGTATCAAATATTATAGAGGAAGTAAAATACATGATGAAACATTATATAGACATGATCACTGAGCAATATTGCCAAATCACCATAGATGTTAATTTCCTAAAGCGTCAAAAAAATCTAATGGGTACTAGAAAGCCCAATGAGGGGGGTGCGGAAAATTTGAGTTTGCAGCAAGAAGAATGTGCACAAGAGGGAGATGAGATATCAAAGTACAAGAACAACATCTTGCTTACTAAGTTGCTCAAAGTACAACTTGGGCACACTCTATCTCTCACTTGATAGTGACCCATAGGTTATTTATATAGCCTCCGCCAAGCTAGGGTTAGGGTTTCCCCTGCCCCTTAAGGCCATTCACATATCTGCCCTCATAGACCCTTTCTTAAGGTGAATTACCATGCCTATATTGCAACACCACCCTCAATGCCAGGGTGACATTGCATCACAAGACATGTTAAAGTTCCCCCCTCCCCCCCCAATCAAATGAGATGCCTTTATAAATTAGGCTACAAGGATATTCATAGGTAGAGGATGTTACAAGACTCAAAAGAGTCAGTCATCTGTGGATTGGGGGGCAAAGTTGGCCTCCAATTCCTTAGATACTGGTGAAACATTGGGACACTTATTGGTGATATGCCCGATTTTTTTGCATTTGTTGCACTTCATTTTGTTAGGGTATTTCTTCCAGCAATTGCTTACAATATGCCCTTTTTTGTGACAGAAGGAGCACTTAGTAGAAGTAGTATGGACTAACACTTGCTCATGGGAAGTGGATACTGAAGTTCCTTCAGTATGGTCTCTCTTATCTTCATCCAGGCAAGACTGGATGGTACTTGCCAAAGTTGGGGTTCGGGATATTAGTTAGGGTAGTCACAAGGGTTGAAAAAACCTTCTTCATAGAATTTAGAATGATGGCAATGGCATCTTCATCATAGATGGGTGCTTGAACGAAGGCATGATGTGCCATAAGCCCCTTCATATATGAAATAAACTTGTTTAGATATTCTCCCTGTTTGTATTCCAAGATGAAAAACTCACTCTTGAGAAATATCTTGGAATTCTTCCCTGTAGCAGCGTAGAGCCTTTCAAGCTCATCCCACTTTTCCTTGGCAGTGGAGAGTTGGTCAATATGATGAATTAAAGATTCATCTAAATGAAGCATGATGATGGCCTGAGCCCTTTCATCATCTTCTACATCAAGGGGATTGGATGGGTCAATTACTTTGGTCCCTTTTATGAAGGGCCAGTAGCCTCTTTCCATCACTTTGTATTTTACCAAGACTTGCCAAGAATGGAAATCTTTTCCATTAAATTTGTGAATTTGAGGCCTTACATTTGCATAGGCCATCGCCATTATAGGAAGGTCTTACCAATTGCCTTAAGCAATGGCAGTGTCTAATCCTTTTTATAGGTGGCCAAGTACAACAGAATAGCAGAACTGATAGCCAAGTTTTAAAGTTGTAGAGTTGAAAACGGTTGGAAATCATAAATATTCAATATCTCAAGATAGGATTTAGGAGGTCCTGTTCTTTGAACAACCCTTGATTTAGGCTTTATTGTTTTTCTAGGTTTCAATGAGGTGACTAAACTTCAGATTCTTCCCAATAATGTGGCCTATTACAGGAGTTCTTGGTGGAGCATGGCTTATTGATCAACTCTATGCTCTTGGATGAATCAGAGGAGAGTACAATAACACTTATATCTATGATGTACCAATAGACTAATATTGGGATATGGTCTATGTGTTTATAGTTGTACACTTACAACCAAGCAAGAAGAGATAAATGTTATAAAGCACTTGATGGATTTAATTTTTTTATTAAAAAACCAAATTGAGTCAATATCCAGCTAGTAGCATGATTGTAAAATGCAACATTAGTGCTTACAAGCACTCATCTCAAGGTTTATGCCACTTGAGGTATAAGATGTGGATTGTTTGATGAATTAAAGAGATCCACCGAGGGTAAGAACTTTGAAATAGAGCTGTCAAACCTTCAACTAACTTTGGAGAAGATAAATCAGTGATTAGAATCACTGTTAGTGCTCAAAAATTAAAAATTTTGAAGAATGGAAAAGCTTGAAGCTTCATGGCTATGGTTGCTAGGAAACAAGCAGTTAGGGTTTGACTAATTGCAACCACCATAGGAGGAATTTCACCAAACCCTCTTAGAGGGAGATAGCCCAGTGGGAGGGCTTTGAAAGCCCTATGGTGGCCAAGAAGATTGCGTTGCATGATGCAGATCACGCCATGCTCTAGAACTTCACGCTGCCCAAAAATTTGCCGTTGGAACTAAGCAATGCTGCCCTCCATGTCGACTAATCCTTTCTTTTAATGTGCCATGATGAAATCCTTTCTTTTAATGTGCCATGATGAAGTGACATGACCTAGAAAGAAGATCTCTAGAAGGAATCAGGAGCTGAAATGCCCTTCTTTGCTCTCCCTAGGTCCTCTAAGGACATGGGATCAAGATTTGGCCATGAAGGCATGTGCATTTAGTGAAGCTAAGGATAGGGAAAGTTGAAAGGATTAGAGGAGGCTCTAACACCATGTGGAAAATTAGAGTTTATAGTAAGAAGAATGTGCACAAGAGGGAGATGAGAGCTCAAAGTACAAGAACAAAATCTTGCTTACTAAGTTGCTTAAAGTAAAACTTGGGTACACTCTATCTCTCACTTGATATTGACCCATAGGTTGTTTATATAGCCTCTGCCAAGCTAGGGTTAGGGCTTCCCGTGCCCCTTAAGGCCATTCGCATCCATTTTCCGTCATAGACCCTTGCTTAGGGTGAATTCCCATGCCTATATTGTTTATATAGCCTCTGCCAAGCTAGGGTTAGGGCTTCCCCTACCCCTTAAGGCCATTCGCATCCATTTTCCCTCATAGACCCTTGCTTAGTGTGAATTCCCATGCCTATATTGTAACAGGGGGCCCACCATGATTCATCTACAAGTGGTCTAGTAGGACAATATTTTCCTTGTAATTGTCCTAATGTGGAATGCGATATATGTGGGAAGTTTGGTCACTTAGCCAATACCTGTTGGAGTAGGGTTAATTCTCTCAAACAAGGTAGTCAACAACATGGGCCAGTGAACCATCGTTCGAATAACAAGAATACTAAAGGATAGGGCCCTAAGAAAATTTTGCAAAGGGGTAAAGCCACACTTGAGGAAATGCCCAGTGGGATAAGTTTAGTTGAAACTCTGCAAATTAGTGAGAGTTTATCTCCTACCAATGTTACGGTAGTAATTAGGGGTCTTCGAGGTAGATGGCTACCACTTTTCCCTTCCTCCCTTTTTTAGTGAGAGTTTATATTCGGGGTAGATGGTTGTCAGGTTCTCCCTTCCCCCCTTTAGTGATCTTGGCATCCTTTAAGCACCTATCCACATCTACAATCCACTTCTTTAAAATCAATCGATCCCTCTCTTCCTTGTACTTGTGGACTAAGATATTATGAGCTTCCCATAGTCATTTCCTGAGCTCTTACTCTCCTCTGGATTATCCATTCTATGTCTCTTTCATTTTTCTTGTCCTTCTTCTTGTCTCCTACTATAGATTCCTTCTCTTCATGTTTCTTCATCTCTTGGTACTTCCTAAATGCTTCCTCTATAGCTAGTTTATCTATCAATATATATATCTTCTCTTGAAGCTTGCATCTTTTCTCCTCCTCTTCTTGTTGTTTCAACCACTCCCTATACCCTTTCTCTTCTTTAGCTTTTCTTCTCTTGTCCTCCACTTTGTCCTTTCACTACATGCTCTTCGAAATTGAGTCCAACCTGGCTAACATGCCCTCTAACTACTTCTCTAAACTAACAATTTTCTCTTCCTAAGCTTTTCTCCATTCTTAACCTCGGCTCTTCTTCCTCTTGGCAACTACCATGTGGGATGGTGTATTCTCTATGTTTTCCTCCATGTTATTGTGGGAAGCCACATCTCAGCTCTAGGTGGTGTGTCATGAGGGAGCCATGCCTTGGCTTTGGGATTGTCATTTTTGGGAAGCTACATTCTACCTTCAGGTGGTAGTTGTACCATGGGGAAGTCACAGCATGGCTTCATATGATAAGTTGTGTCTAGGTTGTAATGTTGTGGTTCATCATACCATGGGGCGTCATGACGTGAGGTGACATGAGGTGGGATATCATGATATGAGGCATCATAATGTGGGTCATCACGACATGATTTTAGGGCATTAGATCTTCTCTCCTACTTCCATGAGCACTCCTCAATGACGTCGAGCAAGAGTTGCTCTGATACCAAGTTTAATGCACCTATACTCAATCACTCACTCAACATGATATAGAAATGTAATATGATATGTGAGAGCAAGATATTCTCTTTTATTATTTAATGAAAGAAATGGTACAGCATAGGCACACCCCAAGCCTATACCCTCATGACGTCATACAAGTGAGGGTTCACCACTCTCAATAGAGAGAATCACACACACAATGGAATCCATGCAAGGCTTAGAGTCACTACTACTTTCTATATAGGTGTTTTTGTAGGATGTTGTAGTATACTTACAAAGCCGTTATGAGAGAGAGAGAGAGAGAGAGAGAGAGAGAGAGAGAGAGAGAGAGAGGGTGTGGCTAGAGGGGAAACCCCTAATATCCCACATGTGTGTGTGTGTGTGTGTGTGTGTTGGGGGGGGGGGGGGGGGGGAAGAGGAAAGGCACTCCAAAAGGCCCTCCTATTAACCTTAACCTTAAAGTCAAAGGTTATTTTTAAATAAATAAATTATTTTTTTATAATCAACAATTCATTTATAATATATTTTTAAGTAGTTAAAAATTTATTAAAATTTAAGATAAAATAAAAATCAAATTAATAGAGGTTACATCTAAAATAATTTACAAATTCATCAAGAAGTTTAAACTATTTTTTTTATTATTTTGATATTTTATTTAAATTTTAAAATAATTTTAGAAAAAGTACACATATTTTTAACAATTAATTATTAAATAAATTAATTTACAATATTAATATTAAATCCATAAAAATCTTAAATAGATTTTAAAAATCTAAAATAACTATTTTGATTTATTATAATTTATTCACAAAAATTCATTCTCATTTGGCAAGGCACTAATTAACTTAAACTTGGACGTGCAAATAGGGTCAAACTGAGTATATTTAGTTGAGGAAATTGGGCATGTTACATTCTCTTCCCCTTAGGGAAGTTAGAGATGTCAACATCTCAAGAGAAGTCAGGGTGTTCTTTTTGGAGGATGGATTCCTCAATACAAGTTGCATCTTCTTCTCGGAAGGCTTTCCATTGGATTAAATATTCCCATAAGGTACGATTTCTTAAGGGGTTTTCCTTATTTTTAAGATTCTCTTACGTTGGACTTTAAGGATCCCTTGCATTGGTATTACAATTTGTTCATAATCAGAGATATGTTCTGGATTGGGAACATAAGATTTTAGTAAGCTCATGTGGAATATATTATGGATCTTTACATGAGGATGTAAGGCTAGCTTGTATGCATGTGTCCCAAGGCATTTTATGGCCCACAATATCTAAGGCTCAACTTTTTCAACTTTCTAATATGATATGATATAAGGATGAATGTATCATAGTAGCAACAAAACAAACTAGCCCCAATTGCAGCAATGCTAGTGGAATTGCCTTTAGAGGTAAACATTGGGGAAGATCATATGAAAGATAATGAGGATAAATAGGATGGTGTGACATGAGAAGTAAAAGACGGCATACAACAAACATGAGTTCAAGAAATTAGTGGGTGTCAGAAGAGCTATTTCAAGCATTAGCCAAGTCATCCTCATGATAGTTAACCTTGGAGCAGATATTGGACCTCATTCTAGGATTTAAGGAGAAGTTGTTGATAAAAATTAGAGTGTAACCACAGAAAGTTTTTAAAGAGGTAACTGGCCAATAACAAGCATTGGAATGTTACGGAGTGGTTGCAACATAAGATGGGATGGTGGATTACCAAGTCCCTAATATACAAGTTGAATATGGGGGAAAATTTTTAAACGATGTCATCTCGGATGGGAGATCATGAGTCAATATCATTTTGGAAAAGTTATACTTAGCTTACTCAATAGCTAAGTTGTCACCAGCTCCTTTTCAAGTAAAAGTGGAAAATCAAAGGAGACTACAACATTGGGAATCCTGAAGAATCAAAAGATCTAGGTAGCATGTGTTATTTTTAAATTAATTTTTGTGGTTTTGAATATGGATGAGATGGAAGGGTCTTATCAAATCCTATTGTGAAGACATGTTTAAGATGAAACTTTTGAAGCAAGATTGGGGAGCCAATGTAGTTACTTTTCCTTGTGGATCAAAGGAAATTCTTTGTGCACAAGGAATAAGATTATTTTAGATTATAAATGTAGGCCTAATATTTCTCAAACTATTAATCTAGAAGAGAAAGTGGAAAATGATGAGAAGAAAGACTTTTTGAAGGCTAATCCTATAGTTGTTCCTATCTTTGAGATAGATGTGGAAGGCATAATGTAAGGATATGGTTTTCAAACATTGAGAGATACATATGTACAAGAGTCAAAAATTCAAGAATACAAGTTTGAAAAGTAGAAATCTAAAGATCAAGAAAAGCATTCATAACCATAGGTTTCTACTAAATATCTTAACCAAGCAATAAATTAAGAGATGCATGTTAAGATAGAGTAGTAAGGAATTTATGAAAGATGAGTTGTAACAAAGGAGCAATTGGATTATGAGGGACTATCGGAGGAAGTGAGCTAGTAAGCTAGTATTCAAGGTGAGTAGATGAACGAGCATACTACAAGGGACTATACGAGCATACTATGATGCATTCATCTAGAGTGTGTGAATGAAAAGAGAGAAGTTAATTTGACTAGGGAGGATAGTCCAAAGCCTAAAAAGGTTAGTCTACATGTGGAGGCATTCACACAGAAGTTGTGGAATTATGTGAGGAGCTTTAGGATATTTTTGCTTGGGAATATACGAACATGAAGGGGTTTGACCACCATGTGTGAACATCATATTAATTTGAAAAAGCATGCCAAGTCAATTGTTTACAAGAGGTAATGATTGAACCCTAATTGTGCCAAGTAGTTAAAGGAGGAAATTGATAAGTTGCTAAGAGTTGGATCTGTTAAACTAGTGAATGAGGTCACATAGCTATCACCAATTATTGTGGCCCCCAAAAAGAATGGAAAGATCCAAGTATGTGTGGATTATAGGAACTTGAATATAGCAACCATTAAAACTCCATTTCCTATTCCCTTTACAGATTCATTATTAGATGATATGGTTGGACACCGAATGTATGGTTTTTTGGATGGACCTTTAGGCTATACTAATCAAATAAGGATGGCTATAGATGACCTTGTAAAGATAGCATTCATAATTGAGTGGGGAGGGGAGTGTTTGTCAGTACAATTATGACCTTTGGCATTGAAGAATGGACCACTAGAATTTCAAGAAGTAGCAAAAAGACATTTGTTACATGACAAGCTTTATGTGAGTCTTCTTAGATGAAATTTATGTCTTTCTAGAAGAATAGAGGATCATTTGAGTAATTTGTTGTGTTTTGAGAGATGTAGGAAGTTTGGCATGTCTTTGAATCCTTTCAAGTTAGTATTTGCTACCAAAAGAGGAGTTTTATTGGGATACATCTTGTATAAAGAAGGAATATCAATAGATCTAAGAAAGATTTCAATAGTGTATAAATTTAAAGTGCGAAGGAATGTAAATGAGGTGATGTGGTCTATGGGACAAATTAAGTGACATGGAAGATGTCTCATGTATTTATCTCCTATTTGCAAACCTTTAACAAGTGTATCAAAAAATGAGATACATTTCTCATGGACAGATGATAAGACCAAAGATTTTAATGTGCTCAACAAGATACTAATTGTTGCTCCAATATTGCAACCCCCATAGGTGGACTTGCCATTCCATGTCTTTGTTGATGCATCAAATGTGGTTGTATGAGCTATCCATGGCAATCCCCATAGTGGGACTTGCCATTCCATGTCTTTGTTGATGCATCAAATGTGGTTGTAGGAGCTACCCTAATGCAAAATAAGATACTTGGTTGGTTTAGACCAATGTTCTATGTTAGTAGAAGGTTATCAACAACAAACAAGAATTATATCATAAGTGAAAGAAAGGCCTTAGGCATGATATGTGCTCTACAAAAGTTGGAGAATTATTTATTAGGAAATCAAGTGGTGTTTCATGTGGATCATTAGCATTTACTTCATTTGGTGAATAAACCACAACTTATAGGAAGATTGGCTCGTTGGATGTTACTTCTACAAGAGTTTGACTATAAGATGATTAATACATTGGGTAGAGAGCATGATATACGTAATTTCTTAAGTAGATTAGAAGGAGAGGAATCCAAGGAACCAATAAATGATCAAACACATGATGCTGAATTGTTTGAAGTCCAAGTGATTGATGCAAATTCATACTATGATTTGTTATTTATGGAGGAAACTATGCAAGAAGATATGCCTAGTCATCTTACTAGAGACTAGTGGGAAAAACTATCATTGTGTAGCAAATCTTTGCAGGTTATAAATGGTGTCATGTATAAGAAAGGCATAGTTCAAGTTCTCAGGAGGTGTGTACCTAAATTTAAAAATTTTATAGTACTTTAGGATGCACATGCAAAAATGACAAATGGTCACTTATTTAGAGAAATAATAAGCAAAAGAATACTGTAAGTAGGATTATGGTGGCCAAAAGTGCTAAAGGATGCACATGAATATACTGTAGAGGGAGCTCATGCTCAACTGCCAAGACCCATGGACCACTTATTCCTTCAAGCATTTCAAGTGAACACCTATGGCTATCTCTCACCTAGCCGATGCGCCTTCAATCCTACCAGGGTGTAGTGAGCTTACCTTGATGCAAGCTCAAGAATCCTCAAGCCTCCACCTCCAAGATCCATCCTCCATAGCCACACATGAGAAGAAGAAGAAGAAAAAAAAAAGAAGAAGAAGAAGAGAGGAGATGATGGAGAGCTTCACCTTTAAGATCCCTCACCATCACACACTCACTCCCTCACTCACACTCCCTCCCTCAAGCACACACAAGCAAGCAAAGAGAAGAGATGGAAAGAAGAAGATGAGTCCACTTTTTCCACATAACCAAAGAATGAGCTCTCATTCACTTTTTGGAGTTTATATACATGCCCTAAAATCCCTTGGGAACACATCCCTTTTTTACATGACCGGCCATGGTGGCAAGGTCCTCTTTTCCATTTCCATTCTACTTGCCCTATTCTTTAGCCTATGCCCACCTACCTTTAACATTTTACACAGGAGGGAGCATGTCGCTCTTTTACAATAGTTTTTAGGGTGCCTTGCATTTTAAAAATGTGCTTTTTTGTCTTTGAATTGATTTTTGGGGCCGCCCTTGTTCCTTTCTTGTTCTCCGTCATCCTACTTCTTCCATTGCATTCGTATTTTTCTTCTTTTTCTTCCATCTTGAGCTAGGGTTAACATATGCTAAGCATTGTGTTATATGTCTAAAGGAGGCACAATTGCAAGTATGGGATAGAATGTAAGATCATCTAATGCTACTTTTGGAACCATTCTAGAAGTGGGATATATGTTTTGTGGGTCAATTAAGCCAACAATAAAGCACACCCAAAACAAATATATATTGATGTGTATGGACTATTTTATAAAGTGGTATGAAGCCCAAGCATTGTAGGATAATACAACAAAGACTGTAGACAAATTTATATATTCAAATATAATTACTAGGTTTGGTTATCTAATTAAGCTTATAAGTGATCAAGAAAACATTTTTTGAATCACATAATTGAGGAGTTGACTAATATACACATGATTTTACATAATAAAACAAGGCCATATTACCCACAAGCTCATGGCTAGGCTGAAATCTCCAACAAGATTCTACTAAGAATTTTAAAGAAGATAGTGTAGGAAAATCAAGAAGATTGGGATATTTAGTTGGACTTGGCATTGTGGGAATTAAAATTTGCATATAAGGTTACCAGAAGATTACCTCCTTTTAGGTTGGTGTATGGTTTGAAAGCTATAGTGCCAATGGAGTGTATGGTTCCTAGTGTACAGGGGTAGTAGTGGAGCATAAATTGTCTCTAGATAATTCTCTTCCATTTTGAATGGAGTAACTGATGCAATTGAAGGAGGATGAAATTATGGTTTCATAAGGTTTAGGTGTTATTTATAATATATGGAAGGCCTAGGTGTAGATACGCATTAAGAATAAAGTGTTTGAGAAAGGAGATTTGATGCTTCAGAATGGTAAGCACCTAGGAAATATAAAACTTTGGTATGTGGGTTTGTACTATATCAAGCCAAGGTATCTTTCTATTGGAGGACCTGCAAGGATTTCCTTTGAAGACAACACTAAATGGATTTAGATTAAAGAAGGTGCCACCGAGTAAGGCAAAGAAGGGTGTCAACATCCAAGTAGTAAACCAATTGAGGGAGTGACACACATGGAAACGTGAATTGATCATTCCATGATGACTCGACTTGTCAACAACAAGGTGTGTGATTGACTGTGTAGACTCCCAATGATTGAGTGCATGGAAGGGGAGGAGCTGCCTCCTTTGGTTTGAGTAGCTTGAGAGCTAAGAGAGGAGCTGGAAATTTAAGGAAAATTGGGCTAGTTGATAGAGGTGGGGTGCTTAAATTGACATTGGCCACATCACATAAGATTGCTAGATAGAAGAGTCACCTGAGTTTTTTGACATAAATTGCTAGTTGATGCTACTATCCACCCACTTAATCCCTCTAGTTTATTGCATTCATTTTCTTACTTGATATGAAATATAGGGTGGTTCACTTCCATGATCAATGTGTAGTTAGACCATATGCACCCAAAACTAGCCATTGCATGCATAAAAGATGATTGTGCCATGCAAATCAAAGAGCAACCTTGCCACATAAATTAATAAATATGTGATTGTAGCACCAAGCTCCTCAACTACAAAAACACACAATGACTAGTCCATCTTGATTGTTCACTACCATTATGGCTATATAACCCAAAAAATCAATTATGTTCCTCTAGGATGTTCATAGTTTAGCTACCATAAACAATCAATTGTTCATTCATATTTCATGGAAAATTTCATGATTTGATAGGATTTTTTATTATCTTTTATGTCCAAGATGCATCATCCAAGTGATTAAGTGTTGTCTCGTGTTCCATGGAAAAAGCAAGCAAGAAGAGAAATGACACATCCATGCACTTAATTTCCCCAAAAACTATCTTACTTATTTTTAGTGTTCTTCTTTTGTTTTCTCTCAACTACTTTTGTCTCTAACCCCTCGTCCCTTTCCCGTTTTCCCCCACATTTACTCACAGCACAACAAGTTTAGGACATACATAGGGAATCTTGGCTTGCCTTGGTTAGACATGTCTCCCTGAGTCACTTGCACTCTTTTCTTTCTATTTCATCCATCCTAGTGCTACTCACTCAACTTCAAAATAAGAAGGAAAATTTATTTCATGAAAAAAGGGACCAGATTCATCTAGTGCCCCTTCTGTTGATTCCACAAAGAACCATGTGCTTCAAAGCTTATTGGATTGGACTCCAACTTTTGTCCATCTCCCAAATGGTGTCTCTCCGATAACTTCATTTTATGTTAGAATACCATATTAGATAATTTGGAAATTTTCCAAGTTCCACTTTCGAGTAGTAAGAGGTGAAGATTTGATCATGTGGCTAAATCTAAATCTGCATTTGAAAGTGGGACTTGGGAAGACAACATATATGATATTTGGGATAGACTCCACCTTTAAGTAAGAGAATAAGATTTTGACCATATGGCCAAATATAATCTATATTGAAACTTCCCAATGTGTTTGAAAATTTCTAAATTTTCTAATATAGTGTTTTAGCAACAATGACACTTTTTTCCATCTTCACCAGTGTAAGATTTCTTTGTTGATCTTCACCAAGAGAAGAATCCATGGAGCAATCTTTTAACTATGTATTAGACTATCTATGAATGTGCACTCACATAGTATTCGCACCATAATTTATTCCTGGTTTCAAGTCCTCAAGTGTGTGACAACACTATAGGATTGCCTGGAGTTGCATGGAGTTTTGACCTATCTCCCAAACCAACAATGTTCTATATCCCATGCATAAATCGAAGACCACCACTCTCCCTAGAAATTGAATGCACAAGAGGTTTTTGGTAGTTGTAGTCGCATACACACTCCCTTCTATATCCATGATCGACTCTCCCATCTTTTGCACCCTCATTTTCTTTTTTGGTAGGCCTTCAAGTTCTTTCCCCTAAAAGAATCATCAGTCCAATGTCTCTTCACCAACACCAGCTTCTAACTTTGTGTTTCCAACCATATTGTTCTCATTATCATCTAACACTATACCAGTAGCATCACCCCTAATGCATGCAACAACAAGAATACTACCCTCATCATCCAGAGTTCTTGATCAACCGCATGTATTACTTCTCCATCAAGTCCATTCCTTATTTAGAGCTACTTCATTGATTATTCCTAGTATTCCACGTCTACATTTGATGTAAGTGCCATAGGATTGGTATTTGTTTCGGAGGGGGATAATATTAAGAGCATTTTGTGAAAGATAAAGTCAAAGAATGTTAAAGCAAGGTCATAGTATAAGTGTTGAATTTATTTGATGGTGGATTATTATTTTATGAAGCTTCATTATATTATTTTGAAAACTTGTGCATTATTTTTATACTTCATAGACACCAAATTTCCATGGATGTATTGTTTTTTGAGAGTCGAGCTCACAAATCTGTGCACATTGTATTCATCACCTACAGTTGTATTTGTCACACGTGCAAGTATTGCATGGGTTATGCACATGCATTGTAGCATAGGCTTGGTCTATTTAGACTAAGGTAAAAGCATGCTATAATGTATTTGTGATTAGATTAGCATATCCTAAAATGCAAAAGGGATGCAAACTCAAAAATGCATAGTGGCGTGTAAACCCTAACCCTAAAATGGTACGCCACCTTGAGAGGTGACCTAATCCTAACCCTAATTTGTTTCTATATAAGGGTGGAAGGTCTCAATTGTATTTACCCTTTTGGTGCAAAAGCTCTATCTGTGCAACTATTAAAGCTTTCTATTCTATCATCTTGCTTCCATTGTTGTGAGTGAATGAGAGTGAGTGAGTGAGTGAGAGATGTGTTGAGTGAGGGATCAAGGAAAGGTGAAGCTCTTCGTTCGTCTTCTTGCCTTTCTTTTCTTCTCTACTAGCTTCTCGACTTGTTGGTGTGTTTGGTGGTGGTGGACACCAAGGAGTAATGACAGTGGATCATCTTGCTTGGGTCATGGAACTATCTTCAAGCTTTCAAGCTTTTGAACTACAACATGGGAAGGTAAGTTGGTGAGTTCATTACACCTCTAAGCTAGTCTTGTATTCTTGCTTTCTTGGTTTGAAGAGAAGGATGCTTATTTAGTTAGAGCAAAGTGTTGAGAGACAAGGTGAGAGATTGTTGCCGAAGTGATTTGGCACTTCTAAAACAATAGAAGTCAGTCCAAAGTCTCAACTATTGGTGCATATAGCTCAATATAACTGCTACTTGAGTAGATATATAAAGCAAGCTACTTTAATATGAAAACTAAAAAATACCTCATACTATAAATGTGCAATACAACATGTAAATCCACCATAGCAAAACTAGTGGTGATGAATATCTGTATAATTTACTTGGAATCTAATATAGAGTTTAACTTGCAATATACAAGCACAGTATTGCTAGCAATAAAATTAGTGACAATCAATTTTGGATCACCAACTAAAAGAAGCTAGCACCTTTAATGAATTAAGCTAAAACAACATAAAAAGTATGGAAACACCACTATCGATACCACTATTGAGTGGTTTGTCACCACAAGAGAGTGATGGGACAACATTAAATGTAGTAACATAATACTTGAAATTGATGGAGTCCTCTCATAATATAAACATAACGTTCCAAAAGACTATATATATTCATCATTGAATCTATTTTCCCAAGATATCAAACTACCCTACAACAAAGGGGAATCTTATACTCTCAATGTTGGTCATCACCTAAACATAAAATTGCCATGTATCCCGAAATTTATCTTCTGATACCATATTTAAATTGCATATGCAAAGTGTATGTCACTCCATGCTCAAACAACTGAAACAAAAAACTAGCCAACGTGAAGTACACAAACAATCTTTTCATGATTTCTTTCTACCAGCGTCATGCTACATTGCTAAAGAACAATACCAAGCTAACCCGTACTACTCAACCTCTTAAAACTTATACAAACCACCACTGCATATATGCTAAGATATGCAAAGAGATCAACAACTTAATCAAATGTCTTCCCGTTACACCCCCACATCCCCTACCATTCATATTTAGATTAGCTCAAGTTGAAGAGGTAGATAGACAAAGATTTTGCTGCAAAGAAGAGGGATAGAGAGAGAGAGAGAGAGAGAGAGAGAGAGAGAGAGAGAGAACATCATTTGCACCCCAAAACCCAAGGAGAACAACCCTATTTTCCATTAAATTCTATATTTCAACTTTTGTAATTTTATTATTTTTCAATATACATGAAAGAAAATGAATGAATTTTTAAAATTACAGGCATCATCAAATATATTTTAATCATTTGCAACCATCTTTCCATCATATGCACTAATGATTCATCTTAAAAATTAAATAAAGATTGCTTACTAAAAAATGTGCATCCAAATGACCTTATCTATGAGTCATTACACTTTCAAACCATCGTCATAACTAATTCATCAAATCAGCCCTCCCTCTTTGTCTCATAAATAGCCATGTGAACAAGGAACAAAGAGGAGAGAGAAACACCAGAGAGAAAGACTAAATTTTGATCTTGTTGATTACTACATCATTCTTCACGAGAATGAGAGCAATGGAGAGTGAAAAAATGGTGGATCTCAGGACCAAGAGGATACAGAAGATCATGATAGGTGTTTTTAATGGGAAAAAGGGGTGCCAAGAAAAAAGTGCACCCCTTTCCCATCTCCTAAGCATTTTCATGACTTTTGGCTCTTAATTATAGATTAAAACTAACCCCCCCAGCTTATCTAATTCAACTTTTGTCTTTTCACACTTATTCAAAGTGGTTCCAACCCGGTTGGAGGGGAAAACAGTCTTGGAATTGTGATTCAACTAGATGGGTGGCTTTCTAGCATCAAAATCTATCACGCCTCCATCACATGCTTTCCTGCTTTCAAATCCAATAGTTGCTTCATAATGCCAAACCTTGTGGCCATTAAATGGGGGGTCAAATGGACTCTGACAAAAAGATATTGCATTAGATTCCTGGTGTCAAAATGCATCTGGGAAAAATCCAGCTCCTTGATTCGCAATCGCTTCATTTTGCACCAAAAATGTCTCTTTTACGTGTCTCTAGCTTCTTTTGCACTTGTATTTTGGCTTTAAAATCTAATCTCAATCCCACTTATCACATTCCATCATGACCCAAAAAGTTTTTGCCCTAAAAAACAAAAGACAATTGGGGAGACTTGCCAAAGTGGTAAAGGAGTGGGGATGCAAAGTACTACTCTAATCCACATTACAATGAAAAGATCGGGTGAAGACAATGGATAGCATGCTATCCACTACATGCCTACTGAGGTAAATCTACATCAACTTTTTCTGGAATGCTCCAAATGGGGCATGCCACATATCAAAACGAAGCTTATGATGAGCACTTTCAACCCATATAAGAAGCATATGGCTATAATTGAGGCAGATATAAAACTACTCTGAAACAATCTGTAGTCTGTAGATAGTGTGGGATCAAAAGGGGACATATCTTCAACCCATTGGGCCACATAGAGGTGACGAAATTCATCCACAATGGTGGCTAGGTGCCAAAAGGCTTCTTCCAAGTGTAGGCCTTGCCATTTGATGAGGTATTTCTTGATGGATCAAGATCTCAAGTGTTTGTCTTGCTACCCAATGATTACCTCAGAGCAAGGATATACTAAATGTTGCCTTCTTCATCTATAGGAGATAGCTCTTTCATATAGTCCACTAAGGTGCCAATGAAAGGCTTCAGCTGACTGACATGAAACACATTATGAATCTTGGTGGTGGGGGAAAGCTCTAATTAGTAAGACAAGTCACCAACTCTGTTGAGGATTCGGTAGGGGGCATAGAAATAGTGGGCCAACTTGTTACTACTTCCCTCCTTGAGAGTGGAGTAACAGGACTTAGGCACTTTCAAGAGGACCAGCTCTCCCTCTTGAAATTCCAAATGTCTTCTTTTCTCATCAGTGTAAAGCTTCATATGGACTTGTGCCTTCTAAAGATTCACTTTACATTGCTAAAGCAGGGCTTGTATATGTGCTCTAACTCCTCTTTACTCTGGGGATTAATCTTATCATTGAACAATACCATAAGGAGGGGAACCCTATACCCATACAATTCCTCAAAGGGAGAAACCCCAAGGCTAGAGTATATAGAGTTGTTGTATGCAAATTCAGCCAAGTGGAGCCACACCTCCCAACTGTCTTTGTAGATCATGGCAAAATTGTCATAGGTAGATCTCAAGCCATTTATTTACCCATTTAGTCTGACCATTAGTCTATAGGTGGTATGTGGTGGATGGTGCCCATAGATGTGAAAATCACATGCCAAAAGTTGTGCTAAAATTTGGCATCTCGATCATGCACTATGACTTGGCCACTTGAGAGGTAGTGCACTAGGTAGGGACTGCAAGAGACCAGTGGATCTAAGCGTGTTGTCCTTGTTCTATTGGGATGGAGCACAAGTGGCTACAAAATCCTTCATATCCCTCCATAGGCCCTTCTAGTGAAAGCTCTTGGAAATTCTATCGTATGTTTTGAAAACGCCCAAACAATCAATGATAGGGCAAATGTAACATGCATGCCTATCGGCTGTCCAAGCACGTTTAAGCGGTCCATCAAGAAACGAATCTAGGCATTGTCGGCTCGCACTCCCATGGAATGTTCCAAGGTTTGTCGCCTAGGGTTTCTCAAGTCCGCCTCCAATAGAATGTTCGTGGGGCTGAACCCACTAGGATCTGCCTAAAATCTGGGTTTCTGGTGGTCAAGCTCTCCTGACAGCATTCTAGCATCATCGGCAAGTCCTGGACATCCTACTTTACGTAGAGATACCCAAGCCGAAGCAGATCCATGCCGCACTTGGTTCAAAGAAAATTGGAAATGAGAGGGATGTTCTGCTCGACCTCTCTGCCTGTAGGGCATAGTCCCATTTCGGTCCACTAAAACGACATGAATCGGGTTCTAACCTAACCATACCTAAAGGTCGAACTATGGTAAAACCTTGTGAGAAGCCTCCCGATTCTCAAGGACCACCCTATCGTAGGACGGGGACCCATCGAGGGTTCCATCCACCCACTTCCCTTGATAGCTTTATTTTTCCAATTAGGTCCTATCACATTTATGTGTTCATTTAAAATCAGCTTCAACACAATAGTAGTGACTTTGGAAATCTCCCAATTCCCATTTTTTGAATACTTAAAAGGTGGCACCCAGATAACATGCCCATAAGTTTCTCAAAACCATATGATGTGACCTATCATTGGAAAGTGCTTGAAAAATGGAATCTATTGAGCTATAGAGCACTCAATTTGGAGTTATAATGTTCAAGTTATGACAAATCCAAAGATTTGACCACATGTCCCAAACTTATGGGAAATTCCCATATTCCCAAATATGATGTTCTTCCTTAATTAAGCCTTTAGGGAACAGGGTGCGTTTGCATAATTTAGAGCACAGACATGAAAAAAAAACAAGCAGTCCTTTTGACAAACAAGTTTCTTAACTTATCTTCAAGTTAGTCTTTGTCTCCTGCCCATACAAGAGAATTATGTATCCCTTTTGTCCAACAAAAGTACTCGGTCCAAATCGCATGGCACCATAATTTCCATTCAATATCTATAATACGATCTTCCAATGGCCTAGACATTGGGCTCACGGCAGTCTACAACTCCGTTCCGGACGTGACAAGGGGTGTCTAGAGCTCCACTAACCCCAAGCGTCTTAGGAGTGAGACACATCATCCGTTGTTGGCCTTTTCACCACTCGACATTTGGCCCGTGAATCAAGCAGTTCCCTCTTGGGTTGAAACACGACGCGTGACCTTGGAGATGATCCACCCACGCAAAATATCCTTCCTTAAATAATCCAATTAAGAACCAAGCACAATCAAGGAAATCAGCCTAATATCATCTTCCAAGAAGATCATTCCTCTCTTCCCATAGCATCTTGTCATTATAAACCCCTGCCATGTATTTACCAGCAAACACAAGCACTTGGAATAATCATCCAATTCACATCCACAATCAGTTTAATGCAAAGGCATTCAGGATGTTATTTAATCAATCCACAAGACAATGATATCCTTTTCCAAACATTACAGGAATAGTCGCGATAGCCTTCCATCGCATATTTGTTGTCCCCCTTGGGATCTAAGCGATTCCATGTAGAAATACTTAACACTTTGGCTAAGACACATGCCAAGGTCTTATGTAGATTCTACTGAGAAATTATATTGATCAATAACCTAACCCTCTTCTCAACAATTTTGAAAGCATTGGTCTTTCCTTTGTCTCATGTTTCCCTAAACCCTTGAGCTCTCTACTTTCCTTTGAGGGCCGGAGTTGTATGTATCTAGTCCAGTCCCCAAATTTGAATTGATAAACATAGTTTTTATCGGGAGGATCCCAAGGCAAGTTAGCCTCTATTCCTTATGATCATTGTTTGTACTAGTTAAGCACAACGTCAAGATTCCCAATCTAACGGTATGAGCTATTAGCAAGAGTTTGGGAAGGGTCTAGAGCTTCGAGAAATGATTCTATTCTAGAATAAGTTGCTTAATATGCAATCTATTAGACATGCGAGTTGTGACATACACCTTTGAAGTGATGGAAAAATGCACCTACTATTGTGGGGACGAGAAGCTGACAATGCTTGAGTCTTATATATTTATGATTTCATCATATAGCATTTAAATACAATGGTCTTCTCTTGATACACGTATTTGGGAAATTCAGTCTATCGAATACTTGCGATGCAATTTATCCTTCTAAATTCTCGTGAGAATTTAATGCATCTCATGTGGGACTTAAAGCAAGTGTTTATCAAAAGGGAAATACGTTACTTACGACCGGTACTGCAGTTGGATGGGCAGTGATGTCCTTGCTCGGAGATTCATTGCTCATTGTGGGGTTTCCATCCACACGCGTCATTTTCTGCTTGGGAGCCATCCTTGGTCCTTGCGAGCTGCCCATGCCTTGTGCTCGATTAGTGGGGCTACTTGGGGAGCAAGATGAGCTGGCCATCAAAGATAATCACGTGGAAACGACGTATGGGTCCGCGGTCAACAGGAGAGAAGGAATGCATGTGTACACCCTCTTTCTCTTTCTCTCTTCCTCCCTCTTTCTCACCTTCTCTATCATTCTCTTTCTCTCTCTCTCTCTCTCCCTTCTCCTTCTTCTTCCCTTCTTCTTCTCCTCTTCTTCTCCTCTCTTTCTCTCCCTACTCTTCTTCTTCTTCTTCTCCTCTTCTTCTCCTCTCTCTCTCTCCCTATTCTTCTCCCTTCTCTTCTTCTTCTTCTCTCTTCTTCTCCTTCTTCTTCTCTTCTTCTCCTCCTCTTCTCCTCTCTCTCTCTCTCCCTACTATTCTTCTTCTTCTCTCTTCTTCTTCTCTCTTCTTCTTCTCTCCTCCCTTTCTCCCTCTTCCCTTCTCTCTCCCTCTTCTTCTCTTTTCCCAACGTGCCATGGCCTCCTCTAAGGCTTCATATCCCCCCTCTATTACGATTGGGGGGGTTTTATACAATAAGGGGGAGTTATTTTTGCTGGGGGATGTGAAGTAGTGCATGGTGGCGGCCTGCAATCAATTGATCATCATCTCCTTTTGAGCTTCCTCCCCTACTATCGATGTCGCGTCGTTTCCTCCCCCTTTCGATGTCGATGGCAGCTACCCTCCTTTGTCATCTCCCATTTGCCTACTCCACTCCCTCTTCCTATTGGTGCGACGACTAGGGGGAGGTGTTAGTAATTATTTTATTTTAAAAATTGATTAAAATAATTAGGGGGGCTCCTACATTCACGGCGAGATGTTACATTCTCTCCCCCTTAGAGAACTGGAGATGTTGTCATCTTGGAAGAACTAGGGAAGGAAAGCATTGATGGAGCTTAAGGCCCGTGGGTTAGGACCCACCATGCGTCTATTGCACTACTTTAATCACTCATAAGCATGTGGTCTTCTGAAACAACATCTTATTGCATTAGATCTATCCGAGTCTAGATTACAAGAGAAAAGTTTATTATAGTTACATCTCTTGGATATCTTCTAGGTTTTCCCTAAGCATTAGATAATTTCCTAGTAGGTTCTAGATCACTTGACCTTGTACAACTTCATTTCTTGTAAGCTCAAGTTCTCTTTGAGTTCTGTTGGGACAATTGATGTAGTTATGTCCAATGGTGTGGCACTTGGAGCATCGGTGTTTAGGGTGCTTTGGACATTTCCTTTTGAAATGACCTAACTCCCTGCAATAGAAACAGCGTGGAGCTTTATCACTTGCGGTCACAAGGTTCTTTGTTGTCGAAGTTTCTTCTTTAGACCAAATTTTCCTAGGATCCTTTTAGTAGATCAAAGTAGTCCTTTCTCTTGGAAACTATGTTCCCAGATTTCCTCTTCTTAGTTCGGGACTGAGCTCCATGGACAATCGGCTTTGCCTGTAATACTAAAGAATACTTCCAAGATTTGACATTTTGGTAAGACCCAATCCATATTAGTTCAGAATATATCCATAGACTACTCCTGCGTAGCTTCGTTTTCTTGGAGGCTCAATGTATTCTGGACTTAGATCAGGGTAGTCTGCTTGGATGTGTCCTAGCTCATTACAATGGAAGCATTGACGGTAGGGACATCTCCTATGGATGTGCCCTATCTCTCCGCACGTATGGCATCTTTTATAATGATCTCAAGATTCATCTTTGCTACAATTGCCCGATTTAAGTTCTTTGACAATTGGATTCACTCGGAGTAATGCATCTTGCAAGTCCGTTGGATGCATTGCTTCTAGACGGTGGTTTAGGGGAGTGTTCAGGCCATGGAAAAACTTGGATACTTGTTGTGCAATATCCATAGATAGCATATATTTTAGTAGGGTTACAAACTTTGAGTAGAAGGATTCTAAGGTTAATTCCGGTTGCTTTAACTTGAAGAATTCATTCATCTTCAAAGTCTAGTAGGTTAGCGGAAGGTATCGTCCGCATACAACATCTTTCAGCTGAGCCCAAGTGATAGCAGCTTCAGAAATACCTTGAACTTTGCACCATTACTTCCACCATAATCAAGTTTGGCCAGCTAAGGCTATCATTGCTTGATTGGTAGAAACGATTCATGAAGCAGAGAAATAGTCATCCATCGACTCAATCCATGTCTCCGCCTCTGTGCTACGACATCTAACCCTTCTCCATCAAACTCAAGTGCCTTAAATTTCTTGAGAAGGAATTTATTCTCTTGCATGTTAGCATTCGTGGGTGCAAAAGGTTCCTGACAATCAAGCCATACCATTTGGGTTATTCTCTTTAGGATATGTCTATGAACCATACATTAATCAATCACATATCATTACAAAGTTTTGCTCTGATACCAACTATAACGTGCCCACCTATCGGCTGTCCAAGCATGTTTTAGTGGTCTATCGAATCTAAGTATCACCGCTTGGCAATCCCATGGAATGTTCCGGGGTTTGTCACCTAGGGTTTCTCGAGTCCACCTTGCAACAGAATGTTCATGGTCGAACCTGCTAGGATTGACTTGAAATCTGGGTTTCTGGTGGTCAAGGTCTCCTAACAACATTCTAGCGTCGGGTCTTGGACATCCTACTTTACGTAGAGATACCCAAGCCGAAGCAGATCCATGCCGCACTTGGTTCAAAGAGAATGGGAAACGAGAGGGATGCACTGCTCAACCTCTCTACCCATAGGGAATAGTCCCATTCTGGTCCCCTAAAACGACATGAATTGGGTTCTAATCTAACCATATCTAAAGGTCAAACGATGGTAAAACCTTGTGAGAAGCCTCCCAGTTCTCAGGGACAACCCTATCGTAGGATGGACTCGTCGACGGGGGTTCCATCCACCCGTTTCCCTTGATAGCTTTAGTTTTCTAATTAGGTCTTATCATATTTATGTGTGACATTTAAAATCAACTTCAACGCAATAGTAGTGAGTTTGGGAATCTCCCAATTTCCATTTTTTGAATACTTAAAAGGTGGCACCTGGAAAACATGTCCATAAGTTTCTCAAAACCATATGATATGACCTATCATTGGAAAGTGCTAGAAAAATGGAATCTATTGAGCTATAGAGCACTCAATTTAGAGTTATAGTGTTCAAGTTATGACAAATCTAAAGATTTGACCACATGTCCCAAACTTATGGGAAATTCCCATATTCCCAAATATGGTGTTCTTCCTTAATTAAGTCTTTAGGGAACAAGGTTCGTTCGTGTAATTTATAGCACAAACATGAAAAAAAATAAGCACTCCTTTTGACAAACAAGTTCCTTAACTTATCTTCAAGTTAATCTTTGTCTCCTACCCATACAGGAGAATTATGTATCCCTTCTGTCCAATACCCAGTCCAAATCACATGGCACCATAATTTCCATCCAGTATCTAGAATAGGATCTTCCAATACCCTAGATGTTGGGCTCACGGCAGTCTACAACTCCATTCCAGACTCGGCAAGGAGTGTCCAAAGCTCTGCTGACCCCAAGCATCCTAGGAGTGAGACACAACATCCGTGGTTGGCCTTTTCACCACTCGACATTTGGCCCGTGAATCAAGCAGTTCCCTCTTGGGTTGAAACACGACGCGTGACCTTGGAGATGATCCACCCATGCAAAATATCCTTCCTTAAATAATCCAATTAAGAACCAAGCACAATCAAGGAAATCAGCCTAATATCATCTTCCAAGAAGATCATTCCTCTCTTCCCATAGCATCTTGTCATTACAAACCCCTGCCATGATTTACCATCAAACACAAGCACTTGGAATAATCATCCAATTCACATCCCCAATCAGTTTAATGCAAAGGTATTCAGGATGTTATTTACTCAATCCACAAGACAATGGTATCCTTTTCCAAACATTACAGGAATAGTCGCGATAGCCTTCCATCGCATGTTTGATGTCCCCCTTGGGATCTAAGCGATTCCATGAAGAAATACTTAACACTTTGTCAAAGACACATGCCAAGGTCTTATGTAAATTCTATTGAGCAATTATATTGATCAATAACCTAACCCTCTTCTCAGCAAGTTTGAAAGCATAGGTCTTTCCTTTGTCTCGGGTTTTCCTAAACCCTTGAACTCTCTACTTGCCTTTGAGGGCTGGAGTTGTATGTATCTAGTCCAGTCCCGAAATTTGCATTGATAAACATAGTGTTTATCGGGAGGATCCCAAGGCAACTTAGCCTCTAATTCTTTTGATCATTGTTTGTACTAGTTAAGCACAACGTCAAGATTCCCAATCTAACAGCATGAGCTATTAGCGAGAGTTTGGCAAGGGTCTAGAGCTTTGAGAAATGATTCTCTTCCAGAATAAGTTGGTTGCTATGCAATCTATTAGACATGCGAGTTGCCACATACACATTTGAAGTGATGGAAAAATGCACCTACTATTGTGGGGACAGGAAGCTGGCAATGCTTGAGTCTTATATATTTATGAATTCATCATATAGCATTTAAATACAATGGTCTTCTCTTGATACACGTATTTGGGGAATTCAATCTGTCGAATACTTGCAATGCAATTTATCCTTCTAAATGTCCTATTCTCATGTGAATTTAATGCATCTCATGCGGGACTTAAAGCAAGCGTTTATCAAAATGGAAATACGTTACTTACGATCGGTACCACAGTTGGCTGGGTAGTGATGTCCTCGCTCGAGGCTTTATTGCTCATTGTGGGGTTTCCATCCATGCGCATCATTTTCCTCTTGGGAGCCATCCTTGATCCTTGCGAGCTACAGAAGAATCCCCCACCTTGTGCTCAACTAGTGGGGCCAGTTGGGGAGCAAGATGAGCTAGCGGTCAGGCAGAAATGGTGTATGGGTCTGCGGTCAACAGGAGATAAGGAATGCATGTGTACACCATCTTTCTCTTTCTCTCTTCCTCCCTCTTTCTCACCTTCTCTATCCCTCTCTCTCTCTCTCTCTCTCTCTCTCTCTCTCTCTCTCTCTCTCTCTCTCTCTCTCTCTCTCTCTCTCTCTCTCTCTCTCTCTCTCTCTCTCTTCTTCTTCTTCTCTTCTTCTTCTCCTCTTCTCCTCTCTCTCTCTCTCTCTCCCTACTCTTCTCCCTTCTCTTCTTCTCTCTTCTTCTCCTTCTTCTTCTCTTCTTCTCCTCCTCTTCCTCTCCTCTCTCTCTCTCTCCCTACTCTTCTTCTTCTTCTCTCTTCTTCTTCTCCTTCTTCTCTCCTCCCTTTCTCCCTCTTCCCTTCTCTCTCCCTCTTCTTCTCTTTTTCTAGCGTGTCGTGGCCTCCTTTAAGGCTTCCTATCCCCCCCTATTATGATTGGGGGGGTTTTATATAATAAGGGTGATTATTTTTGGGGGGGACGTGAAGTAGTGCATGGTGGCGGCGTGCAATCAACTAACAATGATCACCTTCTCAGCTTCCTCCCCTACTGTCAACGTCACGTCGTTTCCTCCTCCTTTCGACGTCAATGGCAGCTTCCCTTCCTCGTCCTCCCATTCACCTACTCCACTCTCTCTTCATGTAGGCGCAATGACAAGAGGGAGGTGGTAGTAATAATTTTTTTCAATCGATTAAAATAATTAAGAGGATCTCCTACATCCGCGGCGGGACGTTATAACAAGAATGCATCTCTTCCATTATCTTCTATGTTAAGGAAGAAGTGTGGGGGATGACAATATTAGCATGGGCCCAAATAAGGCCATTTTTGAGCTAATATTGAAATTTTTTTATCCATTTATCCCATGATGTAATTTCTAAAATATGTGGCTAAAGTCCTCATCCAACAAATAGGCTTCGTGAAGTTCCTCAATCTAATCACCATGCAACTCTGAAATTGAAGACACACTATATGACCACATGTATAAGAGTGAGTCAATCACTATGTTATCCTTGCCCCTCACGTGAGATATGCCAAAATCATAATTTTACAAAGTTGCTACCCATCTCCTTTGCTTAGGAGTCAAACTAGACTGAGTCAGGAAGTAGTGGAGGACTCTATGGTTGCTCTTCACTCTAAACCAACTACCATATAGGTAATGGTGCCATTTCTTAATAGCATGGAGGATGACCAACATCTTTTATTCATAAAAATTTATTTGCATCTCCTTTTCATCAAGCTTATGGCTCTCGAAAGAAATCATTCCATGCTCTTGCAGCAATACAACACCAGTACCTTGGCCACTAACATCACACTAATTGGTAAAATCATTTGAGAAGTCAAGGCATATGAGGATGGGGGCTGAAATAAGGATTTCCTTCAACTATATAAAGCTATGACCAGTAACACCATCCCAAAAGAATGATTCCTTCTTTAATGGATCATTCAAAGGTGCTAAAATGGTGGTATAATGCTTGATGAAGCATCTATAGAATAAAGAGAGACCAAGGCAAGTAGGTAATGAAGTAATGGTGGATGGTGTGGGCCAGTCCTTCGCACATTGCACCTTTTTAGGGTCAGTGTGTATACCATTTTTGCTAACAATATGTCCGAAGAACTCCACTAATGTTTTCATGAAGATATACTTTATTTCCTTAGCAAATAGCTTATGCTCTCTTAAGACATCAAACACCCTTTTGATATGTACCAAGTGGTCCTCTTGTGATTTATTGTAAATGAGAATGTCATCAAAGTAAATGAGAATGTGATTTTATTCATGAGGCTCTGAAATGTGGTAGGGGCATGTGTAAGATTTTATTCATGAGGCTTTGAAATGTGGTGGGGGACATTAGTCAATCCAAAAGGCATCAGTAGAAAATAATGAATCCCACAATCAGTCTTAAAAGTTGTTTTGATCTCATCATCCTCCCTCATGCATATCTGATGATAGCCAAAGTTCCGATCAATCTTAGTGAAGAATCATGCCCCTTTCAACTCATCTAACAATTCATCAATTCATGGGATGGGATACTAGTTCTTGATTGTGATCTTGTTCAAGTCTTTGTAGTCAATGCACATGTGGAAAGAGCCATCTTTCTTCTTGACTAGCAAGAGTGGAGATGCATAAGGTGAGGAACTAGGTTCAATAAACCCCATCTCAAGTAGCTCTTTGACTTGCTTTGCAACTTCTTCACGTTTACACTTGGAGAGTCTATAATCAAGTAGGTGGTCCACTTGGCTCTTGGGAGAAAGGGCTGTAGGCATCTAAACTAAATCATTATACTCTACAAGTAAAGATATCAAGGTTAAATTCTTAGATACTTTGGACGGCTAATTAGAATTTTCCATATTCAAATGCAAGACAATATCTGTGAGCATTTCTTAAACTCCCTTTTGAGTTTCTTTATTGCAATTAGCCAAAAACAAGCACCATCCTGGACTCCCTCCAAGTGAATGAGTTGTACATGTATCATAATTTCCATGTAGAGCTGAGAGAAGTCCATAGAAATTTTGCCCAAATTTTTCAACCAGTCACAACCCAACACAATATCAATGGGACCCATTTCTAATTCAATTGAATCAAATGATGCCACATAATTTTCAGCCAAGCATAGGGAAACTTTGGAACATACATGTGTGCCGATTTCTTCTTCACCATTTTCTACTTGAGCTTTTAGGGGGTGCTATAATTCCATAGCGGTGCATTTCAAGTATATTGAATGCATAGAATGGTACGACTACTAGAGCCAAGTCCATGATCCATGGAGATGGAGTAAAGGGAAGTGGTAGTCAAGTGGGGTGTAGTAGGCGTAATCAAATCAAGAGCATTGGGTCAAAGGGATCCTTCAAATCATAGAGTTTCTCATCCAAATCCTGAGCATACTTCTCATTTTCAACATGTAATTCCTCCTCATCACTGTGCAAATCTTCTATTACATATATGCTGTGAACTTTGACCTTGGCTATCTTTTAAGGGCATTTTGAGGTATGGTCAACCACGTGCTTGTCCCCACATTTAAAATGTAGGCATTTTTCTTTCCACTTCTTCACAACATCTGGGGAGATTAGACCATTCAAGGATGATGTAGTTCGGGGTCTATTTTTAGCATGTTTACTCTTTCCATTAGAGCCAAAAGCTATCCCAAAAGTGCCTTACTTTCAACATGGAAGGGGATCCTCATATGGGGTTGACCTCAATGGAATATAGGGTTATCCATAACCTTGCTGAAGTTCTCATTTTTAAGGTACTTTCTTTCATATCTTTCAGCTAATTCAATTGCATCAAATAAAATGGAAGGATTTTGAGCCGTTACGTTAGCCAACAAACCCATAGATATACTTGTGTAATTTTACATCATCACTAATAGTCTCAACATACATGGTCAAGTTCATGAATTGATTTGTATACTCACGTACTATGAGATTATGTTGGTCAAGCTGATGCCATCGTCTTACCAACCACTCTTTTTCCACTAGGGATACAAATACCTAAACCATATGCATCTTAAAGTCTTCCTAATTAATAAACTAATGATTCTCACGGTTGATGTAGCATCACCATGTGTGGGTAAATCCCTCTAGATAAAGAGAAGCAAAGAGAATTTTTTTGTCATTAGTGTGTGGGTAGATATTGAAGTAGAACTCTGATTTGGATGTCCGTTCTTCTAAGTCCAATGGGGATGGTGATTGCCCATTGTACTTGGTAATAATGGTCTTATCATGGAGTTCATTGGGGCCTTGTTGCCCACGTTAGCCTTGTTGTACATGCATACCAAACTACGTATACATATCATGTTGTCCATACATGCCATGTTATGCATGGAACCCATGCTATCAATTTTTGCCATGATGGCCATTAATACCATATGGTCCATGATGAGGTTGAGCCAAATAATGCCCATTGGGGCTCCTAGGGAGAGTGGGTAAGGTTCAACCAATGTGCTCAACCAATGTGCAACTAGGGTCTTATGGGGGAATCGACTACATGGATAACAAGAGAGCTTAAAAAAGACTTATTCTGACTATGAGAAGGCTCACAATCTCAAATATGGAGGGAAGAGGGATACCCTTAGTTCTAAGAATAACCTATGGGCCATGAAGTAGGTCCAATGGTGGAGGCCATTATGATCTACACTCGGACTAATTTCCCTTGTCTTGTGCCAAGGTGGTGGCCAAGTAGACTTCAAGGGTGGTGAGGTGTTCTAATGTTTATTGAGTCTGAGAGTTGAAAGAGCCATTTGTTCAATTGCAAGATCTATTTTGAGAGCATTTCATGATGATTGGAAACCATATCATTATGCATTTCCATGTGATGGATCTTATGCTGACAAAAGGTGTAATTGAGCATACTATTATCATCCATATCAAGTACTTTCTCTTGGATCTCACCATTAAAATCTTATGGCGATCTAGCTTCTTCATTCATTGAGGCTTTGGAGTCCTTAATCTCCCTTTGGACCTCCTCATGGACCTTGCCTCGTTGCCTTTCTATCCTACCGTTTGAGTGCAAACCACAAGACACATTGTCAATAAAATGGGCATAACTTCTAGTAGTAAATTCCAATTGAGGATATTTTTTATTCAAATCAAAGGGGATAAATAAAAATTGAAGATATTGGCAGTTCTTAGGCCTTGCAGCCATGGTAACTTGTAGGGAAAGAAAGAGAAAAGGGATAGATTTTTTTCTCTCCTCTAACTATTGAGCCTCCAACTTTGTCCTAGAACCCCTAAAAGTTGCATGAAAAAGAGTGATGACCTGCTAAGTTAACCATTTTACCTCTAGATGTATCAAACTTGGCTCTAGCCATAGCTCCTTCTTGTTTTAAGACAGCTATCACTAATTGTAGTCCTCTTGTTGTGCATGTACCTACTATACCTAAGTAACTAGGGTTTTTTAGATTTGAAAATGGGACTATATGGAGAAAGAGGAGAGGAAAAAAGGACCAAAGCACGAAGCTCTAATACCACTTGTAATGAATGAGGCTGAGAGGAGAATGAGCAAAAGAGAAAGAAAGAGAGGAAGAAGAAGAGAGAGAAATACTAGAAGAGGAGAGAGAAGAAAAGAAAAAAGGGGAGAAGGAGGAAGGAAGCCATAGAAGTTGAAGGAGAATGTGAAGGTTTAGTTCTTGATTATGTCTAGATGCCCTAAATTGGATCTCTTATACCTTATATATCCTAGTCAGTGTGATGGGATATCTAACCCCTAGTTCTCATGTATCGTGCTCATTATACTTCAACGACAATCTCTCACCTTATCTCTCAACGCTCCACTCTAACTAACTAATCATCCTTCTTTCCAAACTAAGAAAGCAAGAACACGAGACTAGCTTTGAGGTGTAGTGAACTTACTAACTTGCCTCCCACATTGTAATCTAAAAGCTTGAATGCTCAAAGATGGTTCCATGACTCAAGTAACATGATTCAATGTTGTTGCTCCTTTGCATCCATCACCAATCACACCAACAAGTTGATAAGTTAGTAGGAAAGAAGATGACGAAGAGTTTCACCTTCCCTTAGTCCCTCACTCAACACACCTTTCACTCACACTCTCTCTCATTAACTCTCAACAATGGAAGTAAGATTATAAAATAGAATAAGAGAATAGAAAGCTTTAATAGTTGCATGGATAGAGATTTTGTAGCATGGATGTACCAAAAGAATATTGGAATATACTCATATGAACATGTATTTAGAGAATATCTAGAAAGACAATATCTAGATGAGAACTAGATAAGATAGATCTAAAATATATGAAGAATACTTCACTAAGAACACCTACCACGGATCTAAAATATATAGAGGATACTTCACTAAGAAGACCTACCATATCCACACCTTTATTGTATATATGTGTACTCTCAGCTATTGCAATGCAAGTGTGCAAGCAAGTGTGCACTACAAGTGTGTGGTTCATTCTCCATCTCATTTTCTCTCTCCCTTTCTCTTACCATCACTTTCACTACATGGTATCATAGCACACCAAGGTCTTGAGGGCCCATGTTATTATCTTCTAGCCTTTTTCTACTCAATTAATCCTTAGATTCATTTCTTGCATGCAATTCAAATCAATTGCTTTATGTGTATATAGTAGGATTTGAATCCACGTCAAGGTAAACTAACCTTATCTGCATGCACCTTATCCTCATTATCTTGAACTTATTTTATCTTGTCCACCTACTTCTTATCTATTCTTATCATCTTCACCTACTCTTATATTCTTCATTAGAGAGAGAGAGATATTTGTCCTCTTTGTCATTATTGTCATCCTTATCTCATATTGTCTCCTCTCTCCACCTACCTACCCCTTTGGTCCTTTGTCATATTAAGGTCTAAATCCCTTCTCTCTCATCCTCATTTGTGGCCCACCCATCCATAACCCATTAAAGTAACCTCCCATACACAATATATTTAATTATCACACAATATTATCCTCAAAGAATCTTTTTCCTAACCACACATATTTTCTATCTTTTCTCAAACCAACCTCACCCTCCTTGCCTTGAGACATTGAGCTATCCATGCCACATATACTTCACTCATTTCTAATCTAGCTCAAGAATTTACATTACCTCCTATTTTCCTCTAAGTTTATTGTCCACAAACCTTATCTCTAATCTTATCCTCACTTACATAGACTACATTATTACTTTGTGCTAACACACATTGCTTCACATAGTTTCCTAGCTCCTTGCCCTTGCCACATGTTTACTCTCACCACTTTTGTTAAACTTTGAATGTTCTCCTGTATCTAAATTCCTTGTCACAAGATATTTATATCACATCACTCAACACATATGTTCCATCCTTGTATCCTCATTAAGTCCAGTATTCACTCTCTCTTGTCAACTAGTGGAATACATAGCAAATTTTTTGATGGAAAACCCCAATCCTCCTCTAGATGAAAGCCCCTCATACCCACATCTCTCTCATGACTCTTCCATTTTGTACTCTCATTCTCTCAACTCATCCATCCAAGCATGATCTAGCTCTCCTAGTCACTCCCAATACTACGACATTTGTCACCCTTGTGAGTCTCTCCTCTTGCATCCTGAAATAGAGGACTCTATCTCCAGTGGAATGGCAATTGAAGAAGGGGACATCCTTCGTACTCTACATCTCGAGGCCTAAGAAGGCATTATTCATGGCCTCTATTTTGAATTGTGTTTTTCAAGGCTTTTGGATGGTACTTTAGTGGCAAGAAGATGGCAAAACCTCATCACTCTCTCAATTGACAACATGGATACTCCTATTGTTCCTTATCAACTCTTATTGGATATTTCTACCAACCTTCAAGGTTACTCCCTGATTAGGTACATTGCTTCCACTTCTCTTACATCTCTGAGTTTTGTCCTATTTCCTTACATTTTTCACTCAATATCTAGTCTTTATATAAAATCCACTTCAATCTCAAGATCACATCCTACCAGTCCTTATCTTAAACTCTCCCTATGGGCTCAATATCATCATGTTCTTCTGGTCACACACACACTCCAATTGTGTGCATGGTTATCTGGTAGAATTAGTGAGTAATTGAGGAAGTCACTTTGTAAATAAGGTCATTAAGCATATGACTTTCTCTTAACCAAATGCAATTACACATACTCTTGGCTTCCTCCTACACATTCGGGATTCTCACAATGCTTCCAAGTTCACATCAAAATCGTATCTCTTTGAATTTCTCAATGTTCAGTCCTAAATACCTACACATGACTTTATCCTACCATCACATTCCATCCACATTATATTTATTTAAATCCCAAACCATCAAATAATCATTTCTATCTCTCCTATCCTATTCATCCATCCACATAGTTACCTTCCTCCTACAATCATATTGCTCTAATTGTATACTCAAATCTCAATCATTAGTCTGCCTTACATGGCAACAATATCATCAACAATCACAAGAACTCTATATTCCAATGTCTCTCAATCTCATTACAAAATGGTCTACCACTTACCTTACTCAAATCATCATCTACAAATTGTATCTTTCTCAAATTGGCCAACTATATTGGCCTTCCAAAGGAGGGGAAGGGAATGGATAAAGTACAAAGAAATGCATGAGCACATTGGTACAAACTACTTTGTATGGGTAAAAGAGCACAATGGCACTAAGTATGATATTATTGAAGATATGATGCTCAACTCTTGGAGTCCTCTCATATTCAACTCTTGGTGTCATCATAACCATCTCTCCATTATATTGATCATCCCAAAATGAGAGATACAACTCACATAATTATTGCTTGTTAGATATAGAAAGAAACCTACTTTCATATGAAAACTAAAGGACAAGTCTTCACACAAAAAATGCACAATGCAACATGTGAACCTACCATGGAAAAACTAGCAACCATCCATTTGGCACAATCCAATGGGTGGCTACCTAGTAGAGATGACCTAAACCCATGTATCCCTAAATCCCCAAAGTAAGCCTACTTTTTTTAAATTTAAAAAAGTGAAATAGAAAAAACATGTCGTGCTCTCCCCCTTCCTCCCAATATCTATTTAAACTTCCCTCTTTAGGTAAGAAATGCACATTCATCCACAGTTCAAGTTAGGTTGAAGTGGCAGAGAGACTATGTGTTGCATGTTTGTAGGGATGTGCTTAGCTCTACAAGGTGTGAAAGAAGACAATTTTTTAGGCTCAGGACTTAGAGAGTGGTTTTAGTTCATAATAGATTCATTCATAGTAGGGATGTTCAAAACATTGATTTTCATTAAATGATTCCAAGTGGTCATTGTGAACTAGCCCAATGATAGTTTTTGGTATGGAACTTGGCAAGTACTTTACCATTAACAATTCATTACAATGTGTGAGATCACATGGATGTAGAAATTTTGTGATTAATAAGTCACATGTTAATAATGTTCTAACATTTAACTCCCAAAGAGGGGTTTTAGATCATTATAGATACATCAAGGGAGGTCACCAAAAGATGCATGATGTTTGGAATATGCCTTTTCATATTGAGATTTCAAGTGGCAATAATGAACCAACTCAATGACAATTTGGTATGAAATTGACTAATACTTTACCATCAATGAGTGGTTGCAATGGTTGGAAACACAATAATATTTAGGCATAGGCACATTAAATATATTATGGTTATTTAGATATTAAATATTAAATATTAAATATTAAAATTACACAATACACTAAGCATCATCATGACTAGATTTATTATGACTAGATTGTAGTGATAGCATTATACATTCTATCATTACAAAGTGAAAACTCTCATTCAAATAGTGCCACCTTCAATGCAAATGCTTAAATCCAAAGTATGTGCAAGTATGTGAGTTCTAAGGTAATTGGTAGAGCAAGTCCACCCAAGCCTCACTCAAAGTCTTGCGCCCCAAAATGAGCCACACTGAGCTACTAAGAGTAGAGCCTAGAGGTAGCACTAGGAGAACTCAAAACCCTCTTATGTAGTTGCTTAGGCAATGCATTACAATAGTAAAAATGAAACCTATATGCATATGCAAACTAGGGAACTGTTGCTTTTGCCGATAGAATTATCAACATTAACATCCATAAGAGAGTGAACAATTTGCTAATGATAGTAGTACCTCCTTGTTCATAATCGACCTTTAGTAGAAGGTTCCTTAGCATGCATTTCACAATTAGCCTACTCTGTAGCATTGTCCTACTTATTGTCCTAAACTTGAAATTCAATAGGATACTCCAAAAAGCATGCACTAGACTTAACATCTAACAACATATAATTCTCATAAAATAAACTTCTTTATTATACTTCTTGCTTTTCAGCACAAACTCAATCTTACCCATGTACAACATGCCAAGGTTGGGAATCCATCATGTACAATGACATCCACAGTACATCATAGAGAATGAAGACATACAACCATGATTGAATAAGTAAATCATTACTCCAATAACAAAGAGTAGGAACATCAATCACAAAACATGTCAATGATGCTCTAGCATTTGCATCATAGGAAATGTATGGCACTGCAGCACACAAATGAGATGTCAAAAAAGGCTTTGCATCATCAGACAAGATAACCCAAGAAAATTCACAAAAGAAAATGACATAGAGCTGCACATGTATCTATATCACAATCTTTCATATATTCAATCTACACCATAGTATCTACAAAATAGTTATCATTGATCCAAATTGATAAAACATGTATCTACTAATCTTCATATCTATTTTTAGATTCTCATGATTATTGATCTTCAAGTTTCTCCTATACTAACTACTTTGTAGGTTGCCAGTGTATTTCCTATTGTACAAATTGCTACCACTTTTTTGTTGCTAGTAGTATTCAAGCTCCTATAGAACTTCCTATTGTTGTAGAAATTAAAATTGCAAGAATTGAGGTTTCTATAGTTCAGATACTACTAGCAATAAACCTAAGCACTCTTGAATTGCTGAAATCTATTACAAACCTAACTTTTCTAGCAAACCTAAAAAATAATATTGTGGTCAAAGGACTTGAAACTATCCCAATAGATAAAAATATAAGTTACTTCTGCTATAAGCAACAAACTCATTCAAAATCAACACTATCATACTCAAAAACTAATTAACATAATGAATAACATCAAACATTCCTTCTGTAATATCAACTGCATAAATATCCACTATAGGTATTTGTGTAATTTCATTGGCTTCAACTTCATTCATTAACTTTTCAAATTTCTCAAAAACTTAAAAAATATCAATCTAAAGTAAAACAACAACAATTTGATCATTCAATGGATACAAATTCTCAAGAATAACATGCCGACTTAAAATATGAGAAAATGCTGGCTAAGTATGCAAACAAATTAAAGATTTCATTATCCCTCATAAAATAACTTTCTCAAGAGCATTAATGACCTCAAAATAATGATCACCTTCCAAATCCATTGCATTCTTGACATGAGAAACCTCTTTTTGAAGCAATGGTTTCTCTTCTCTTGAAGATGATGATTGTTAATACATAAAGCTTCAATTGCTGCAATTTCGAATCCACTGTGCTCCTTCTCAAGCTCAAAATAAAAATATTGAGCCATATCAATCAAAGATTGATACATAGAATATATTGCATTTAGATCTTTAAGAAAACCACACACTCACTATTTCATGTGATTCTTGACTTTTAGCCAATTTTCATGTGATTCTTGACTTTTAGCCAATTTTTGCAAATCTAAATATTGTTTAAAAGTAATCATTTACTATCGACAATCATGTTGTCCTGAAAGCTCGTCATATAGATAATCACCCTGAATATTTTCAGCATCGAAAACTTGTTGAATTTATTCAATCTAAACAATGCAAGAAATAGTATCCTACATGCTAGAAACATGAGTATTGAGAACAAATACATCCAAAAATGGTGCATCCTACACTATAGGTCACATGTGAGTTTATGCAAAGACTCCTCACTGAAGTTCAACTTAAATGCTACGTTTTCTTCCTCAGAAGCATCAATAGAACCAAAAAAAATCATACTTAATAAAATTCTTATTGGATAAACATGATTTGCCAATGTGCCATCCATACATACATTGTCATCTTGAACATGTAATCAATCTTGTTAATCCCCAAAATGATCAACTTCCATGCTAATTTCTTCTTGATTTTTTCCTTCTTGATTAAAGATAATTAAAGATTGATTATGAAATTTTGAAAAATGACCAAAATATAGCAAAAATCTTCAAGGTATGGATGCAAATAGCATGCTACTCCACTCTCCCATTAGTAAGCACAATTGTTAAGGTTGGGGCACTTGAGGATTCCTGGATCCTTTGGCTCTTGACCTCTTTCACTCCCTTTGCCTCAATCTCCAACAAGACCATAGATTGAATGCATCACTCATCATCATCACTTGAATTTGAGCCCAAATATGAATCCAAAATACCATAATATGTATCATTAATATTTTCAACTATGCTAAGCAGTCTCCCAATGTGCTTCGCACTTGAGCAAGATCTAACTCTCTTTCATTTAGGATCATCATGCTAACTAGAAGCTTCATGAAGGACATACTCAAATGGATCCAACTTTTCCAATGCATATTCCATCTTGGAACTTGAATCTTTCTTTTTTATTGAAGAAAACCTCTTATGAATACCATTAAATTGCTTGCATACTTCAAACAAAGGGAAATCGTGCAAGATTTCCCTTTGTCACAAGACTCATGAATATATGGATATCACTTTGAAATACAACCATTGAATGCATGAGTTATTTGAAATCTCTGATAATCAAGAAATTGCTTCAAATTTTTTTAATGCGTTACTTTAGTGAGAATTTTTGAAACATAAGACATTGTCTGAACTATTCATATGATAGGATGTTGTATATACTATCTCTCTCCTAATAAGATTACTATTGTCCTAAATGATCTATCTAATAGGATTGCTACCCTAAATTGTGTATTTGAAAAGTTTCTTGCATGTTTATATAGGACAATACTTCTCTATGCATCAGGATAGTGCTTGTTTACACATGTTTATAGGGTGCAACATGTATCTTTATACAAGGTGGCTACTTATAGGCTTGAAACCCTAAAATTACATGTAACTCCTTGATTGCAAGGATAATGCTTAAAATATTAGGGTTTTCTTACACAATTCAAGATCTACAAAAAAGAATATTTTTTGCAAAAATCCTCTTCATTAGCATTCTGAAAATCAAACACTATATTAGAGATTTTGGGAATCTCCCAAGTTCCACTCTCAAATTAGAAATAAAGATTTGACCATGTGGCTAAATCTTAATTCTTTTTTGAAGATGGAACTTGGTACTATAATCTATATAATATCTAGAAAAAGTTTTGCCTTTTAGGAAGGGGGTAACAATTTGACCATGTGATCAAATATTAACCATCCTATAAATTCTCGAAGTATATAAAAATTCCCAAACTCTCTAATATAGTGTCATTGCCATAATTGCTTGCATTTCTTGTCCAAAATATTGAATGCTATATATGATGCAGAAAACACCCTTAATCTGACAATTTGTTGCAAGGAAACCTATAGAGATAATAATAATAATTTCCATATATATCTTATATCTATAATAGGACAAAGAGATTAAGGTAGGATCATAAAGTGTTTTTTTGTCCCTAGCATGCAAACATCCGCAACATAGACATCCAGAACTAATAATACAACAAAGAACATCTAAACATGATGAACATCAAGGAACAAATGGAAACATCTTGGAAACATAGAATAAAACACCAAAGAACACAAAATATGGCATAGAACAGAACCATCTCTCCATTATATTGATCATTGCAAAATGAGAGATATAACTTACATAACTTGTTAAGAGTATTCTATGGAGGCTAAAGTCAAAGGGTCAAAGCAAGGTCACAATACAAGTGCCAAATTTATTTGATGGTGGATTATTGTTTTGCATTGCTTCATTATATTATTTTGGGAGCTTGTGTATTATTGTTGTACTTCATGGACATTACATTATCATCAATGTATTATTTTGTGAGAGCTGAGATCACAAACCCATACACATTGTATCACATGTATTTGTATTTGTCGCACTTGTAAGTATTGCACTGGTTATGTGTATATATTTGTGATTAGATTAGCATATGCTTGATCAATTTAGACTAAGGTATAAGCATGCTATGAGGAATGATCCCATAAACAAGATAGGATGCCCAAAAGAGGATGTAAACCCTAATTCACAGTGGTGAAAACCCTAAAATCCAAAAGGGGCACACACCCTATTTCACCAAGGTGCAAACCCTAAAACGCAAAGTGGAGTGCAATCCCTAACCCTAAAATGGTACAATATCCTAGAGAGGTGATTTAACCTTGGCCCTAATTTTATGTCTATATAAGGGTGGGAGGTCTCAATTGTAGAGAGAGAGAGAGAGAGAGAGAGAGAGAGAGAGAGAGAGAGAGAGAGAGAGAGAGAGAGAGAGAGAGAGAGAGAGAGAGAGAGAGAGAGAGAGAGAGAGAGAGAGAGAGAGAGAATGAGATGGAGAATGCACCATACACTTGTAGTGCACACTTGCATTGCAATAGGTAAGAGTACACATATATATACAATAAAGGTATGGATATGGTAGGTCTTCTTAGTGAAGTATCCTTAACATCTTTTAGGTCCATCTTATGTAGTAATCCTAAATATCTAGATATTGTATTTCTATGTCCCAAATTCTTAATGGAAACATGTAATGCATGTAGTGTAAGTAAAATTCAATTCTATCAAGCATAACATCTTGAGCAAGTAACCAAGTACCTATTAAGATATTTCAAAATATAGTGAGTATTGATGAATCAAAAAAACAAAGGTAGGAAGAGCATTAGGAAAGCCATTATCCATAAGAAAATGTTGCATGCCAAAATTTTGTAAGTGTCTAGGACCACCTGAAGAAGTATATCATCACAGTTTTGTATCCAAGTGGCAAGCATAGTACTTCAAGGATTGCATTTCTTTGTTTTGAGATGTGGCTATGGTCTACATTGTATACTTCGTAGAGAATTACTCCTTCAAGGAGAAAAGAAAGATCTAGTCATAATGCATTAGTACACTAAGTGGGTCACTTTTTTTTATCATGATTACTTATTTCTACATCACATCAAATGCAATAATAAAGAAGACTATGCACTTTTCAGTCTCAAAAAATAAACAACATGACACCTTGTTTTTGTAGCATGCTTTTCTCTTACATGCTGAATGGCTGAGAGGTCAAGGGCTCATCTTTATAAAACATTGGTTTGGTCATATGTTGTACCTTCACAATTCAAAGCAAAGTGACAATTTTACTTTGTTGCTAGATATTGGGATCTTGGCATAGAAATAACTTGGAGGTTTTTCTACTTAGGACAAGGGAAGGAAAAACACAATGGGACTAGGGTAGTAATCAAAAGAACTTTGACTCATGAGCACCTTAAGCAAAATAGTATCCGCTTAAATAGTGAAGTTGTTACTTTCTTGAGAATGCACCTTAGTACAAGAGCAACTAGTATGTATGACAAGAAAAAGAGGGAAGTTAGCATGGCCTTTTGGGAGATCAAGCTCAACAATGTTCAACGGTCCTAGTAATAGGATTGCAAATCATTGAAGGGATCAAGAGCAATGCATTGTTTGAATGGGTATTTTGAGACCAACAATTGTATATCGTGAACAAAACAATTGTCATGATTTTGTTTTCTCTATAGGAGTAGCCAATGGAGAAGATGCAAAAACAAATCACATGTAGAGATGTGGCTATGTCATACTTTGGAGCTAGTCTTGCTAGTGGGGATTCCCAAGAAGGTGAAGACTTAGATGACAAGGTCCACAGTGCCACCTATGCAGATCACTATGATTCCTTGAGTGATGCCTTCTCACATGGTGACAATTTTTCTATCCCTTTCGAATAAAATAATGAGGAGGTTACTAACTTCTACATTTTGAAGTGGTTGCAGCCAAGGGCCTTGCAACTAAGGAGCAAATTGATATAAGAGACAAAAGATAGATGGTGAGACTTTTATGGTGATAGGTGTCAAGATTGTGGGAGAGAAGTAAGGAGTCTCACTTGTAGCTTTCTTGCTTGCACAATGGGGGAATACACACAAAGGTGGAGGCTGAAAACAATTTTTCTCTTCTTAGTTGTGTAAGCCAAAAGAACTCTAGTACATAGAAATAGAAGAACCCTATATATGGGTCTCAAACCAAACTCAACTAATTAAGGTGGCATACTAACTGAGCCACGAACTAGAGTAGATAAGGATAGCTGTCATCTAGCTACTATTCATGGGCGGTGTACCAACCGCATCTGTAACTGACAAGTCGGTGACAAAATTGGCTACTAAAAATAGCTTCCTTTGTTTCAAGAATAGTTTTAAGGCTTTCCTATCAATCCCACCATTAGTAACACTAGATTTTTGTCTAGTTGCTATATTAACAAAAGAAAATATAGCTCTCTTGTTCATGAGACGCTACAAAAGTTCCTTTTTTAAAATCTCTCCTAATAATGCACTTTAACACTCCCCTTATATGATATCTCTTACCTAAGAAGTTAAGGAAATAAAATTAAGATAGGCAAACAAGAAGAACTTGACTTTGTAAGAAAGAGCTAGCTAAAGGTGATGGTTGTGTTTAGGACAAATTCATTTTCAAGGGAGTGTGTGCATGTGAAATTGTTCTACAAAGTGATTCAGATATTGACAGATGACATGATTTATTAAGTCTTCAGCATTGGCACTTAGACAACCATAAAAAGTTTTAATTAGAAAATTAAACTTGATGGTGCATGCCTCTAATTCCTAATAAAGCATCCTTGTAGTGTGCCTATCAATTTTATTTAGAGTCTCAATTTTTGAATATTTTTGGTTGCCACTTACTCTCAATTCCACTTTTTGACTCATTTAGTTTTCATTATATTCCTTTGCTCATCAAAAGATTGTGATACACAAAATTTTTAACTTTTAATTTCTTCAATTTTCTCATTGCTCTCAACTCCCTATTTGCAAGGATCCAAAATGTGGGTATAAAGGTGCCTTTGCCTAATTGCTTGTGTATTCATAACATTGATAATACCCACACACCTATACACTCGAGATGGTGGGCACCCATCACTACCACTTCATTCTTTATTCTTTTAGTGACATTTGAATAAGGGAAGGCCGGTCACACATCGTGACTGCTAGAGTTCCCACATATGCTCTCTCTCTCTCTCTCTCTCTCTCTCTCTCTCTCTCTCTCTCTCTCTCTCTCTCTCTCTCTCTCTCTCTCTCTCTCTCTCTCTCTCTCTCTCTCTCTCTCTCTCTCTCTCTCTCTCTCTCTCTCTCTCTCTCTCTCTCTCTCTCTCTCTCTCTCTCTCTCTCTCTTTATATATATATATATATATATATATATATATATATCCACCATAGCTCTTGCTTTGCATTGCTTTTGCTTGTGTGCTTTCCCTTGGGCTCTACCTTTCAACGAGTATTAGAGTTAACGGGTATTAGAGTTAACCGTTCAAGGAGCTTCTTCATCCTTTGCTTCATCCCCATCTAAAGCCTCAACTCAAGGTTTCATGGCAGCCATTGTTTCTTCCTCTCGAGATATGCATTGAGTCTTTCCTTCTTTTGACTTGTTCCAACTTGCTCTACACTTCTTGAGGAGCTTCCCAAGGCTTAGTTGATCCTTGTTGAGTGCTTATTGAGCTAAGGAGCATCCATTTTATCCATTTTGACTAGATACAAAGCATGTTGTAAAAGTTCATGGACAGTTATGGCAGCTTGATAGCATACCATATTTTGGCCATAACTTTTATATATGGTATCAAATTTAGGCATTCTATAGGCAAAAACAAGGAGCGCAATGAGAGATATAGATCTAGACACTCATAGAGTTGTACCTATGCAAGATTTTGTTCTATGTTTCATACAAAATAGAATAGTTCTTGTTTGAACAAATAGTAAATTCCATAATGCATGTTTGATGCTTCAAGGATGCTATTTTGGTGCTTGAATGGTATGTTTATGCTTTTGAGACTTATTTGAGCTTGAAATAGCTCAGATTTTATTACCTTTTCAGTGCTATAATAATAGGATAGCAAACATTCATCAATGAAAAGCTTATACCTAACTACTTTGGTTGTATATATTTCTTGATATGGGATTAACAAAAATGCTATTTTTTAATGTTTTTGGCCCTAATGAATGGATATTGCACTAAGGTATATTCATAGAAATTCATAGTAGGAATCAATATTGATGAGTGATGTCAAAATTCTATTCATAAGAGATAAAACGATGGAAATAAGTTCAATACGTGGATATCCATTGGATAATGTCTTGCAATATTTGACCAAAAATATACTACTCACATCAATGTCTGCCTTTTCTCTATTATAATTGTTGTAAACTATTCATATAAGTGCATTTACAAAGAACATCATTGGGTAACCATCAGGTTCGCATATATGTTTGATTCAATATTGAGTGCAATTGCTACATAGGAAGTTCTTATGATATTGATAGATATCTTGGTGCATGCTATGTCTATGTCTCTAAAGCATGTTATCGTATTTGTGAGTACCAATTGGTTAATGAAAAACTTTATGGCCATTAGTTGTAGATCCAAAGATCATATTAAAAAAGTTTTGTCTTCTCAAATACTAGCAAATACTTGAGATATGTACTACTTGCCTTTGTCTTTTTTGACTCACACAATTTTGACTCTATGATGTATTCTATATCCAAAGATGCTTCCAATTAAACACAGACCAAAATACAATTGAAAATGTGTTTGTTACTATATTGTTGTTTTGTGAGCTTGCTTTTCTAGCATAGCTTTCCAAAATATTCAAAGTCTGCTCGTAAAAGATTTAGTTTAGAAATCATCATATGGAAGCTTCAAGTGAAGCATATGAGCACAAAAATGCATCTTCGAAACTCTAGAGGTCATTGATGTAGGTACTTGTTAGATACTCGTTTGGATGGACTTTTAGGTCTTGGTAAGGAATTTCATAAAGAGATGTGTGCTTGCTAGCTTACACAGGCAAGCACAATTGACACTAGCTACTACATCCTTGGGTGTCTCTCAGATTTACCAAATAGCAATACAACACACTTAAAATTTAAAATACCATTATAGCTTGGCAGGCACTTGTGATATTGTTGATTTGTTGAGAGGTGCATGTCTATGGGACGATGCTTCAATGATACATCAATTTGATTTTGAGACGTTGGACAGATCTCCAAGCAATAACATTGCACCACAATAAACTTTATGGGGGAAAGGTTGTTCTTTCTTTGTGGTAACTTTAGACAAATATTGCTTGTGGTCCTGATGAAAGGGTCATGTGAGGACAACACTTTGATTTCCTAAATTATGGCCACATATTGATGATTTGAAATTCAACACAATGCAGGCAGGCATTGTCATGCATTCTCTCTAGCAAATCCATACTTACCTAAATAACCCAAAATACGCCCCAAGCTAGTTGATATAAGGAAGCATGTGCAACCTTCAAATTACATAGCAATAAGTTGAACTTGCATCGAAATTTTCAAGAACCAAACGCATACTTCGAGGTTTTGGTGATTTGGATTGTGTGAGAATATACCTTGGAATATAGTGGTATGGGCAAAAAAAGATACAAAACAAATTACTGTTGAAGAAAAAGGGTGTGAGAGAGAAAAGCTTACCTTAATAATGAGTTTATAGTGGTTGCTGTGGGCAGGAGGTTGACGATAGTCAATCTTCCATGCAATCGAGGAACTCATAGCTTCAAGGCTTTCAGGCTCCATGCCAAGAGGAGGAGGAGGTGGTGGTTCTTCATGTTTGATGCACTTGGGCTGACTCGCATATGCGCCTTGGGCCATACCCATATGCACTCTAGTGCTCTTTGGATGTCTTGGTTTGGTTGGAAGATTGGGTGCATATGCTTCTTTTGATCCTAGTAATATGGCTCCTTGGATGTTGTTGATGCCTCACTATCCTTAGATATTCCATCTAGTCTTTTCTCCTAATACTTCATTAGTGTGGTCATGCTTTCTGTACTTCAAGGATTTGCTATCTACTCACAAACAAATTATTTTGATGGGTAAGGCCTCCTAGATTGACCTTTGTACTTTTACATTATTAGAGGTAGCTAGAAAGATCATGGTGGCCAAGAACCTCAACTATCTAAGCCAAGCACTAAGTCACAAACCCCTATCGACACTCCTTTGTCTCTTCTCATCGTGTTGTGAGTGGAGTTTTTCCTATTCACAGTAGTTCTATTGAGAGTGGGTTTTTTTAAATGGGTCTTGGATATCAGGGGTGGTGTGGGAGTAACTATGGCAAAGACAAGGTGCAGCTTTAGCTTGAAATGGTACCGCACGGATGTCTTGTTCATAACATTATGACTTGTATTTTTGTGATGTCCCCTATATGCATGAGTATTCAACATTCTTAGTGAGCGAGCATTCTTGTTCCTTGGAGTAGCAAAGTCAATACATTGAATGTTACGACTTTGAAACTATTGCTTGGGGAGTTGAAGCAGTACTTTGTTATACATATTATTGCCAAGGGAGATGCAAGTTTATTCCTTTGCACTACAAATTCCCTTGATGATATTGAAGATGAATACCCCTATCATCTTACTATAGATTTTGAATACATAAAAAGGGATTATATAGTTGGTGCAAGACATATATGTAAGGGGTTTGATCTAGAAAGATTATAGGGGTAGAGGTAGTAACAAGTAGTAACATTAGCACAATGATATTCATTCCAAGGTTTACTTTCTTTCCAACAAAAATACATTTACAATTATTCATGAAAAAACTTTGCCACAACAAGTAGAGACACACCGCAAACACACAACTTATACCTCTAGTTCTCAAATACCCTAAATGTAGCTGAAACCATAGGGAAAAACCACCACCAATAACAACAATAACCAAAAACCATTTGACTGTGGCAACAAAGAAGGAAACAAATGACAATAAAGATACATTGAGAGAGATGGCGAGGGAAAGAGGTAGGCAGGAAGGGAGGCCTTCTTCATATGTTCCTCTCATTAGGCGTTGAAGCAAGAGCTATGAAGATCTAAGAGTAGGACCCATGGCTCAACATCCTAGAAGCCATGCTCAAGGCCGATGCAACATACTAGCCTAACATTACCTGGTTTGGTAAGAAGCTATTATGTAGCACTAGGAAGGTTGCATGGATTGTTGGCACAACTTTCCTTGTGCTTGTTGTGTTGCTTATCATTGACACGGACATAGAAGCTCAATTCGCTACACTTGAAGGCTATCAAGCTAGTTTATTTGGGTACTCTCTCACAACAACCCAATCTCCCTTCTCCAATGTAGTAATGTATTGTTACTTCAATACTTATTTTTGGGTGCTATTTGTCATTTTTCCCAATTGTGTGCATTGGTTTCAAAGGAAAATTCTATTGTAGACAAATGATGATTTTGTAGGAATGTAGAGTTCTTCCACTCAACTATTTGATTATATTTTTTTAAACTTCAAAGAGAGAGAGAGAGAGAGAGAGAGAGAGAGAGAGAGAGAGAGAGAGAGAGAGAGAGAGAGAGAGAGAGAGAGAGAGAGAGAGAGAATCTTGCTTCAAAACATGCAACAAATCTTATGGTCTCCTATGCAAATGACAAGAATGGTGCTTTGTGACCATACATATATCCATGCCTCAGGTTATGGTTGAAATATCCTAGGTGTTGCAAGCTGTCCAAATGAAAGCGTGGAGTCATGTGCATGTTGTTAATAAGCTCCTAATGGCAGAGCTTAACAAAGGTGTGAGTGTTAGAGTCCAAATAGAAGCACTTGTCAAGAAAGTGCCACATTTGATGTTACTAGAAGAGCAACAATGCCTACAATCACAAGTGCATATGATAAGAAGCTTAAATCCATTGAAAGATAGATGCATCATGCTAGAGGGACCGAATTAGGTTGTCCACAAAACTACATCCAAAGCCTCTACTTCTACTCAAGTATTAACAACACTTGGAAAATCATAGCAAAATCTCTCCGCCTACAACATTCATGCTACATATCAACTACTAGCCTTGTCAACAGCAAAGGCACACATTGATTCCCTTAGGCCTAAGAACTTCTTCCACAAGGATTTTGTCTATACAGAAGAAGGTTTCTCTATTGACCCATGAGGCCTATTACATACCATTGGCATGACTGTCATCATAGATGTCCAACAAAATCCATATGCATGGCACCTTTACTATATGATGAGCATCCCAAGATGACCTTGAATTACAGTTTCATTCAAAGGACTCCTTGGAGGCAAAAAATGCCATTCATGTATGACGTGCGCCTTTCACATGTGAGGGCCAATCAACAAGCACAATGTGTGCAACAAAATGAACATGCAGGTCCTCAAGTTGACAACCTCTCAAGAATCACATTATGTCCTTGTTCGTAAAGAGCTCAATAAGAAGATCTTTAAAAACTACAGAAATTTAAACACAACAATCAACTTGCCAAAATACTTGAAACTACAAATTCTTGAAGTTAAGAATGTTTTAAAATTAAAAAGTGAGCCCTAATTATCATAATGTTTATCACAAATTATCAAAAATCACCCCAATTTTTCCAATAGACATCAAGCATGTTTTAAGATGGATAAAGTGCTAGTCAAATCCCTCAAAAAGGATCTATACCTTAGAAACTTCCTGGTAAAGCATAAATTTAGCTTCCAAGTAGCTAGTTTAGGGAGTGACTTGTAATTTAATGAATTGTAGCACTAATACCTTGGGCTATTCGCAACACCTCCAATGCCTCATCAACCTTTTCCTTTGATGCCTTTGGTGACTCAGTAAGATGTAATAACTGTCGGATCCATTAGAATTGACTTTACATGCATGTTCTAATTGAACTACAAGAAGATATAGTTGGTCATTAAGCATCTATAAGATGTTCAAAAAGCCCTCAATGTTGTTAGAAAATTCTACAAAACACTAAGGCAAAATTTAATATGCAAATCAGAAAGGAGAATGTTACCACTCATTACTTTTCTGGAGAAGCAAACACACATGCAAATCCAAGCAAAGGCATGATCAGCCTTGCATTGGATGTATCTACATCACTTATTTCAAGGGAATTTAATCCTTGCAAAGGTGCATCCAGTATACTTCTTAAAAATTGGGAATATCACATGGAATAGTTGCCACTTGTGGGAAACATCTACTAAAAACAAGCCTTTGAAAATAGCTCAAAATTAAATTGCATGCATACACTAATCAAACTGATTTACTTCACATTGTACCTATTGTGGTGGGGGCTATCGTTGTTGAGTCCAGAAGGACCACTAGCTCCCTTCCTATTTCCCACACATTGACCTTGAGGACTTCACCTATGTTACAACTTTGCATAGAACAATTTGGCACAGCACGCAATGGAGGCCTCATTCTGAGTACCAAAGGCTATTGGTAACTAGATGTATTTGCATGAGAACCAAATCCATTTGCATGTAATAACATCAGCTACCTATATCAAAATCCATGTTTTCTACAACATTCATTGAACCCCAAATATTGATGTTTAAACATAAAAACTACCCTGAATGCCAGTATAGAAGCACCTCATGGATTGCAAGGAACAATGGATGTAAGCTCTACCAACATATTATGCAACCATTAGAAAGAGGCTAGACTATATAGGGAAACCTCACCTCACTTTATATTCCAACCTGAGTGTACAAATATCATTCCAAAATAAAGGAAAAGTAATTAGCCCATAACATGAGATTTGGTTGTATGCCCTATCTTGATTCACTACTTGAATCTTCATAGCACTTCCGCATTGTGGATTTCAAGTACTATTATTTATCATTGTCATAATGGCTAGTGCAACATGCAATTAGAAATGCAAAGTTTTAAGGAACCAAAAATCTTTTGAAGCTAGAAATGTTGCCTGCCATGATGATAGGCATCAAACCACGAGTTGCTTGCCCATAAAACAATTGTTAGCCCATGCTAAGACCACCAAGATGGTGGACGGGTGGTGGATTGATAGCATGAAACTACGATTAAGAGCAATGTTCCACATCTGTGCAAACTGTGCATGAGGTAGGAAAACAAATAGAACTTAGATACAAAGGTCACAATCTAGCACAACCATATGAGCCAGATGACCTTGTTCAATGAAGCTGCAAAATGAAAAAGCCTAACAGATTGCAAGACAAGCCAAAAATTAAGACAAGGAAGAGACAACTGTGACATGTAGTCTCACTCTTCTCTCCTCCTTCCTTTAGGTCTTAGCAACATAAAGTTGTATTTAAAAGTCCTAATGCGTGCTTGCTTACTGAACAACCAATAGAGCACTCAAACAACATTTTGTCCAAATTAAGAATTGTGTTCTAGGCCAATCCTTGAAGCATTCATCAACATGGTTTCTTCATTTCTCCCTACATCAACCCACCTACCAACACTTACGTACAACTATCCCATTAGCAAATATAACTAAGGATTTGAATTAGATGGAGGATCATGAGTGGCTATATAAATATGGTAGCTACTTCATGAAAGTTCCATATTCTCATAAAGAGATGAACCATGCAACCATAATGATCCAAAGCTGGCTTTATTCAATATGCTCTTGTCATAACAACAAAATACATCTAACCCTCAAAGCCTAGGTTAGCATGGTTGCTTGCAACTAGAAGACAAGTAATTCAATGTCAGGCTTAACACCATCTCCTTGGAACATTTCATAGCATTGTGTCCTTCATGGTTCTCACCATATGGGTTTATTATTATAGACCAAACACAACATCTCAAATTGGTAATCAATCAAAGATCTCTCATGCTACTATGGCAAAGCCAAATTGACTATACATGTCCACCCTTTGATCTATTCTGCTTTTATGATAAAGCCACATTGACTTTATATGTCCATCGATGTGTTGCCCACATAAAGCTCATTTTCATGCCTTTTTTGACTACACAATTTTGAACTTTTGGACTAGTTTCAAGAGTCTCAAGAATGGCGACCATAGAAGCTTTCAAACCATAAACACATGTGGTATCATCTAGAGATATGCCCTCCAACTACATTTGCTTGAAAAGATTAAGGAATTTACCGTCAAAGCCGACATCAATGCACTCCATGCAACTAAACTTCAAACATGATGCCTATCAAATACTTGCTGTGATTTTGCAAGCAAGCAAATTTTGTTGTTTATATGCACCAAGAGTGTTGATGATATAGAACTCTACTTCAAATCCCCTTTAAGGTGTTTCAATATAATTATTGTAGCTTGCTTGTAAAGCTCCAATAATGCTACAAGATTTCAAGTTGCAAGCAAACATGATAGAATTAGAAGATTTCCTACCCTTCTACATGTCTTTCAAATAGTGTTGCACTTCTTTGGCATGCCCATTCTCTGCATATCTAGCAAACACTATAGCCCATGACTCTTCATCTTGAATGGTAGCTAGTAGAATACATGGCATCCTTGTGTGGGGCTACTATGCTTTACATACATATCTGCAAGGGTGTTGCTAACAATTCGACTTTTAGAAAACACATACTTATCCACTCTCAAATTTGTGATGACATGGTCCTTGCCTATGTCTTTCAAAACCTGGCACGAGCATTGAGGAATGCCATCTGTTGCAATTAGGCTAGATAGAGGGTCCCTGCTTGCATCTACAAGGCATCCGCTGAAAGAGGAGGAAGGCATGATGGGGGTCTCAATGGTGTATGTAGTTGAAGATGAGGATGTTGAGCTAAAACTGATTAGCTCAAATGTGCTATAAAGAAAATTGCACTAGCTTGCAGATGAAGCATACAAACAATAACATAACAAAAAAAGACAAAGGTGGAGATGGAGATTAGGAATGTATTTCTTATGCTTTGATTCAAATAACAAGCATAGAGAGAGAGAGAGAGAGAGAGAGAGAGAGAGACCTTTTGTTAATTTTATAAAATAAACCCTAATTTTTTAAAAAGTAAGATATCCACACACATAAGCCTTGAAATGGCAGCTTAATGAAGTCAATAGTGAGCAACTTTTCTAGGACAGGCACCACCTTACCATTGGACCATTGTATAAGCATATGCCCTGAAGGGCAATACTAACAAAGATGGTTTCCACTAAGGGTAGCATTTTCCATGACCATCAACAAACATGACACTTATTGAGGTTGTATCTCAAAACTTTTGTCTTTACATGTGGCCAATTACGTGTTTTATTTGCATTCCCTTGAGTAAAGTGACCATTGGGTTTGAAGGTGCTATCCAAAGACAAAGAAAGCCATTCTAGATCAACCATGAATATTGTATACAAAGAAGCCCTTTAAAATATGTTATGACATCTCAATTAATATGTTTGATTGTGAATGTCTTCCCACTTGTTATTCGCATTAAAATTACTATGAAAGGCACATTTAAGTGATGGCTAGCAATACTTTTCATGCATTTGAGATTCAATTGAACTTATGAAATAAGTTCTTACCTCTAGGTCATAATGCTAGGATTTGTAAGTTCCTTGCATGTGTTAATGAGTGGCTTGAGTCCTTACCTTCCCTCAATTCTTTAAGGAGTGTTCCTTGAGATCATGTATCATTGTTATGTGGAGTGCTTCTCCATCTCTCTTGACACAAAGAATATCCATGGTCATTGGGACTAATGAGAGGGCCATGGCATGTATGTGCTATATTATTCTATTGCATCAATAGGTATGGTGGCCCCAACAAGATTTGCAACCTCATCTACCTACTGCAAGTAGCTATTTTCATGCATCGGCTTATAAAGTGGGCCATTTGCATTTGTATTAATTTTGAGAACTCCATTTGTAAGTGCTTGACTAACTATGATACTTATGTTAGAGAAAATGAAGTGCTATAACCATTCCACTTTCTTGGAGACCATAATATTATCTCCCCATTGATAGGACTATGTCAATGTCAGCTGTGCATAGAGTGCTAGCTACGTCTAAGCATTCCTTGTGTGTTTTGCATGCAAGGAACACTAGGCCGCTTCGCGGGAGCAACTTCGCACTATCACACAAAGCTATTGCAGAGCAACATTGCAAGGAAAGTGCTCCACTTCGCTCGCTTCTTCCTCCCTGGATTGGACATATCCCCATCCATCTCTCTCTCTCTCTCTCTCTCTCTCTCTCTCTCTCTCTCTCTCTCTCTCTCTCTCTCTCTCTCTCTCTCTCTCTCTCTCTCTCTCTCTCTCTCTCTCTCTCTCTCTCTCTCTCTCTCTCTCTCTCTCTCTCTCTCTCTCTCTCTCTCTCTCCCACGAAAACATGCATCCATGTTAATGTTCCTTCCTCCCCATTGATAGGATCATGTCAATGTTGACTATGCATAGAGTGCTAGCTACATCTATCCCTCTTGTGCACAATTTCCAAAAGAGGAAGTCTTTCTAGAACTATTCAATATACTTCCACCCGCTTTTTTGGATTCCATGAACATTCAACTACCTTCTTCCTTGCTTGCTAGTGCTCATGGAAAACCTTTTTTCCAACCACTCTCAAAATAAGGGCAAGTTCCCAAAGTAACCAATTTTTCTATCAAAATCTATATGAAATGCCAACTTTATAGCTAGCGGGTAACTAGCATACCCAAAAAAAAGCACCTATATTTTTCCAACATGAAAAAATTCAAACAGATATCTTAGACTTTCAATTCATACAAACATGCATGCATGTGTGTGTACATGTGCACACATACACACACAATTTCTATAAGCACTAGTACTTACATGTCTTTGCCATTTCTTTTTTGTGCACTTAACCTCTTTCATATAACATTCATTATTATAACCTCAATTGAAATTTCAATTTGGTACTTCACATTCATCATTTTGAATATTCTCATTAACTTGAATCACTCCTCCCCCTCCACTTACAACTCTTACCAACTCACATGAGCATATTACACAAAGTTAGAGCATGATGAGAGGAAGAGTGTGTGTGTGCGCACACACACACACACACATTTTATGTGTATGCAAGTGTGCATGCACACCTTTGTATGTACCTATGTGTAAGTGCAAGTGTGTGTATATGTGTTGGTGTGTGCATGTTAATGTGCAAAATAATTGTTGCTTTGATGAGATAAAATGATTACACCTAGCAATGCAAGTTAGGGAATATTGATGTGTACAACATGTTAATGGATCTCAAATAAAGTAACTTTTTGTGAGGTAAGGCATAGACAGATATCCAAATGCACATAGAGGGGGGCTTTCCTTCAAATATTAGTTAAGAGAACATGCGAGAGCCATTTTGGCATTGGTTTTGCACATAGATAAGATAGCTTGCAAGCCAAATCAATAAGTGAGTAACGGTCATACCAACATTGCTCTTATACACATATAGGAATATAGCTTGCACATTGAATGAACAACAAAGCTTGCTACACTACAACTCTCCTTTGGTGACCAAACACTACCAAGGAGGTGGATCCAATTGAGTGTTCAAGTGGTCAATAGTTTGGACTTTCGCAAACACATCGTGTGAATGAGGCAAGGGAAGTACCTTACAAGACTTGAACCAACAAGCTCAAAATTATGAACCCAAGTCTCAACTCCTAGCCCATCCACCTTTGTGACTCACATAAGTTAGCTAGAGTTCACTTCATCAACTCTCAAGGCACTATTAATAAACCACACAAAATAAAAAACAATTCATGAAAATGGCACAAAGGAAAAAGCTCCATACTAAAGTGGCACATGTGTAGCTATGAACTCAAGGTAACTTGCAGTAGTCTCAAATTGACAATATCCCCCAACTTAACACCAACTATTATGTAATACATGATCCCCCAACCCCCTACCAACTACTAAGCATTGACTTAGAGTCATTAGCAAAACTCACAAAAAATGCTTTATTTTATAAATATAAGATTTTACTCTAGCTCATCTTGCAGCCTTTGTAGGTAATACTTCACATGTCAAGTTTCCCCTGAGCCACCTAGTCAGATATTGAACCAGGGATTCCATGCAACACATGTTATGTGCCCACCAACTGGGCTGCCATTTGCTAAACCCAGCAATTGGCATGCCACTTGGGGGGTTAAACTCGCAAAAATGTTAATGCTTTTGAGATTGCGTAAAGCCATTTGGATTAAAGGCAATGCTAATAACATCCTTATGCCTTGTTATTATGCTTATTACAACATCCTTATGGCCTGTTATTATGCTTATTACAATTATCATTATGGCCACACGTTAGAGGAAAGGTTAGTATAAATCTTTGATAGATGGACGCGTCCCTGCCGATCCATGCGAAGTCAATCTCTCTCTCTCTCTCTCTCTCTCTCTCTCTCTCTCTCGCCCACCCACATCCAGCCCGGCCTGCGTTGCTCTCTTTACGTGAACGGCAGTCACGCATGCGAGCCTTTCGTCAACCTCGGTTGGCATGCTACAAAGAAAGAACCAGGTACGAATTGCTCTCCTCTGAGTGAGAGCGGAGGGTTATTGTAGGTTGTATGATTGTACTTAAGTACAAAGACTATGATCATGGTGATTATATACGTGCGTGTGATCTAATCCTCATAGCTGTGAGCCTACATTGGCAATCATTTCCCTCTCAGCTCAAACGTGGAGCAGTGAGCTATGCAGTGGAATTCTGAATATATATCTTTTGCCAAGTGCAGGATTCCATTGCAGTTCCATACCAACATCCTCAGTGTCTCATAGGCCGTGTACCACCATGCTCAAAAATGTATTGTGGTCTTTTGATTCTCAACTTCCAAGCAAAGTTTTGATCATGGCTGACTGATTGTAGGCCCTAAGAGGAAAACCTCCAACTGCATTGGAGAACGTGATTCTGTCAGGCTACCAGATACGGGATGCTAAGAAAGCTTGGATGCATTCATTTTCTCTATTGGCATCAGAGGTCAACATACATGCTTAGCAGCATTGGCACAAATTTTTCTAAACTGCTGGTCAGCAAAGTTGCATAGACGGCAAACAACAATATGAAACTTCAGGCTTAATCTACAGGTGCATGACATGGATTTGCCAGTAGCCAAAAAGGGAAAAGAAGGGTGTTCTTTCCGGATTCTGGCTGACAGGAGCAAATGGAACAATCAGCATATAAGGCCAGCTAAGACCATTAGTCCTGTATTTGATGAAGCTGTAGTGTGTACTCAAAAAGCCTATGTAGATACAGCACCAAAAGGTGTGTGCTATACTTGTTACATGGATGCAGCACCAGAAGCAATGGTGGGCTTTTTATCGCCAAGAGGACTATGTCATTTGGGCCAAAAGGAACTATAAATTTTTAGCATGCCTACCAGATGTCTCCCCTACTGTGAAGTATCCTCCAATGTAGCCACAGGATCTGTAGATGCTTGGAGAAAATACTATGTCTTAAGTTACATAAGTTTTGTAGCGCTCAACTAGGGGTTTCAAGTGATTTAGCAACTTGATCATCCTTGTGAATAAAAGTAGACCTGCAAGAATACTTCACATGACTTGCCAAGAATTGAAGGACTGTCACAAAGAAGGTGGTCTAACTGTAGACTAGAAACCTCATGCTTATCCACACCATTAAGCAAATAAGGATCAATGAGTGAGTGTGTTAAAGAGAGCATGTGACCATCAAATCCTGCAAAAGACTTGTTAAGGTGAGACTGACCCAATCAATTATGACAGCACATTCATTTGTAAAATGCGACTGTTGCAGAGCTTAGCCAAGCTTCCATTAAAACTTTGGTACAATAGGCATTACTCTGCTCTCATTCTATGAATCAAAAGGGCCAACATGTTAGTTACGTGCACCAGGAGTGTTGATCCAATGCCACGTCCTGTTAGCTGGTCTCTGTTTCACTAAAAGTATAATGTGTAGTCACAAGAACAATACAATCAGTTTCAAACTTCCAATCTTTGCTGATGTGCTGAGTCGTTGTTCTGTCTGTCACACCCAATGGTGACAGTTCAAACCTTGAGTTCACCCAGTTCTTTTCAGGGCATGCTTATCAAACATGAAATTCAAACCTCAGGGTTGAGCCATTTCTTTTCAAAGAATACTTATCAAATGGCTCCTTTATTGATCATTCATTTGTTAGGGCACCAACAGGCATTGGCACATGACTGCCCCATCCGGGCACCCTGAAATTTATGACAGTTTGATTGTACATCACACTATTAAAATAGATCATGGTCTTGAGCTACGGATATTGGATATGAGAAGGGATAGGACTAAGAGATTGTAGCATACCATTGAGCTGCCAAAATCTTACACATGATTCACACTAAGCAAGAAACTGATTGGAGAGTTGTCACTGCCGTTGGCTATCCATCCTTGTTAAACCCATTTACTTCAATCAAAAGTTGTACTTGCTACAATTGACATAGAACAGATAAGTATGACGAATTCTGTGTTTAAACTTGAACTGACAACATGGCACGAGATATACTTTAGTATAGGTGTTTGCCACTAAATTGCTTTAAAAATATTAATCCTTCGATTTATGCAAGCTTTTGGGGTGTCTTATTGACCACTGATCAACTGTTAATGCACGCGGGTCAACATAAGTTTCTGAACCTTGAATTTACCATTAGTCTTAGAGAGTCATCATATTTTCCTTGATTCTTATTTACACTTCAGGTTATTAAAAGCTTGACTTGTTTTCTAGCACAGTGCTTTCATGAACGTACTCATCTGGAGTCAAGAAGCAGATTATTTCTTGTTGAGTAATTGGGGTTGCAAAAATCTCCTATTGTTTCAATGATGATGGGTGAGACAAGTGAAGAGAGGGAGGATTGGTATGTAAAGTCACCACTTATTTCGAGACCTCATACAAGTCTTGGCATCCCCAGTAGCTCCCCAAGGAGTGATAATGGTGACTGTCAATTCTGTTTTGGGAGTATAGACCCTCAGGTAGTGCTGCTTGACTGTCTCAAAATTTATCCTTTATTGTTCCTCTGTACAAGGGGAATTGTTTTTCTCAAATATGGATATTACTTTTCCCAAGTTGTAACCTTTTGTCTTGTAAGTGTGGTGACAGTGGAGATCTTCAAGCAAGTACATCGATCCTGGATATGGCTATGAGAAACTCTGGCGTTCATCCCGAGCAAAGGTCCAAGGTGGTGGTGATTCTCATTTTGGAACTGCAGCACCAGTGGCAGAAGAAGTGAGTCTAATGCAATATGCCATCAGTTCTTGCTCATGTTAGGACTGTTTGCTACTGAATTTGTTTGTGGGGCAAGAATGATCGGAGTCCACAAATTGCTTCGTGTTTCAGAAGAACCAGTGGAGATCCTCAATTCGGTATATCAATCCAGGGAGTGGCTGCTGGAGTGCTGCTGAGTGGAGGTCTTCTATAAAGACTGTGAGGCCAGCATCTCATGACATGTATGCAGAATGGAGGCCCAGAGTCCGTGTGTTCAAACTGTCAGATTGTTGTACGGAATGGAGGATGACGAGCAAGCGGCATGTGCCTGCTGCCACCCACACTGAGCCCCTGTGGCGATCTTGTAGAGGTCCTGGAAATCCACCTCCATTAAAGTGGGTTCCTCCCTTCAGGAACCTTAAATGCACTCCTCCCAAGGTAGCATGAAATATTATTTTGTTTATCGATTAGAATTTAGACATTGGTAAATCTGTCGAAGACTTTGACACCCCTTTTAATGTCCTCAGAACAGAGGTTTGCGAAAGAAAGTTGCAAGTTATTCTCGGAAACACCCTCAATTGCAGTTGTTTAATCCTTATTTGGAAACTGGTGGAAGGTCACCTTCAGCGGACTTGATACCGAATGTAATACTCTTAAAATTAGAAGAAATATCACTTCTGCACACATGAAAATCTGTGAACTGTGTTACACAGCCATGGTGATGAAACAGTCATATCAGTCCTCAATAGTAAAGGAATGCTTGCTGGTATTAGATTGAAATCTATCATTTTTAGTCTCATGTATATAATCCTGAATGCACATGGCAGGCAAGGGAGATAAGAGCCAAGGTTGCTGCTTATTTTAAATTGCACCCGCCCCTGCATCTCTTTTCTACATCACTTACGAGACGAAGCTCTGGTATGAGGTTTATGCTACTTTGCACCCCCTGTTTGTTGCCTGAAAAAAATGCTATTAACTTGTTGAAGTTAAACATATGTAGTGAATAGCCTCTTTTAGGCTTATTTATCCTAGAAATGGTCCTTTGGTGGCTTAGTTTCTCCTTTAGAATCAAGTTTACATGATCACCTATGCACTCACTGAGGTTGTTTAAGCAGTTTTCTACATGCCCAAATGCCCAAACCTGTGTGTCTAGTTGATGCAGCCCACTTTTACTGGAAGCAGTATGTTAGTGTAGACTTGAGGTGTCTACACTAACACATGGTCTGGAAGGCTGTGGGCTGATCACCAGCTGGTGGAAAAGGGCTGGATGCAGGCACCAGCTGATGGACAGCAACCTCAGATTGAGATCATTGTGCATCCCCGTTAGTATGGATTCATTAAGGGCAAGAATATTTTGCATATACCTTGAGTGTACAAATGGGCATAGATTATGTATAGCACTCCAACTAGAAGGTTTTTCTAGTCTAGTTGGATTTGAAGAAGGCCTTTAACTACTTGGAATGGTCTTTTCTTGCAGAGCTTATGCAAACCACGGGTTTGGCCCACTCATGTCTCAATTGATATACACTAGCAGTGAGAAGTCCCTTGTTTTTTGCCCTTGCTACCCATCTGAATCTCACCATGTTGTCACATCTAGTTGAGACTGGGCAGCTAGCTGGTTTATCCATTCCATTGAATTAACATTTTGCTAGACAAGCATTGGCTGATGACACTTTCATGATATTGAAAGCAGATATGGATAACGTCTGCAAGGCATTGGACATATGTATTTGTTTGGGCATGCTTCAGGCTTTCATATTAATGCTACTAAATGGTCTCTCATCCACTGCACTAACGCAAATTTATAGACTTTGGAGACTTGCAACTCATCTATGTCTAGAGGGTGCTTCGGTTAAAAAAATTTATCACCTCTTAATTAGAGACCGTGATTGATGGGGGTCACCAAGGCCAATGCTCTCTGGGGACTACATAAAGGCAAGGCATGGTGGAAATTGACTATTATGGAAGTAGTGGCTCAATAGGACTCCATTCAAATGCAGAGTCTTTCTTTGGAGAATGTTGATAGGTGGCCTACCTCTCGTCTCAGCCCTTTCCAAGTGCCGTATTTCGAATGCAATTGTTTCTTTTGATTAATAGTGCGGAATCTTCCCACCATAGATTTATTTAGTACCCATTAGCCAAGAAGATCTAGTCCCTCTAATCGGGTCTCTAGCAAGGCCAAATATCCCACTCCAGCACAGCCACATATGAAGATCTTGTTTTAGGCATTTTGGGTGGCTAAGTTGTGCCAGCAACCCCATTTTCTTAGGTTCTAGGGCTGCTGGTACAACTGGAGCACCCAGAATGCCTTTATCTTGGATTCCACCTCCGAAGTTCAAAGTCATATTCCTAGGCTGAAGGGTCTTCTCCATTGGCAGCTAGATCGTATTCAAAAGGTTGGCCTTCTCCCTAGGGAGGATTTTTTTAATTGGCATATGGCAGTTTCTTCTACGCCTTCATTGTGACTCTTGTATTTCTCGTGTGATTAAAATACCTACTCTCTTATTTTTTCTTTTTTCTTTTTCTTTTGGAGAGAGAGAGAGAGCATGTGTTGTTTTCTACCTATCTTGGAGCCTATGTTTTTGCCAAAAGATCCTTTGTAAAATTTTCAATTCATTAATTCAAACTTCTTCATAGAGAGAGAGAGAGAGAGAGAGAGAGAGAGAGAGATCCAACTTCTTTCATATGCAGAATCAAAAGGTTCCTTAAACGATGTTGCTTACCATGCAATAAGGCGGTATATTCCAAAGGGACATGAAGATCATCTTGACAGCCCTGGGGTATGGCACCATACTTGTAAAAGATTCTGAGAAGATTTCTTTGCTTTGGGAATCCTTCTTTTTTTTTGGTAGTATCCATGTGCTCCCCCCAAAAGGGAGCATTGCTGGATTCCTTCAAACTTTTTAAAGTAGTCATAGAAGGCTTTTCTGTTGTTGGATGTAAGCTTTCAAAGCAACAAATTTGTTAAGGAATGCTTGCATGCTGAGCCATTAGTGGGTTACCTTGTGCATATTAGTGCCTTCCACATACTATGGTGCAAGCAAGGCCGAGTAAACTTTGGTGTGCCACAGGCCCACAACATGATCCAGGTACAAATTCCACTTATGCTTGAGTTTTCAAGGCACATGCTAATCATAGATGTACCGACTAATTGAGTTGGTGGGTTGTACAGCCAACCTTAGAAATGTGATAAGTGGGAAAGTTGGCCCATCGGATGACTGGAAGCCTCCCAAAGTTACTGTGGGTCCTTGCCTGCTTGCACCTGCAGGGAACCTTAACAAAGATGTGATTGATGGTCGTTTTGCTGGACCGCAGGTACTGGGCTAGGTATTTAGCTTTTGCTCATACAGATGCGTCCTACCGACTGACACTTCAAGTTTCTGCTGTGTAGAACATGCTTGAACCTGTGATTCCCAGCTACTCAAGTCAACTTGCAAGGGAAGCACATGCAACTGCTCATGAGGTAAAGTAGTTCTGCCTCACAAGGAATATGGTGGAACATTGTCTGTCGAACAGGAACTCAATGCTTTGATTCACAATCCCTACGGAGAGCTTGTGTGTGACGATCCCTTTGCATGCATTGATGCATTTCATATGGCTTAGGATCAATGTGGTTCAAGTGGAACACTCATGAAACACACATTTAGCATTGTGGGTTGAATCCGCAGAGAGAGAGAGGCACACACACAGACACAGACAGAGACAGAGACATTTCTTCACTATCACAAAAAGAGATGTTTTCTATTGACAGGATTTCAAGAGAAACTTTTTGAGCAACGCCACTTCAGAACATCTGAAAGGCTACTTGTATGAGTCCAACAATGAGGACACGTGACACACAAAAGGGTACCAGTTCTTGTAATTCTAAGGTTCATGCCAGTGACAGCACAGAAATGCATGCGGACACCACCGGATTCCAATGGGTGGCCCAGAAAGGAACGTTAAGGGAGGGAAAATGGCGTTCTTCTCCTGTCAATCAGCCTCCGGCCAAGGAACCCATGTTAGTAGGTGCTCCAAAGATGGCTGGTTGGTGGGTCTCTTGCGAGCACCTTAAGGCTTTCCAAGGAAGGTGCAAACACGCTTGCTTTTGACATGGTGATTGTTGTATGTTCATGATGGAACTTACAAGCATCTTTCTCAGCTAAAGGGGTTGAGTATTTCTTGTCGAGACTCAAATTGAATGTGTACATTATTTTGACACTCAATACCTCTAGCTCTTGTATATCTAAATACATGGAACAAGCATATAAATCAAAAATCTCTCTCTCTCTCTCTCTCTCTCTCTCTCTCTCTCTCTCTCTCTCTCTCGTCCTTGTGCACATGCACAAGTACACATATTCCACTACTAATAGCAACACCCCCAAAGCATTGTAAATAGTTCTTACATTGCCACCATTATTTCTTTGAAAACATATTTTGGAGATTGTTTACTTTGTGGGATCTCTTTTTTTAACATAGTTGCCACAGGGTAAAGGGGCCCATAAGGTGACCCCCCTCAAAAGTAAAATACAACCCACCCCAATCAAGTGACACTTTTGGATAAAAGTTGCATCTATTTTAGACATTTAAAGTTATGATTCAAGTTATTATGTATAAGCTTAATGTGAGCCAAACACTTGAGTCATGTAAAATCTTTTATATGTTGGATTTTGTAAAACCTTAAAACAATGTATCCTTGAGTGTCACTTGTTGGCCCCTTGTCACTATTTTGTGAACTCCTCATTTATAAATTAGCCTACTTGATAAAAATATCAAAGTACCCCATATTATGAGTACCAAATGATATATATATATATATATATATATATATTTGTACACATACACACATGCATGTGTACAAAAATATTTATTTATGTATATATGTCTGCATGCCTTAAAAAGTTCTCTTTACAAAGCTTGAGAAGACCAAATGTTTACTATCATATTGATAGATGTCTCTCTCCCTTCCTACTCTATTCTTATGCCTTTCACGGCTTTTAACCAAGGACAATACTTATCGTGGCTAAGATCTCCTCAATGAGATGCACTCCTCCTTTTTTTAATTAATGGTATCTTTTTGCCTTTAGGCAATATCTATGAATGAGAATAACAATTCTATGGGAGAGGCAATCCATTCTTATCACCTTTTGATCCTTGGTTGTTAGATTCATGTAATACTACTGAACTCTTTGAGCTCGAGTGAATAGGGAAGTGGGTTTCATTGACCAATTGAAGTGAGAATGGAGAAGTAACATGGGTATTGTGATTACCATTTACTCCATCACCACCGATGTTGAAACAATAAACTCAGATTGAAAGGATAGCTTGGTACACATTCTCACATTCCAATGCTCCTAATGATGCTTATTTGCTACTTATACAATTCAATGCAATGCATACACACACACATTATCCACTAATTTGTTGGTTGATGTAATGGACTTGAATGGGACAACACTACAAGATAAAAGCTGCCATTGATGAATCAAAAGGACTTACCAAATGGGCATTATAAAGTATAAAAAAAGACTTCACAAATGGGCTTTATTGATAAATCAAAAGGACTTGCAAATGGGTTTTAGAGAGTATCAAGCCTACCGAATCGCGCATTCCTTTACCTATCAAGACTCATGCTCTAACTTCTTTCTATGCTTCATTTGTTGATCATTCTATTATTGCTTCTATCTACTATATGGAGAGCAACCAATCTCATTTGAAGAAGGAAAAAATGTGTTGATTAGATACATGCCACACAAAATGAGTATAGTTACATATTGAAGAATAGCATGAGACATTTAATCAACTTGTGTGAAGTAAAACTACCAATGATACCAAGTGTCTATATAAGTTGAAGAGGAAAGAAAATAATACCATTGGTACAAGGCTTAGCATGTGGCAAAGAAATATACTTAACAAAAGGGAATTGATTATGGTTAGATATTTACACTTACTTCATGCATGACTACCAATTGATGTCTCCCTACATTTGTTACATGGCCAAAATACATCACTTCGACATGGAAATTACATTTTTAATGGATACATGTATTAGCAAAAAATCTCCTAATTTGTTAAGGGATATTAGTCAAAGGTATGAAAATTAAAGAAGAATCTTTCCAAGATCTTTTGCAACCGTCACCTAATACCTTGAGCTTGGTAAAAGAAGAATATGCACATGCTTTAACTTGTCTTTTTGCAATAGATTAATTAAGAGTTCACTTTACCTCAAGAGACACATATACTCTATTTCTATTAGCCACCAACTTCTATATGGAGAATTTGCTACTTATGGGGCTGGATGAGATCAAAATTTCAACCTTTAAAGCCAATTTGCATCGTACTTTTGAGATGTTAATGTCGCATTGCTACTCGAGTCGTTAATGTATACACCGTTTAAGTCAAATGAAAACAATTCAAAATTTGCTAAAAGATTCAATTTTCATACTTGCAAGTATGTTGATCCTCCTAGAAAACCTATTTTGCATTTGAATCTTCAAGATCTAGATGATTCATTTGTGACATTCTTATACCACCAAAATGCTTGGCATTTGATGTATGTTTGTCACACTAGATTGGATGGGCAATGTGGAATATTACAAGCAATCAAGTCCAAGGCAAGTTGAAAAGTGAAGCTTTTACTACTTGCACATGGAATTGTACTCCATTTGATACTCATCCACATCTTTTTGTTTATACTTGCACATGGAATTATACCCCATTTGAAACAATCATCCATATCTTTTTGTTATTCTAGTTGGATGGATTGGTATGACACCAAGGCATACACCACCAAGTTTTGTTACATCTTGGAGCAAACAAGTCAACTTCACTATACCAAGTTGTGTACAAAGCAACCTTCACAAGTACAATTTCAATATATATGGCTCATAGACTTGGGAATTCATAAATTATATTTTATTGTCGTCTACACAAAAGATCAAAATTGCTTCCACATTACACATGGACCTCAAGTAAGATTAACTTGACTTTGTGTCCACGTAGGACAATTAGGCAAATATATTCATGAATGTCCTAACACGGGAAGTTTAAAGCATGGTATACATAATATATAGCACAATAATGATGTTTGACACAATTTAGGTGCTCAATTTTTTCCCTCTTCAAGAGGCTTTTTACTTTGGGCTTAGGTAAATCTAGTTTCATTTACTTTAAATCTTGTACATACATTTCATTCTTTGTCTTTTCATTATCTTTAATAGCAAAGCTATGAGCTATACATTGCTCCTCTTTCAATTGAGCTTTTGCTTTGCCTTCGTGCCATTATTTCAACAAACAATCAACTACAATTTCCATAAAGGTTGTTACTTGAAAATAAAAGGTAACCCCATGAATATGCTACATGGCAGAGATTGTATGAGTGGTTCATCTATACCAATTTTAAAAAGATTTATGACGTGCTACATCTAACTTCCCAAACAATCCTTGTAAGGCACAAGAATTTCTTTAGATTGCGCACAATTAGTGGGGATAAGTTGAAAACACACAAGGATATACTTGAGTCCAACTCTCTTAGTGATTCTCCTAGAGTTGACAACTTATGATTATGCTATGTGATAGAGATAACCTGTGTGGTGCATTAAGGCCAATTTAAAAAGTAACAATCTCAAAGTGTCAAAGTGAAGGATAAAAACTTCCCAACCTACAAACAATGCACATAAGAAAGACTCTCTCTCTCTCTCTCTCTCTCTCTCTCTCTCTCTCTCTCTCTCTCAAAATAAGAACTTTGATCCTTGCAATGTACTATGTATGGAACAAAAGTATAGGTAGACAATATAAAATGCAAAAGAAAGAAACAAAATAAAACATCTATGAAGCAAAATACATGCATACAAGTGTTAAATGATGTGCCAAAACAATCTTAAATAAAAATCTAAAGAAAGGAAACACCCAACGTCATGTTCATCGAATACTTTCCACATATAAGTTTGAAGACTAATTCGCAATTATCCCTGATGGCTTTGGCAACACAAGGTGCGTATGGTGACTTATGCATGCTCTTTGTAGCAATACACAACACCTACCAAACCACAGCTCTATGAGAACCCCTACCAACATGGAATCCAACTCCTAGAGCCATATGTCAAGCGCTAGCAGCTACCACGTCACGTCTCTTGGATGCCAATGGACAGCGCCATCCGCAGTGCCGCATCCAGGATTTGGACCCACAATACCCATGCAACTCGCCCACATGATCAAACTGCTTGAGCTACAATCCCATTGACAACTACCATATATCTTTGGACTAATACCTCTTCCTTCGCCATGGCTCTTCCCGCTTGACATGAATACCATGTCGCCATGACTCATGATCGTCTGAAAACAGCCAATTCTTGCTAACCTTGAGGTAACAAGTTTAGCCTGCACAGGGATTGGCACAGTGGTATTGGAACGGAGTCAATCCCCACGTCCTTGTGGTGCTGGCTCACCCCTCTGCAGCGGTGCCACGCTGGGCAGGGTCATCTGCACCATGAACATGCCCAACCAACGCAAACTTTGGAAGGGGATACTTTCCCTATTGTAAGTGCTTTCTCTGTGTGTGCACGCTTCACATGAACAGCCAATTCTAGCTGGGATTAGGAAAACATGGGCAGCTCTGGATGGATATTCTCAAAGTGATAGACCAACTGATTCACAGTACAGCGGAATCCCATGCATAGATGTAACACTGAATTCAGGACCCTGCATACATATACGTCCTCAGTTTTGAATGGAAACACATAAGCTCAATAGACTATCTCCATAAAGTAGGAAAGAAGGTATTGCTAGAGCTGCATATCCATAGATATCACATCTGGAAACAAACTCAATGCGTACTCAGTAAAACGCAGAAAACATTTAATTTAAAGTTGTTAATGACTTGACATTAACTGACATCTTGAACATTTAAACATTAACTGACATCTTGAACGTTTGAGGATAGTATAGATAATAAAGTGATTGAGGAAAGCATATTATCACCTTGGATAACGATTTCTTTCCAGAATATCCAGGACAAAATAGAAGCTGTACATTGTGGAAACTGGTCTTTCCGCCCACCAGTATATAACAAATAGTGTAGACCTTTCAGCAAGATATACAGCGAGTTTCCACAAGCATCCAAACCAAAACACGCATCTTGATGCAGATTGCAAGAGTTTAAAAAAGCATTCAAAGCATAGCCTGCACCCATCCAAAATCCTGGTAAGAAATGAATATTCTATTCTAAGCTATTATTGCAATCAGCAGTAGAAAGATCAACCCCTCAGTGCTCAATATGAGAACACATGCCAGTCTAGTCTCTAGGTTGAATATTAATGCTGTCATTGATGACATTTCAGATGTACGGTCCAAACACCTATTTCGAAACAAGCATCTCCATTAAACCCTTATTTTCCATGTAAGTGCACCATCACATTTATTTCCACAGCCAAGTGCATCCCCATCTAAACCCTCACTTGTTCCCCCTATATTTAGCCAAGTGCATCAAACCCTCACTTTGAGTTTATGGACAACTATGTCAGCCAATCGTTCAGAACTTTTCAGAAAGTCAAAGTTGACAGTGAGGATCCAGAACATGCTACTTAGATATATGGTTTATAAATTGCAAACGGACCATGCAATTCCGCTCTAATCTAAACCACTGCCAGACAAATAATCTAACAAGATAACATCACTACAAGAAATTCCTTTTACTGTAACCTGGTTCATGAGGACAAACTCAAAGCCTTAACATGACCAAACTCTCCTGATTGTCATACCTCTCGCTAGAAAATTGTGATCCTGTTTGAAAGATAAAAAACATGCCTTGGTTGAACTGCTGTATCAGCTGCATCCTGCTCTTCTAGTTGTTTGCTCTAAACAGCAACGAGTCATTTACTGTATCAGAGCTTAATCTAACCCTTCTACTTCTTCTGCCACCTCCACTGTAAATTTCTGCTTTACATGTTGCCTTGACAGTCGCCGATGTTTTTTAGGAGTAAGCCTTGGCTCTGGTTGCTTGATTCCTTGAGCTCTCACCTTGTACCTGCAGATTTTTCTAGATAAGGTCAACATCAACATCAACAAATAACAGTTGGGGGCATTTGAAAAGAAAATTTGAGGTATCAACTCAACATTAGAAAGATGTACCAGAGGTGCAAACACGTACACTTAATGAAGGTATAGAAGAGTAATTTATGTGGACACGATAAAACTTAAGGCTACAAACAACAAGTACAAGATTCGGTATTCTCATTGAAGCACATAACTGCATCTTGGACACAGGTGCATGCAGAATAATAATCTTGTTAGACTAGGTGTGGGGACTGCAATGTAAACTAGAAGAGAGGCCCTATAAGCACCACTTAATGAAACTGCAGACAAAAGCCTGTTGGGTGTAAAGCCCCTTCGTGTGTAAACTGCCATCTATCCTGCGTGTATAAACTTACAGGTGTGAACACACCCTTTACTTGTGCCCTAACATATAAATACATTTTTATTCTTTGTGTACCGTGCACCACACTGGTACAAATCTATCCGTCGACTCACTCTCACACTCACTCACAGTTCAGCACTGTTCAGCACCTCGATTGACGTGCATGCTCTCTCTGCTTCCGCTCATACTCATCAAACTGGTATCAGAGCAACGATGGTTCACGCAGGCCACAAGCAGTAATCACCAGTTGCAAGCTCGCAAACCCAGGCAACACGCAGGCAGTGGAGACTAAGGTGACACTTGCAATCAACACACAGGAGCACGACTAGGCGACAGGACCAGCATTTGGAGCTGAGACGGATCAATACGCACCAGGCGGGAGCGCGACAAGAGACGAAGGCTAGGCGCACGTGCCGGGAGACAAGAGACGGAGATGAAGCGGTTGACACAGCATGTGTCCGGCTGATGGGAGCGAGGCACAAGTCAATGGCCCCCTTCAATAAATCTGAAATTTTCAGTTTTTTTTAATTCCTCCTCTCCGGCCGTTCACATGCATAAGCACAGATCATAAATCTCTGCAAACTTGTTCCTCGAGATTTGGGGCTTTTCCCAGATTTGGTGCAGGACACATGTTTCAATGATTCCTGATCCATAAATTGCACACATTGAGTGCACGGGTCTTGGAAATTTTGGGGATTTTCAAATGCAAGTGAAATTTTTGCTTGGTTGAGCCAATTTCTTGGAAATTTGTGCACCCTTGGACCCTGAAATTTGGGGCTTTTGCAGAATTCGTGAAATTTCTGCAACATTTGCCCGCACTTGGTCTCGGGTTTATGTATTGATGCAATCGATTCAGATTTGTCAGTAAAATTTTGGTGGTTTTGCTGAAATTTGAGAATTTTGGCAAAAATGATGTCTGAAATGTACATTGGAAACATTGGTGATGCAATCTTGGTGTTGTAAGTAGTGAGATTCGTTCCGCACTTGTGAAATATTGAAGAAATTGCAGAGAATCTTGGTTTCTTCTATGTATCAGAAATACTTGGTCACACATGTATGCAATACATATGTTCGGCAACTTCCATTGAGTTGATGTATTGCTGAACAGTCATTTCGCAGCAGTTTCAGTGATCATTTGCAGATGTGGGATTATTGCAAATGTACTTTTAGTGATATTGCTCAAGTGGGAGTCACCTGGCAGTGATGTATGCTTTGAGTATATGCTGAAATTTCAGTTATACTGCTGAAATTCATCAGTTCTACTACTATATATGTACTTGGATTAAACCTTGCTCTCATTGCCTGAAAATTTGGGCTGATATTAACTAAACATTTAGCTTATTGTTTGTTGTTATAAATTGCAAAAAAAAATTATACATTTCTGAACAATGGCTGCAAATGCTTCAAGCAACAATGACACTAAATCCCTTCTTGAAATCAAGAGATTTGATGGCACTGGTTTTAACTTGAGGAAGGACAGGATGCAAGGCATTTTGTTTCTCAAGGATTGTGATGATGCTCTTTTGGAAGTCAAGCCTACAACTATGACAGATGAGGATTGGGCTAGACTCAACAAGAAGGCCATTGCATACATTAAAATGGTTGTATCTGATGATGTACTTACGGACATTAAGCGTTTTGATGCAGCTTATGCCATCTGGAAAAAGTTGATGGATACTTATGAAAATACAACTCTAGTAAATCAAGTTCATCTTATGCGCAAGCTTGTAAACATGGAGTTGGATGATTCTAAGCCCGCATCAGAGCATTTGAGTGCTTTCACAGGGATTTTGAGCCAATTACAAGACTCTGGTTTGCAGCCCGTCAATGATAAATTTAAGGCCATTTTCTTGTTGATGACTTTGCCTGATATCTGGGAGTCTTTGGTGTTTCATTGAGCAACAACCCTGCTTTAACCTTCGATGGTGTTAGGGGCTCTATTCTCAATGAGGAGATTAGAAGAGAGTCCAATGGAGAAAGCAATGGTTTAACTTATCATCTTACATGCAGGTCAGAAAAGAGGAGTAAGGCAAGAAATGAAGGCAAAAGCACGAGTAAAAGAAGAGTAAAAGAAGAGTAAAAGAAGAGTAAAAGGAGAGTAAAAGCAAGGACAAACAAAAGGATGTCATTTGCTATCCATGTGGACGTAAAGGGCATAAAAAGCCAGATTGTCACTACTACAAGAAATAGCAAGAAAAAAAGAAACAACAATGAAAGAAAAAGAAGGATGACAAGAAAGATGATGACAGCTCTCCCTCAAAAGAAGTTACAAAAGCAAATGTTGCATCTAGCGTGGTTATTGAAGAGCTTTCTAACACTGGAGAGATACTTGTTGCAGCCTCATGTAATGATGTAAATATTATGGCAGTAGCAGGTGATATGCACATCACTAAAAAGGAGGTGATTGATGCCTTACTTTTAGCTCATGCTGGGCTATCTCAATCATGGATAGTGGACAGCAGTGTCTCTTTTCATGTCACTCCCTCTTTGGATTCGTTTTCTGAATGCACTTCAAGTTGCCTAGGCAAGGTTTACTTGGGCGACAATTATGCATGTGAAATAGAGGGTGTAGGTACCATTCACTTGGCCCTTGAAAATGGTTAAGAGCTGATTTTGGTCTTTCTCCCCTTACTCCAATGCTTAGTTGTGATAGCCGGAGTGCAGTATGTCTCGCTAAAAATGCCATGTTTTATGCCCGTACCAAACACATAGATGTTTGGTATCATTTCATTCAACAGGTCTTGGATGATGGCCTTGTCACACTAACTAAGGTCAAAACCCAAGATAACCCTGCAGATGTCCTCACTAAAAGCCTTCCAAACGCTCACATGAGCATTGCATTCGATTAGTGGGAGTTAGATAGCTTACAGGCACCACTTCGGGCCTTTAAGTGGGAGTTAGTTGGATGTAAAGCCCCTTCATGTGCAAACTCCCATTTATCCCGCGTGTATAAACTTACGGGTGTGAACACACCCTTTACTTATACCCTAACATATAAATACATTTTTATTCTTTGTGTACCGTGCACTACACTAGTACACATCTATTCATCAACTCACTCTCACACTCACTCACGGTTCAGCACTGTTCAGCACCTTGAGTGGTGTGCATGCTCTCTCTGCTTCCACTCGTACTCATCAAAGCCTTGGGTGTGATCATACTTTTTCCGTATGTCAATCATACACAAATGGGCATGGAAGTATAAAATAACTCCACCCCCTATAAAGTACCATATGTGGCATTCCACACACGACCTCAAAGTTCAAGAGGATATCACAAATAGGACACTTCAAATATATAGAAACTTAAATCCATTTAATAAACATGTAAAACAAATTATAATTGACAATTTGACAAGAGCTGAGACTTGCTAGAACCGTGAATCATGATAGATTGCTTAACCATTAGAGAGTAGTAATCATGTAAGCTCCAAAAAACAGTAGCTACAGCCTACATGTTCTCAAAAGAGGGACAAAATGACTAGAGAGAAGTAACAAAATAGGAAAGCAGAAACATAAAGGATATGGGCGCTCAGGCATGAAGCAAGTTGTAACCTCATGGCTCACGTGAGAGAGAGAGAGAGAGAGAGAGAGAGAGAGAGAGAGACCTACATACCCAACAGGCTGGCTGCAAAAGATGGTACACACATTTCTGTACCAACTCCCATGACCCAACAGGGTGCACAGTTCAGATGTGGGGGACTGGAAGTATGAAATTTTTTTTTAATGCTTTACATACACACTTATAGGCAAACGTGGGGAAAAAGATTCTTAGGCATATGAAGACACCTATGGGTGTGATCAACTTTTGGCAAGAGGATACTTGGGCGTGGTTCGCTATGGAATCATCATTGGCTGGCGAGTTACCTGGACTCTGTGCGTCAAATGATGTCCTATGGCAGGTTTTCTCAGGCACATTCTTGTCTTGTACTTGCTATGGAATTTTCGAACAGAGACTTATGGACTGCCAAATTCCCCTTGCTATCTGTTTTCAGATAACAATTCAAGCACCATGTGAAACATATATTGCTCATTTAAGAAGTTCATGAGCTATTGAAGCAGTATCAACATACTTCAAAGATCACAACTCACTTAAACTGCAGACGCACAACCACAGAACTCTCCTGAAATGATTGATGCCTCTGTGTTGTCCTATGCCAGAGATTTTTTGGGCATATTTTTGTCCTGTACACAGTAAAAACTTTCTAATAAAACTTTTTTTTTGGGGGGAGTTCACAGTATGCCAAGTTCTCCTTGCTATATTTATAATAATTTCAAGTGTTATACAAAGTGTATATAGTTGCTTTAACAAATTCATGAGCTATTGGAGCACCAACAAAAGTACTTTAAAGCTCATAAACACATTCAAGCAGCCGATGCAAATGCACATAGCTATCTTGAATTGATTTTACACCTCTCTAAGTAACAGCAATGGACTCACCAATCCTAGAAAGATTTTTGCACCCATTCAGTTTGTTCCATATGAATCATTTCGAAAACCATAAGGACTATCAGAATCTAACACCCCAAGTCGAGGGGAGTTTACTTATTTACTCATCAATTAAAATATGGTTCTACCTGTCTCTGCACAAAAAGAGAAACTTACTTCTCTTGTCCATAAATGTCAAAGAATCTTGCTTTTGCAAATTAGGCAACTTACTTGGAAGTAAATTTTACTTGAATTGCAATAAAGTGACTTTTTCAAGAGTTGCAAATAACAACTTTCTTAATTATAAAAAAGTTTTGGGCATAGCCCTTTTCAACCAAAACTTCCACCCCACTATTACTCTTACCTCTTCATTCTTTTGCACGGTAATCTTGATTTTCTTTTAATGTCCTGACACTACTCCTTTTGACGTAATCATCCTTGACTTGATTGCTTCACATATTGTAGAGTATGATGAACCCCATTAATGCACGGTTTGCCTCATTATGCTCAATAAAAGGAATAAGAGAAACTCCAATTGAAAAATGTTTCTGCTTTGCTTGAGGTTCATTATCTTGCTTACATTGTCAGCTAAAATGACTTTGAATTGGATCCTCAAAGATTTTGCACTTGCTCAACTGAGAAGTCCTTTTCCATGGGTCGAACCAAGTGCATGCCACTAATATTTACATGTTCTCAGCCATGTGGTATGAAGCCAAGGATCGTGGCAACTGAATTACAAATTTTTTATGTTCTGAAGGCGTGGCTATAGAGAGATCTTCTCAAGCTTGCTAGAACTTTGACATCAAGGCATACATAAGCTATTCATCTTAGAGGCCATTCATGTTGGCAAAGAGCCATTTGGCAATACCATTAGCCCAAAGTGAACCACACTCCACTATGTACACGTGTCTTGCTCTTGAATTGTAGCAACTTCTAGTCCTACTATAAACATAATGAGGCTACAACTATGAATCTCTAACCCCAAGAATTGAAAAGTGGTGGTTAAATGTTACACAAGTGAGGTGTAACTGGGATTAGAGTAAATTTACGAGCCCGGGACCCGAGGAAATCATGGGATGTCGAAGGCAAAAGTTGCTATAAGTTATGCCGCATAGGTACTTTGTGGTATCTGGTGCCAAATGTCGGCCTAGGTCATTCATTTGGCCATAAGTATCATTTGGTGACACTAGGGAAGTGACATTTAATGGTACCTAACACCAATCTGATGGTCAAAGATGGCATAGAGAAACTCGAGAATGGAAGTTGCCTAGCCAATTTAATTATTAGCCAGTCAAATTATTTTTCAAGGCACTGAAATAATTATCAGATTAATTTTTAATATTTAAAGACTGAAAATTAATATTTAATTATGGATAATGCTGAAAAAACCATTTGGGAAAGCTGCCACTTGTCAAAAATGCCCTTGCAAGACTGAAAAACGTCTTTAGAGGCTAGAGAGATGCATTTTTTAGTGTATTTAGCCTGCAAGAGAGAGGGAGAAGATACTACTGGTCTGATTTGCAAAATCAACCATTGGAGGACCTTCTAAGAGGCAGCCAAGGTAGGAGAAGACCAATCAACAGCAGTAAATGGCTGATTTTCTTCAGTTCTTTGCCTCTACAAGCTGTTGAGACAGGGCAGCAACACTAAAAGACATATTTTCTTAAGTTCTTCGCGAAGAAAGTCTGAATTTTCTCTCTCCTTAGCATTCTCTCTCATCTCCCAGCCTTTCTACAGCCTTGCTCTGAAGATTATAGCATTAAGATCACCAAAGGCTGAGAAATTTCAGATTTCTCTGCTATAAACCCTAATCTACAACAAAAATTAGGGTTTAGTGGCAACCTTGAGAAGTGTGCCAAATGGGATTGGGAGATACATCAACTTCTTCTTCAATTAAGTTAAATAAATACCGAAGGAGGCGCCAGTTTTGGGGTCAATAAGGTATCCATTGTCCAAGATTATATGTTAAAGTGTACATTTCAGTTTTGTGAATTTGTTCATTGCTGTAAATAGTGCTTAATCAAGTTATTTACCACCCTATCCGAGCAAGAAGGCTGGTTACACTATGACATCCACACCACTATTCTTTCTTGTCTGCTCTTCCTCTAAGAGCAAACTGACCAATTGAAGGAAAGTAAGTGGCTGTGGAGAAATCCTCATGCTGAGGTTCAAGGTTGTATGAAAGGCCAAGTACGAGGGCGGTAAAGAATTGAAGGTAGTAGATATCAACTGCGCATCTGAGTAGTACTCATCTACATTCATAAGCTGCTCATGCAAGTCTTGAATTTTATTTAGATGATCTTGCATAGAATCACCCTCATCCATCTTCACAATCTCAAGCTCTTTCTTCAAGAAAGAGATGCGTATCTCGTTCTTTCCAGCAAACATCTACTCTAAGGTTAGCCATGCTTATTGTAAAGAAGCTGCATAATGCCCAATGCAATAATTTGAAGTGTATAAGATGCAAGTACAAAGTACAACTCTTGGACCTTAGGGTTGTAAGAAAGCATAGCATAACCAAGCATAAACCATGGCTAAAACATCAATGGCATCATAACATATACTACTATCCATGGAACCAAATGTAAACCATTGAAAAGTGAGCATCATTTGATCAGAAACTAATCACTTGCCGATCTAAGAACTATGTGACCCCAAACTGATCACAAACTCATTGCAAAAACTGACCAACAATCAATGCAAAAACTAATGGAAAACAAGTCCCAAAAGTGACCATAAGCGCTCCTCGAGCTGATAAAAACTGAGGTGAAACTAATCAGAATTTTTATCTTAAAATTAAGGCAAAATTCATGTCAAATTGATCATAAGCTGATGCAAAAGTATAGTTCCAATGCTTACCCATCTGCATACACCTCACAGTGCCGAGTACACTAAGTAGTGACCTCATGATAAACATACTGCCAGCACAGTACCTTGGATGCATCTTGAATACATCCGAGATCCACGACATATACGAGAGTTGTCCATAACTGGAGAAGTGGAAGTGCTACCTCCCCCTTGAGCATCAGGTAATACTCTAGACCCTTGCTCTACGGAACCTCACGGAGCCTAAACTAAAGTCGGCTCTAACTGAAAGGCATCTAAGTAAAGTTGCAGCAACTAAGGATGGCCTGCCAAGTCATCCTATTCTATCCATTGGTGAATAATTTTGAAATTTCACCAAGTATCTCCTAGACACTTTACCTTTAATCTTTCTTTTCTTATGTATCAAAATCTGCTCGGGTACCAAAATCTCATTCAGCTCCTCAGCCTCAAGCTAAATTTCAGCAAACATATTCTCTGGCACATCACCATGAAATGGCCACAACAAGTTGACATGAAAGGCATTGTGTATCCGCCAATGTGGAGATAATTTTAGCAGATATGCCACATCACTAATCTTCTCCAACACCTGAAAGGGGTCATAGTATCTCATACTCTAGTTCGAATGCAATGTTTCCCTTCCTTTCATCTTTTTTAGCCTTTCCTTTTCAAAACACAGCAATACATAATCACCCTCTACAAACTGCAAATCACGTCTATGGCTATCAGCTGCCCTCTTTTTCTTTTCTTGCGAACTCTAAAGTGCATATTATATCTCCGCATAGGCTACATCCAAGTTTTCCACATAATGATCAGCCTCAAAGATCTTATTCTTAGATTGCAGAATAGGTGGTATCTTCTTGCCACCCTCAACCATCTCAAATGGAGCTTTGCCCATAGAACTATGCATTGTGTTGTTATAAGCAAACTCAACTAAGGGCAAATACTGCTCCCACTGTGTCTTGTGGTCTGAAGCATAGCATCTCAAAAGATCTAACACTGTGAAATTTGCTTTCTCTAACTGACCATCTGACTGCGGATGAAAGGATGATGAGAATTTCAACATGATACCCATATTCTCAAACAACCCCTTCCAAAATAAATTGATTATCTGAGGGTCCCAATCACTAATGATCAACTCTGGCATATCATGATACTTACAGATGTGCTACAAAAACAATCGGCCATATGATCAACCTTTATTTTCTTCCTCATTAGACTTGTTTGCTAAACCTGCAAATGATAGTCATATCCCATCATTTCCTGTAGGTATCCTAGGAAGCTCAAAAATAAAGTCCATTGCATCCCTCTACCAAGGCCTATCTAGAATATGCAAGGGCTGTAACAAACTCGGTATCTTTTGCATATTATCCTTTACCTTCTGACATACGATGCATGTCTTAACAAATTGTTCTACGTCATGCCTCAAAGCTAACCAATAAAAGAAATGCCCCACTGCCTTGATCATGGCATCAATACCTCTGTGTCTTGCATATGGAGAAGCATGACTTTCAGTGATAACTCACGGCCCTAACTGCTTTGTGACACACAGTCGTTCATGCATCATCAGAAATCCATCTCTTAGTACAAAGTGTTCATACCTTTGGCCATTGCAAAGCTGATCATAAACATTAACAAAGTCCGAATCAGCACCATATTACTTTTTCATGGCATCCAACACAGTGTGGTAAACCATGCTGACGGTTGAAATTTGTGGCCTACGTGACAATGCATCAACCACAACATTCTTTTTGCCATTAATATATACAATCTGAAACTGAAATATAAAGAGAAAATTTTCCCATCTCATATGCTTCTCTAACAACTTTGTCTCCATCAAAAAGTACCTCAAAGTTTTATGGTCTATCTGCATTGTAAAATTGTCCCGCAACAAATAATATTTCCACGTAGACAATGCATGAATTACAACCAAGTGCTCTTTCTCATAGACCTACAAATTTTTTTCTGTACTGTGGAGAATTCGGCTCTCATAAGCCACAACTTGGTCATCCTGCATAAGAACAGTCCTAATGTTGTTACCACATGCATCACACTGAACTACGAATAACTTCCTTAGATCGTGTAACACAAGCATAGGATCTCAAGTCATCTTTTCCTTCAACTTTTCAAATGCTGAAATTTCCACTTCTGTCCATCTAAATGGCACATCCTTCTTTTGCAAAGCATGCAATGGAGATGCAATTTCAGTAGACCCGCGTATATACTTCTTGTAATAATAACATAAACCCAAGAAGCTGCAAATCTCATATACATTCCTCAAAGGTGACCATGATCGAAGTACCTCAAGCTTTGCAGGATCCATATGAATACCATCAGTCGATACAATATGCCCCAAAAAAGTGGATTTCATGCAAGAAGAATTCACTTTTCTTGTCATTGATATGCTCACGCAGTTCATTAAACACAATGTCCAAGTGTCTTCTATGCACTGTCTCATTCTTTCAATATACAATCATGCCATCAACTAAAGTACCCACAAATCCTCTATATGGCCCGACGATACAATACATCATCCGATTAAAACGCTTCCACCAAAATATCTTGGCTACCCATCATAACATGCATGCCTGGCTATCAAAAATCCATTCGATTAGCACTTCCGTGATGGCCTTGCATTTGCATCCCTTGCCCCGTAGGAATCAACTATTTTGTTTAATTAGTATCTTTGGAAGCTTCAAATGAAGGGTTTGGCATTATCTTCGCTGCATCTTGCTGTCCCCAAGGTGTAGAAGGCGTCTTCTTCTTCTTGCCTTTGCTATGCCTCTTTGGAGCATTGAAAAATCGGGTAAATGAGAATCCTTTGCCAATTCAGCAAAGAGATTTACTCTTGTCCCCATCCGATTCTTAAGTCGGTTATCAAATTCCTCTTCACTTTGTTGGTCATCACCCTCCTTATGCTTTGAATGCCGTGCATCTTACCCAACAACAACATTTTCAATTTGTTGTCCATGGTCTAAGCCTTGTTCAAGGTCACACATTGCATTTCCTTCATTTCCATGTGAATATTCATACTAAGAGACATCATCATTGCTCGAGTCCATCTCACTCTATGAAAACATATTGCTGTAATTTCTCAACTAAAAGTAGAAATCAGCACTAGCATAAAGCTTTGGCTTGCAATCAAGTGCCTTAACTCCACCAAATCAAGGAATTTGAGTAGTATCCCAACAATGGAACCGTGAAACCAACCTTCCTTCCATGGATAGGTGGTAATTCCCTAATTACAACTTAGTTACAACAGTAACATTTATTACAAAAATGAGAAATGCAAATTAACTTATAATCCTGGGACAATGTGTAAGAAGCTGGGAATAGTTAGAATGCTAATAATATGCCATGTCACATAGACACTGATATATAAGGAGAGAAGTTGTAATTTTTCACATCTTTTGACAAATCAATACATTTTACAATCTTTCTCTCCCTTCTTGTTCTAAGTTTCCATGGCTTCTTCATCTTTCCTGTCTTTCTCTCTCCAATTCTAGTCTTTCTTTCTCCTCGTCACTCTATTTTTCTCTCTCCCTGCAGTCTTTCTCTCTCATCTGCAGTCTTTCTCTCTCCCTAGTTCTCTCTCTGACAAGTGGTATCAGAGCTTCAGTCTTTGATCCATTATTTTCTTTCATTTTCACTCCTATTTTCTTATTTCAAAACCAATTTCAGACAAAAATGGTACAAGACAGTGACTAGTGGAGTGCTGCAGGACAACTACAGTTAGCAAATGACTACATCTGGAGATATCCAAGGTCAGATATGGCGGGTAAAGGCTTAAATGGTTGGACGTCACCAAATTTTATGCAAAATTGAAGGTAACTAGGGTAAAGGATGGTTAACCGGGCTTAGTTAGAGGCTAAACTACAGTTACTTTTCAAAAGAGAGCTTCTCTTCTCTCTCCTTCAAGCTTTTGGCTGAAGCTTTCATGGTGGATGTCAAGAACCTCTTCAAATATCTCTCTCTATGCTGAACATCTTACTGCCAAAGCATGGGGCAAAGGTTCTTTGTTGCCTAAGCTACAGGAGGAGCACCATACTTGATGCCTACTGCTGAATATCAGCCCAGGAGCAGCCCGAAAAATGCGCCGAAAAATGCGTTGAATTCCCTGCTCTCTGCTCCCTGCTCAGCCCGCTCCACATTCTCAGTCATTGATCTCAGCTCTTAAAGGACTTATCAAGCACTTGATTGGCAACAATCTTCAGTCTCTGAAGCATCCTGATCAGTCATTCTCTTGCTCAAACCCTAATACACAGCAGGGCAGCCATAGCCACAGACATGGAAGCTCAAATTTCTCAAAATTTTGGACTTCCCCGACCTTCAAGGCTTCTCTAAAGCTGAATACAAGCTGGATAGACTTCAAGATTGAAGACATTGAAGAGATTTCAGCCCGTGCATGTCAAGAAGCTCAAATAGAAGGATTATTTTGGGGCTTTTCATCAAGGAGCTTGAATCTTTGCGGTTCAAGTGTTCAAGCAAGGTTGGAGTATTGATTCTTCAAGGATTTCATCATATTGAAGCATGTATGGACTGATTTCATGGAGATTTCAAGCTTTATGTTAGATTTATGGTGGATTATGAAGAACTCTTGCATCAATGGGGTTGAAGCTGACATCTATTATCATTTTCAAGCTTAATGGAGGTATTTTCTCTTGCTAATCTCTGAAATCTCTCAATAATCCTATTGCTAATGGCCTTCCACTTGTTGATGAGAGGTTATTGATCAATTAATTCACTGGATTGATCAATAGATCAGAGAATAGTATTAATTTTCTTCAATCTCAGCCTATTTCATTGAATTCCTTTTGATTCAAACCATTACTCATCATAAGTATCATTTGATCAGCTTGATGCATAACCTTGATCTGTTTTGTTGAAATTTTTTCTCATCCAAGCTGAAATATTGTAAAAGGGTAAGTACTAGCAATCAGTGAGTCACTGAATTGCATAGGTGAACCCTTCTCCCATCTCAAGTTCTTTTATCTCAATCAATTGCATCTCATGAAAGGCTGAATGAATATTTTTGGAATTGCATATCATGCTGATTGCTTAGCACACTCACTAGCCTCTGCCATGTTGATATTCCCACCGAGGAAAGAGGTGGATGCCGGGGGAGATAGTGGGACAAAAGAGAGGTGACCCTCCCTCACTATCGAAGATCCCGAAGGGGTGCAACCAACCGACCCGGGGGGAACTTTGCCCACCTCCCGATGATTCGGAGCCCGTGTAGGGAGCCCGTCCTGCCGTTTTATCCCTCACACAGGTACAGCGAGTGGAGAATTCAAGATTGAAGACTTTCCAACGACTCAAGTACCTGCTGGATTAAAACAGGGTAAAACAGGGCATTTACAAGTTACCCACAGGATATTTACAGGTGGATACAGGTACACCCTTTGATACTGAAGCACAAGTGCAGGTACTACAGGGTACCCACAGGTCCTATATACCCCTTTGCAGGGTTTGGTAGCCATTTGAGATTACTCTCTTGCATTACAGGGTCAAAACAGGGCACTTACAGGTCTAAACAGGGTGCAAGACTAGACAGTTCAGACTCTGAAATTCAGTTACAGAATTTTCTGTCCTAAACCTGTTATAGCGTGCTATAGCTCATCTCGAAGAGGGCATTGTAAGCTTCGATTTGCACAAAAAAAATTTGCAATCGGAGTTTTCTAGCCAAAGTTATAGCCGTTTTACTGACAGGGGGTACTGCAAGACTGTACTAGTATGGCAGGACATAAAGGCAAAAATAAGGTCCAGGAGGACTATGCATAGCAAATCAGGGATTCTATGATGGATAGCGCACTTCAAGAGAACCCTGAAGAGCCTCAACAACAAGGAGAAATCAATTTACTCACTGATACCTTGTGTGCCCATGAATTGAGACATAGGGAACGACATGAGACCATCTTGTCAAAAATGGAGCAGATGGTTCAATCTACTGATCAGACCAAGGCTTCTATTGATAAGTTGGTAGAATCCAACGAACAACTCATGGCACAAATTGCAAAATTTATGCAGTTGCAAATGGCATCAAAGGAAGTTAATGAGAAAGCTTGTTCAAACAGTGGCCCTTCAGTCCCACTTCAGCCATCTAACCAGAATGGTCATGGAAATGGGATCATTGGAGGAAGAGGCATTCCAAATAGTCAGTATGAAGTAGGAAAAGCTTCACAAAGGCATGATGACTATTTGGGCAGTTTGAATGGAGCTAATACTCAAGCTTTTGGACTGCATACTCAGAATTCTAGGGGTGCTTTACCAACAGGAAGATTACATGGTAATTCTCAGCCACCTGTTGGAAGATTTCAATCCCAATATGGAGGTTCTGTACTTTGAAATCCTGATCAGCCAGTTTTGGGACAGCAACCCTTCCATGATAGAGAATTCAAGGACAAAATTGTTTTATTCAAATTCAATGGCCAATCATCTTCACCATCAGAATTAGAGGAATGGACCTCTAAGATGGAGTCTTATTTTGACATATTCCCTAAAACTGATGATATGAAGATACACTTTGTCTCTTTGCACTTAGAAGGATTTGCCCATACTTGGTGGAGGTATATCAAGAAAGAGAATGTACTTATTGAGAATTGGGAAGCTTTCAAGACACTTATGGCTGAAGTCTTTGTTTCGCCTCTTGAAAAAGAGAAGCTAGCACGAAGATGGTATGGTTTGGAACAAAGGGGCCTAAGTGTAAGAGAATATACAAACCAATTCCTCAACTTGACCATGTATGTGGAAAGCATCAGTGATGAGGCCAAGTTACATAAGTTTATGTATGGTTTAGAACCATCCTTGTCAGCTGATGTTATGGCGCAAAATCCTACTTCACTTTTCAAGGCTATTGAGCTTGCAGAGCGCTATGGAAGGAAGTATAGAAAAGAGTCTTCATTTCAGCCAAGTTATGGACAGCCAAGGACTGTTTTAAAGCAAGGGTAAGTTGGTAACATTTATGGCAACAATCATGTGCCTAGTGGGAACTTAAGGGTACCAACTTATCCTCCATTTAATGCTTCTAGGCTTCAAAGCAATTTCAGGACAGCAAACAGTCCAAAGGTTGAATTTAAGTAGGGTGATAACAAGCCTAAGTCCACTTCAGCCATTACAAATTCCAAATCTATTCCCATGGATCTTTACAAGGAAAGAAAGGACAAGGGCTTATGCTTCAAATGTGGAGAAAATTATACTCCTGACCATGCTTCAAAGTGTGTATATAAGAATGTCAAGCCAAAGCTTCAGAGTATGCTAGTCTTTGAGGACTTTGAAGATGACATAAATGAGGCTAATGCAGTGATAGACAATGCTGAAAATGAAGATTTTGAGGATGATAGTGGACAGGAGTACTTTTATGATCCATCTGACTCTTTTCCTTTTGATCCAGGCGGTGATATCCCATTTGATCCGGGTGGATTTTGTAATGAGTTGCCTGCTGCCACTAATTGTTCTATCTCTATGGATGCTTGGACGGGATCTAAGAACCCGAATACACTTCATATGAAGGGAAACATATGTGGAAAGCCAGTGTTCATCCTGATAGATAGTGGCAGTACCCACAATTTTGTCAATAAATCCATTATGTACAAGTTGAATTGTGTTCCCACCGACTTACAGCAGCCCATTAGAGTACAAGTGGCTAATGGTAAAGAGAAAATCAGCACACAAATTTGCCCACAGGTTTCTTTGCAGATGGCTGAAAATTTTGAAGTCAAAGTAAACCTGATCACTTTGGAAATGGGGCCCATAGATATTGTACTTGGTTGTGATTGGTTGATGACCTTAGGCAGGATTACTATGGATTTCTCACAGTTATATATGGAGTTTTTCTCCAATGGACAGCTCATTCGTTTACAGGGAATCCCTAGTAGATCTGATTTTCAGCTTATCACCATTCAACAACTCAAGAAAGAGTACAAGAAGCGCTCACAGATATTTATATTGCATTTGAACAAAGAAACACAGGATCAGCCCAATAATTCAGCAAACCATCCAGCCTTGACAGCTCTTCTTGAGGAGTATAGAGATTTATTTGAAGTACCTACTTCATTGCCTCCTAAGAGAGCGGTGGATCACCCCATTGATTTGGAACCCAACTCAAAGACAATCAATAAGCCACCTTACAGACTATCAAAATGTGAACGAGAGGAAGTAGCCAAGCAAATCAAAGAGCTTCTTGAAATGGGATTCATTGAACCAAGTTCTTCACCGTATGCATCCCCAGTCATGTTAGTCAAAAAGAAAGATGGATCTTTCAGAATGTGCATTGACTACAGGGATCTCAATAAGATAACCGTGAAGAACAGGTATCCTATACCCTAGATAGATGATTTGCTTGATGAGCTTAAGGGGGCTCGATTCTTCACGAAGATTGATTTGAGATCAGGGAATCATCAGATTCGTATGAGAGAGGGTGATGAGGTCAAGACTGCTTTTAGGACTGATCGTGGGCTCTACCATTTCTTAGTGATGCCATTCGGCCTTACAAACGCTCCAGCTACCTTTCAAAGCCTGATGAATAAGATTCTGCAACCTTTCCTCTTTCAGTTTGTCTTGGTGTTCTTTGACGACATTTTGATCTATAGCAAGACTTTACAGGATCATTTGTCGCATATGAGGAAGGTTTTTGATGTGTTGAGACATCATAGGCTTTTTGCTAAGGAGAAGAAGTGTTCTTTCATGCAGACTGAAGTAGAATACTTGGGACATATAGTCAGTGAAAAAGGAATACAGGCTGATCCCAAGAAGGTGCAATGCATAAAAGATTGGCCAACACCTACTACTACTACCTCTCTTAGAGGATTTCTTGGTCTATCTTCATTCTATCACAGATTTATAAAGAATTATGCGGCAATTGCAGCCCCTTTAACTGACAGGTTGAAGAAAGAGGCTTTCTTTTGGGATGCTCTTGCAGATAGCAGCTTCAACCAGTTAAAGGAATTACTTACCTCTGCTCCTATTCTTGTATGCCCGGATTTCTCTAAAGAGTTTACTATACAGTGTGATGCTAGTGGCCGTGGCATTGGGGCTGTTTTGCTTCAGGAGCATGGAGTAATTGCATTTGAAAGCCGTAAGCTTACTGATAAGGAGATGGCCATGAATGCTTATGACCAAGAAATGTTGGCTATTCTGCATGCAATCAGAAAATGGCACCATTACTTATATGGCAGCCGGTTCAGAGTACATAGTGATCATCAGGTACTCAAGTATTTCCTTACTCAGTCAAATCTCACTCCAAAGCAAAGACGATGGGTAGCAACATTACAAAATTATGACTTTGACATCACTCATACAAGGGGCAAAGATAACATAGTGGCTGATTCTCTCTCTCTCATATGTGGGCCTGCAAAGTATCAGCCATGACAGAATCACATAGTGATTGGATTGAAAGCAAAGACGATGGGTAGCAACATTACAAAATTATGACTTTGACATCACTCATACAAGGGGCAAAGATAACATAGTGGCTGATTCTCTCTCTCGTATGTGGGCCTGCAAAGTATCAGCCATGACAGAATTACATAGTGATTGGATTGAAGAGCTACAAGAGGCATATCTCTTAGATGAGGAATTCAACCAAATCTTTCAGAAATTACAGCAAGGTCTTATGGAAGAAAACTCACATTACCAGCTTAAAAATGGTCTTATTTGGTGGAAGGGCAAGATTGTTATTCCCTCTACTTCTTCTTTCAAGCGAAAAATAATGGAGGAGTTGCATTCTTCGCCTTTAGCTGGACATTTGGGAGTTTTCAAGACTTATGACAAGATCAGCAACAAGAGCTTTTATTGAAAAGGACTGTGGAAAGATGTCAAGGACTTCGTTATGAAGTGTATGTCTTGTCAGCAAAATAAGGATAGCACCCATAAGCCATGAGGTTTGTTGCAGCCATTGCCTATTCCTACGGGTAAATGGACTCATATTACTATGGACTTTATCACTGGCTTACCTACTACCAAGAAGGGGTGGAATAGTATTTATGTGGTGGTTGACAGACTCACCAAAGCAGCTCATTTTATCCCAACAAAAATTCAGTTTACTGCTTCTCAAGTGGCCAACCAGTTTATGGAGCATATTTTCAGATTACATGGATTACCGCAGGTGATTGTCCATGATAGGGACTCAAAGTTTATGAGTAACTTTTGGCAAGCGGTATTTACATCTATGGGTACTAAGTTGGCTCCATCTACGGCTTATCATCCCCAAACTGATGGACAGACAGAGAGAGTTAATAAATGGTTGGAGACTTATCTTCGTCATTTTTGCTATGATGTCCAAACCTCATGGGATTCTTGGTTACACTTGGCTGAGTTTGCTTATAATAATTCCACTCATGCGAGCATAGGAGTTTCACCCTTTGAGGCTTTGTATGGTTATAAGGTGCCCTTGCCCACAGTCATTTTTAAAGAAAAGATCGACCCTCATGGGAAGGAAGAGTTGGAAAGAATGCAAACCCTTCTTCAGCAATGCAAGGTGAATCTAAGGAAGGCTCAAGATCAAATGAAGATGTATGCTGATGAGAAGAGGAGGCCTTTAGAGTTCCAGGAAGGAGAGCTGGTTTTGTTGAAGGTGCCCAAATCCAAGTACTCTACATTGAAAGGTGGATCCAGTAATAAGCTTGCCCACAGATTCTATGGCCCTTACAGGATCCTTAAGCGGATTGGAGATTTGGCATACAGACTAGAGCTTCCCTCTTCTACAAAGATTCAAAACGTCTTCCATGTTAGTCAGCTCAAGCCCTATTATGGAGATCCAGTGGATTTAGTTGATGAGCTGCCACCTATTAATGAAGATGGTCTTGTTCAGTACATCCCAGAGGCTGTTATAGGTCAGCGTGAAAAGAAGCTTCGATCACGTTCTATTGTGGAATATTTGATTAAGTGGAGAGGTTTACCCTCTGAAGAGACTTCTTGGAGACCTGATTCAATATTGGATGAGTATCCATACTTGAGGGATACATTGGTGGCTGAAGCCTATTGCTTATGGAGCTAATATTGATGCAGACTGGTTCAGGACAGCACGCTGTTTTAGAACAGTTTTTATCGTACTTCATTTTCAGAATTGAGCTATCTACATGAGCTTAAAGTACTCTTCAAGAGCTTCGTTTTGATATGTGGTACAACTCATTTGGACACTTCTATCAAAAGTTATGGCAAATTTGGTCCAGCAGGGACTGTTATTTCAGCAAGCTGTCTACTTTCTTCTGAAACTATTTGTTGAAGATTCTATGGCTCCAACTGCTTCTGAAGTTCTTCAAATCATGTATATAATGAGGTCCTCTTTCCGTTCTTCAAATTCAGCCCTTGTAATGATAATCTTTCATTCATTTCCCATTTGTAAAGCTGTAAAACAGAGTAGTACTCTGTTCTATCCATCTCTTCTTTAGTTCTTTCTAGGTTTGTTTTTTAGGACAAAAACTTTTGGGAAGGGATGAATTGTAAGAAGCTGAGAATAGTTAGAATGCTAATAATATGCCATGTCACATAGACACTGGTATATAAGGAGAGAAGTTGTAATTTTTCACATCTTTTGACAAATCAATACATTTTACAATCTTTCTCTCCCTTCTTGTTCTAAGTTTCCATGGCTTCTTCATCTTTCCTGTCTTTCTCTCTCCAATTCTAGTCTTTCTCTCTCCTCGTCACTCTATTTCTCTCTCTCCCTGCAGTCTTTCTCTCTCCTCTGCAGTCTTTCTCTCTCCTCTTTCTCTCTCCCTAGTTCTCTCTCTGACACAATGGACACCTTGTTGGCCCCAAAACTTGGGCCCCTTTCGGTATTTCTTTAACTTAATTGAATAAGAAGTTGATGTATAATGGGATTCTCCCAATTCCTTTCGGTATTCCAACTCCCCTCCTGTCCAAAATGATCAGCAAGTCTTCAATCTTATTTTCCCCTTGATTCAGACAGTCAATTGGTCTTCACCCGAAAAACCCCCCAAATTCATTAATTTGTTGGTTCCTCCGCCTGAATTTGACTGAAAACATCTTCAGACTTGTTGAATCCAAGTCTTCGAGCTTCCAATTTTTGGCACGCTTCCCGAGACTACTCCTAAACCCTGCTTTCTACCACAGATCAAAGTTTACAACAAAGAAATCTGAAATTTCTCAGCTTCTGGTAATCTCAATGCTATAATATTCGAAGCAAGGCTGTAGAAAGACTGGGAGATGAGAGAGAACACTATGGAGAGAGAAAATTCAGACTTTCTTCACAAAGAACTGAAGAAAATCAATCATTTATTGCTGTTGTCTTGTCTCAACAACTTGTAGATACAATGAACTAAAGAAAATCGGTCATTTACTACTGCTGCCGTGTTTCAACAACTTGTAGATGCTATCACTTGCTATTGATTGGTCTTCTCCTACCCCTGGCTGCCTCAGAAAGTCCTCCAATGGCTGCAAATTAGATCAGCAACATCTCCTCCCTCTCTCTTGTAGGCTAAAACTTGCTATTGATTGGTCTTCTCCTACCCCTGGCTGCCTCAGAAAGTCCTCCAATGGCTGCAAATTAGATCAGCAACATCTCCTCCCTCTCTCTTGTAGGCTAAATGCACTAAAATGCCTCTCTCCAACCTCTAAATACGTTTTTCAATGTTGCATGGGCATTTTTTACAAGTGGCAACCTTGCCAAATGGTTTTTCTAGCATTATGCATAATTAAATATTAATTTTCAGTCTTTAAATATTAAAAATTAATCTAATAATTATTTTAGTATCCAAAAAAATAATCTTACTAGCCAATAATTAAATTGGCTAGGCAACTTCCATTCCCAAGTGTCTTTACGCCATCTTTGATCATCAGATTGGCATTAGATACCATTAAACGTCACTTCTCTAGTGTTACCAACTAACACTTATGGCCAAATGAATGAACTAAGCCAGCAACTAGCACCAAATACTACCAAGCACTATGTGGCATAACTTATAGCAACTTTTGCCTTTAAGATCTTATGATTTCCTCGGGTCCCAAGCTCGTAAATTTACTCTAATCCCAATTACACCTCATATGTGTAACATTTACTTTAACCATGTGATTAAAAATTAATTCACATGTTAAGTGAGGTTTTAAAAATACATGTCCTCATGTAGTAAAATGCCTCTCTCCAACCTCTAAATACATTTTCCAATGTCGCATAGGTATTTTAAACGAGTGCCAAATGGTTTTTCTAACATTATCTACGATTAAATATTAATTTTTAGTCTTTAAATATTAAAAATTAATCTAATAATTATTTCAGTGCCCAAAAAAATAATCTTACTAGCCAATAATTAAATTGGCTAGGCAACTTTCATTCCCAAGTATTTTTACGTCATCTTTAACCATCAGATTGACATTAGATACCATTAAACGTCACTTCTCTAGTGTTACCAAACTGACACTTATGGCCAAATGAATGAACTAGGCCAACAACTAATACCAAATATCACTAAGCACTATGTGACATAACTTATAGCAACTTTTGCCTTTGATATCTCATGATTTCCTCGGGTCCCAGGCTTGTAAATTTACTCTAATCCCAATTACATCTCACATGTGCAACATTTACTTTAACGATGTAAGGATAGAGATGATGGTGGTACAGAGGGAAATGGTTTGTACTCCACGCCGGTTTCCATGTCAAGATGACTAGTCCATTGTGGAGCTTCAGTCCTTTCCACAAAATCGTTAGATTGGTGCACCGAATCTAAAAGAAAACTCAATTTTACCTTCAATCTGCTATTGAGCTCAATACATAAAAATAAGATCGTATTCAGCTCATGAGATCTCATATGATCTGTGAACTCCATGTAGTCCGAAGACTCTCTGACCATATTGAATGGTGGAGCAAGCTGTGAAACCCACTCCGTCGCGTATCTTGATGTGCTAGACTCCACAGCATCATGATGATGTGGTGAAGATGTATTTAAATCATCTTCCTCTCCTATTGTTCCTACTTCTTGTGAAGGGCTTTTAGATCAAAGGCCGAGGTTTCGTAGAAGAGAACCTTGCTTTGATACCATGTAAAGAAATACCCTAATGCAGAAACATAAATGAAAGCGTACGACAAAGCATAAAATTAACAAAACACAATTCGGGTTAGGGTAACTTAGAGACAACGAACACAATGGAATCTAAATGAATGACTAAATGCTGAATATACAATGATTATGCAGTAAACAAACTGTGCAAGAATCAAAACTGTACCCCGAACTCTCGTGTCTAGAGAACCAAAGCAAAGGTGCTGATGAGCGAGAGAGTGTCGTACTCCTGACCGATCCCAAAACGCAGCAAGGCAGCCTCCAAATGTCGGACAGCAACAAACACAGTAGTGTGTAGTACCGGATCAATGTCAATGGACAACTAGAGAGAGAAAACAGCAAACGCAGCTATAGGTGATGATGCGGCAACCTGTACAGCAGCCACCTATGGAGGCTAGAAATAAGCACCTGATGGATGTAGACAGCAATGGGCAACTTTGGCTGACATGCCCTCCACATGTGGGCAGCAAAGCTAGAGAGCTTGAAACCTACAAAAACAAGATTAGGCTGAATGAAGGGCAGCCTACTTATTTATAGAAAATTTCGGGACCTCGTACCATGCACCATTTTAAAACTCCCCCAAACCGTGCACAATTTTAGGGTTTTCATTAATTAAGCATTTTGGAGCTGCTTGAGTGGCTAATTCAGCTACTCATATACTAGTATGGGTCAAAATTATTGTGAATACTTGTACCCATGGCATGCACATCAAAGGGAGTTAACAAAGGAATGATGATGTCGCAGGTAGCATAGGAGGGAGTGAAACACAGTCCTCCAACCATCTCAGCCAGCATACCTGTGTTTTTCTGGCTTGGAGTCTCATTTGATATCTTGCTATAAAGGCTTTATTTTTTAATAGAAGGACAAATGCCCAAAAATCCTTGTATAAAAGAGCATATTATGAGCATCCCACTTCCATTCTTCATCATTCCACACTATTGCCTCTTCAATCATCAGTGTACCAGCAAGCCATCATCCATCCACCTCTCTAGTTGCCTGTCATCATCTCAAGTGCTACCACCCTACCCAGTAGGTGATCGCCAGTTGCCAGGAGGTTTTGCCCAGCTGCTGGTAGCTGCTGTGACCAGCACTCTAGAGGTTCACCCAGCCTGTCTACTTCTTTGACCAGCCTCTTGTGCAGTCATCCAATCATCAGCCATATGCGCCAGCTGCTGCCACATCACCACAACTGCTGTGGACTGCATTTTCTGCTCCCACAGCATGCATTTTCACTGGTTTGGGGCCAGCCTACTGTCATAATTTTGCTTTTAATGCTTTCTAGGGCTGTTTTAAGGAGGATAAATTAGGCCTTAATGCACATAAATTTGGGATTAAGGCATGCCTTAATTTTATGGCTCAACAAGAGGCCAATCCATTGTCCACCTATGAAAGATGAAGAGGACAGGAAGGGGTTAGGAGGAGAGGATGAACCATGAGGGGTGAAGAGTGCTCATGCTCCCCCGAGAACATTTGTGCTCATTGGTGTGAAAACTAGCCCCCTTGGCTGAACTTGCCAGTGATATGTACCTAGTTTGTCCCAGTTGTATTTCATACCATGTGGCCACGTCTTGCTGCTGACCTTTCTATGTCACACATATTTGGCACCAATTTTCCCATGTGTGCATTGCTTGGCTGAATCCTGCTTGCCACAATTCTATGGTATCCTACTCTGGCCTATCACACTTGTAGACTGCTTGGCTCAACCTTCATGCTATCCATGTTGCTATTCCTATGTGCCTTGCATCTGGTCACACGACATGCTTGCCAATTGCCTAGGTCCTTCATCGTATCCACCAGTTGCCCAAGCCTTTGGTCCATTTCCTTTGCCTTGACCACTTGCTTCTCACTAGGCCCCTGACAAAGTAAACAAGATAACGAACCTCAAGCACACCTATCCCACAAGGATGCAAGTTAATACCAGAGTCTAAACCAGTAGTGTGTTCTTTACTGTCCCATCAGCACAATCTGTCCACACATAAGCTGTCTCAAAAGTTGTATAGCTCAACACAACTACCAAAGTAGAGGAGCACATTCGATTCAACTAAATTAACTGCATGAACAAACTAGACAGAAACGTGATTTTAATTCAGTTGAGAGCACCCTTTGTTCCCATCAAGGGGCGAAAAAGGAAGACACCTGTACTCATTTTAATCATGCGTGCACCTTGCACATCAGATTGAATGCTTAAAACCAAAGCAAAGAATCCCTACAGAATAATTAAAAAGTTGATTGCATACCCCAAAGGCTATCCTAGAATACAAACCTGACTTCACTCTCCCTTTTTGTACCAAATGTTCTCATCTCCAGTTGCTCGCGTTTCTTGACTTCTTCAAGCAGCTGGAGGTAGTGTGGATACCGCTCCCAATCACCTCCTACAACACAACCTGGCTCTCCAATATGAAGACAGTCAGAAAAGGAACATGGACCCCTCTCCGAAAGTTGATTTCGTATCTGCAACACAAGCAGCTCATATTGAATCAACTAATAACGTGGAGAAAATGTGTCTTTTTATGGAACATATTGAGGAAGACAAAAAATTTTATTAGGAATAGTTGTATGACCTCTGGGAAACAATCAGGTAAAGTCTTCGTCATGACTTTGGCGAGACCAGGCTGGTTGAACCCAGGAGTGTCTGCAAGGTAGCCCCCACTGGAAATTCGCAACAAGCTGACATGGCGTGTTGTATGCTTACCCCTTCCACTTCTTTCTGACACCTCTCCAACTGCTTGTTCTTCAAAAGCTGAGCTCCATCCTTCCATCTGCATGACCATGGAATCCTTGTCCTGCAGCAACTTCAAAAAGAGATTAAAATTGGCAGATAAAAGCAGCAATGCATCTGCTTAAAGACAATACATTTGCAAGTCCAAAGTTGGTGGGAAGTTCTTCATTCACAATTTTTGAAGAAATTTGTCTTTCCACTAACGACTCATCATTTCCCTTAATAGCAGATATAAGTCACTCTCACTTACATTTGATGCTACAACATTCAAGGATTCATATGACGAAAGACTGCATTACAATTTGGGTGTCCTTACGAAAAAAAATTGCAGCACAGTGGAGTTTTTAAGAACAAATCCAGTCTAAAGGCTCTGTTAAGTCTGAGCAGTTAGGTGCCAATTAATGTGAGTATAAGAGGTGAAATAAACCATTGCTTCCCTTTTGATCAAAACCAAGTCCATAGAATAGCATGGAAACCCTTCAAAAGCACTTCTTTAAAGCTAAGTCAAATGGCAACCACTTCCAAAGATTGGACCCATCACGTATTTTATAATTGAAAACTATCTGTGTCTGCAAACATAATAAATAAATCCACTAAGTATCTATATTGATAGATCACTGCACATACAGCTAGGCTTTTGTATCAAAGGAACCAGGAAACATCCTGAAATTCACCAAAACTGTAGACAGCTGCACGAGTATCATGCACTTGCTCTGTCAATTTTTTACGCATTTACACACAAGTATGTAAGATTTGACAACCAAATGACTATTCAATCTTTCTCATACTGAAGTGCAGAAACAGTATCAAACAGGAAGATTCAAAACCACTTACGATGTTAACCCACTTCCAGTCTTGCAGCAGGTTTGTGAGTTAATTCTACATATTTCTATAATCTGCTTCCCAAATGCTGTCTTATTACATTAAGTTATAAAAAAATTTCAATTGACAGAGATATGAAGCGCCAAACAAAAAAGCTCTTACCATGACATCGTCTGAAAAGTGTTTGTGTTTATCAAACACTGCACTCCTGAAAGGGCCTATACCAGCTTCATCACCCAAAACATTGATCAGACTTGACTTTCCTACTCCACTTGGACCAATGATAACACTTATTTTGTTGGCCAGAACACTCAGCAGTGGAAGAATCCCAGATTTTGAGGTTACACTGCAGAAAAGAGGATCATAACCCCAAGCCATCATTCTACTCTTGCACTCAGAAACTTCCTACAAGTTTAAACAACACCAAATGAATAAGATGCCCAAAAATTTATTGATTATAATTCTATTTAGTCACTACAAGTATAGTTTCTGCCAAGAAAAACTTATCATGAAGAACCACATTCATGCTAAATTTTATTGCAGCTTTCTTTTTATTTAAACTACAAAGACCACAGAGATTATATCTATCCTTCCTTTTCCATTAGAGTGTTGCACTAGAAGTACAAACATAAGGGATACAAGAGAAACGATGTAGTAAAAGCAGGAGAATTATATGCCTGGCTAACTTCTCTATGGGTATCTCATACATGCTGGGGAAGGGGGGAAGGCCAACTGCCAAGTAGGCATCAAATATTGAGACGATCCTTCTAATCTGATATAGCACTCAACAAAGTCAACAGTGCAGTATTAAAGAGTATCATGATGGCAAAGCTAAGTTAAACAGCATGACCTGCTCACTGCTTTTATCCATAGATTGAAATTATGAGTCAATGTATTCCACTCTATTGTTATTTACAGGTACCTTATAGTATTTGGCACATTGGCAAATATTACAGCTGGAATAAATTAACCTAAGTAAACATGCAAGCTTCATGTTGACAATCACTTCATGGATGGCTACTTGTTGTAACTCATATACAATGGCTGTAGAAAGGTTGGGAGATGAGAGAGAATACCGAGGAGATAGAAAATTCAGACTTTCTTCACAAAGAACTGAAGAAAATCTGTCATTTACTGCTGCTGCCCTATCTCAATAGCTTGTAGATGCAAAGAATTGAAGAAAATCAGTCATTTACTGTTGCTGCCCTATCTCAACAACCTGTAGATGCTATCACCTGCTGTTGATTGGTCTTCTCCTACCCATGGTTGCCTCAAAAGGTCCTCCAATGGCTGCAAATCAGACCAGCAGCATCTCCTCTCTCTCTCTTACAAGGTGAATACACTAAAAATGCCTCTCTCTAGCCTCTAAAGACGTTTTTCAGTCTTGTATGGGCATTTTTTACAAGTGGCAGCCTTCCCAAATGGTTTTTCCAACATTATTCATAATTAAATATTAATTTTCAATCTTTAAATATTGAAAATTAATCTAATAACTATTTTGGTGCCTTGAAAAATAATATGACTGGCCGATAATTAAAGTGGCTAAACAACTTCCATTCTCGAGTGTCTCTACGTCATCTTTGACCATCAGGTTAGCATTGCATACCATTAAATGCAACTTCCCTAGCATCACTAACTAACACTTATGGCCAAATAAATGACCTAGGCCAACAACTCACACCAGATATCACCAAGTACCTATGCAGCATAACTTATAACAACTTTTGCCTTTGATATCCCATGATTTCCTCGGATCCCGGACTCGTAAATTTACTCTAATCCCAAGTTACACCTCATATGTGCAACATTTACTTACCCATGTGATTAAAAATTAATCGACATGTTAAGTGAGGTTTCAAAAATACATATCCTCATGATAGTTTCTCTCTCTTCTTCCTCAGAAATCCTCTTAGTCATCCAATGATAACTTAATGTCATTTCTTGAGACACCCTAAATTACAAGAGCTTGTGGTATTTTTTTACTTTTAAGAAGCAGATTCAATCCTAAAGAATACAAATTTTTAAAAACAATTATGATTCTTTTTTTTCGCCACCAATGATTCATGGTGCTCAAAATTGTAAAGCAAAGTCATTTTTGCTATGTAAGTCTAGCCTATGGGTTATATAAAGTAGTCAAGCTGGCAGCAACTCAAGGCACATTGCATTGAGTTACAAGGCTATGGGGGCTATCGAGGATTCCTACTTTAGGTCCTCGAAGCCACAAAGGCAAACCCTTTTCGTTTTCTTTCTCCCTTTTCTTTTCTTTTCTTCTTTTTCTTCTTTTTGCCACGCAGGGGGGCCATGGGGGAGGGAGAGATAGGTAAGTAGGTAGGGGGCAAAGATTAAAGAGAATATCCCATGGTTGACTAGTGAAGTTAATAATATATGTATAAACACGACTAAGACACAAGAACTTGGACAAGAACACAATAAATGCAAAAACATAAACAGAGAAGAAAGAACTATGAAGTGAATGCATGAATGTTGTAAATGAATGAAAGTGTGTAAAGGTGCTCAAAAGTAGAGCAACAAAAGTGTTAGAGAATGATGTCCACTAGAGACAAATCCTTACATCTCTAATCACCAATCAGAGCTAAGATTATGCTGAAAGTGAAAGGGTAGTAGGCTAGAAATCAAAACACAACAGTCTAGAAGCTGAATCTAGTAAAGGCAGCAGTGTAACCCTCAAATGCGAAGGCGGCCAATTGCCCAAAGCTAAAAAAGGCTGGGCAACAGCAGAGGAGATGTATGCTGAGGCACAAGTGCCTGCTAAACCTGAAAAGGTAGGTAGCATGGCAGAGAAAATGGCATTAGTTGATGCTTAGTCAGGGTGTCAAGTGGCTGGCAGCATTTGGGAACAGGTCGCCTGATTAGTGGCAGCGGTCACTAGGGCTGGACAGCCACTAGAAAGGGGAGGCTGATGGCTGAAACCTGTGCAAAGAGTGATGAATTTTGCTTATGGGACACAGAAACTTTGGTAATGTTTGAGTTTTGGGGCTGTTTTAATGAATGAAGATTTAATGTGTAATGCATCGTTTTAGCTTAATGCAGTCATGCCAACTACCACCTTTTGTGAGCTATAAAAAGAAGACCTCCCAAAACCATGATCATTCATTCATCCAATTAGAGATCATCTGGCAAGCTCAAGCTCTTCATCGAAAATCTATTTGATGCCATCTAAGATTCACTATGGAAGTGCACTGATAGCTTGAGCCATCATTCTATCACTTTGTTTTCAAATAAAATAATTTCAATTCCTCTTTAATTCGTCGTGTACTCTTTATTCCTTGCTCACATTTTGTTCAATGCACTATGAAATATTCCATGAGTGTGCCTTTAATTTTCAATGACATTGTTGTCTCAGAACTTGGAAACTCAAGTAAGCAAGCTATGATGAAGAAACAAGTGGTCATAGCCCTTGGAGCAATTTATTGCTTCCAACCAAAAAACAAGGAAGGAATTCAAGTTCTACAAATCCTAAAATATGAGCTACATCCAAAAACAAAATATCAAGGGGAAAGAACTAACGACAACATAACTATCTACAATCAAAAGTGAATGCCCAAGTTTCATAACTATCAAGTAAAAAAGTTAACAACAAAGGAGCCAAAAAGCTTTGTTGTGAATCCATCTAAGAAGGTAGAAAAAAGAGTTATGCTGAAATAATCCTCAAAATCATGATGCCTTTCAATTGTTGTTTCTTAATGTTAGCAAGATTGTCAACTCATGTGTGAATCTGTGCATGCCTGATGGGCTGGGCACATTTGTTAGTATCTTAGGCATTTTATTTGCTTGGCATTTAATGCTAGTTGGCCAGCATTTAATGCTGGCCAACCAACTATTGGTTATGGCTTATTTTGGGCCTATTTATTGGGCTCCTCCTCCATATATAGAGTTCTTCAAGTGACTTCTGTTGGAGAGAGGAGCCTGTACCAGTATCCATGCAACCAATGACTCACTGTTGTACACAATTGTCTCATGTTTGGTATATGGATTCCATTTCCTGAGCACATCTCTGAGTTCCCTTCCTTTGCAATATTCTTTTGTTTTATTTCTATTATGTCTTGTGTTGAGCAATTTATTTCAGCACTTGTCTATGCTTCCATCAATGCACCACTTGACCTGTTTGCTACCAATTATACTTGCATTTTATGCATTTAATGCAGCGACAGCATCCGTACACCCCTCTTGGATTTGCATTTTCAGGTCGCACTGCTATTCTACCCCCCTCCCCCGCCCCCCCGGGGGCGGTTCCTATCCTACTAACAACTGCTGATTTTTTCTCAGCATCTCTACATTTTCAAGATCTGATCTTGGTCATCTGCAGATGACATCCTCTGACTGATTTCTTGTGATCAACCTAAAACTGCTACGTGTGAACTCTATTTTTGTGCAGTCTATGCTGTTTGATTGGCTATCTTCTCTCTATATACCTTCTATTCTCTATCTTCTTTTCTTATCCTCTTCAAACGTGTGTATTCTACATTGCTTTGGTGTATTTCTAAAGAAGCTCTACCAGCAATTATCTCCTGTAGGACATCTCCCAAAGTATGGTCGAAGCTTCAGATGTACAAGGCACCTTCCACCATGCATACAGTGACCCTTTATGGCTAGCTTCAACAAATGAAGTTTGAGTCAAAGGACACCATCCAGTCATTTTTGCCCCATGTTACACAAGTACAAGACCAGCTTCAACACATGTTGTCTGCCCTTCCAAAGGCACATCTTGTGGAAACAGTACTCTACAAGCTCCCTCTGGAGTTTGCTGGAGTGGCAAATGCTATGAGGCCACAAACATCATCTACACCTGTGAGCTTCACACATATGTCTTCGATATTGCTTAAGCATGAGGCATCTTTGTGTTTACAGGGGAGGCTTCCATCTCATTATGGAGGTTCCAGTGAGGGCTTTATAGCTTCAAAGAAGGGTGACAAGAAGAAGAAGTCAAAAGTCCAATGTTTCAGAAGGGACACTTGCAAAAGGACCACAAGGAGTTAGCAGCCTCACAAAAGAAGAACCACAAAGAGTTAGCAGCCTCATGAAAGAATAAGGAGAAGAAGAAGCAGGATGTGGACTCCTTCAAGAATTATCCTCTTCCTCACACTTCGATTCTGATCTTCCGGTCACAGAGAAGTCTAAGGCGCAGAAGGGATCTACTTCTTCAGATCGAGCAAAGGACTTGGTGGCCCCTTCCTCTATTGCTTTTTAGTCTAGGTGATGCAATCAACCCTCAGAACTCTCCAATGCTAGAGAGGGAGTGCAAAAGAGTGGTGAGATGGGGCAGCCGATTCTCATCTATACAAGTATACTGATGCACAAGTTTCAAAGTGGGACATCCCTAACACATCAACCGAAATATGGCAAGTTCAAATCCTAGAGCTAGGATTGACATCCAAGTTCATGATGAGTTGGTGGTTATTTGACAAAGCGGACTTGGCTTCTAGTCTTGTGCTCACATGAGGGGACACTTTGGCATCGAGGAATCCATGGTCATGTGTGTTCAAAGGCATTTTTGACAAGTTGGTCTTGTATGCTACTACGAGACATTGATGACGGACATAGAGACATGCTATGGTTCTTTTCTATTTTCAAGAGCTGGGTATAATCAACATTGACATTAGGTTCTCTTTAAAGCACCTTGGTAGTGGTGTGATCATCCATTGCCTAGGTATCCATGGTTCTACTCCGGTGGTTCTATGTTGTATGGCCTATGATGAGTCGTTATCATTGTATCGTACCAAATCACCCATGATCTGAGAGAGGATATTAGCGCAATTGTCAACTCATGTGTGAGTTTGTGCATGCCTGATGAACTAGGAACATTTGTTAGTATTTTAGGCATTTTATTTGCTCGGCATTTTATGCCAAATTAGCATTTTATGCCAATTTGCCAGCATTTAATGTTGGCTGACCAGCTATTGGTTATGGCTTGTTTTGGACCTATTTATTGGGCTCCTTCTCCTTCTCCATGATCATCATTTTTCAAGTGGATTTCTATTAGAGAAAGGAGCCAATGCCAATGCCCACACAGCTATGACTCACTGTTATATGCAATTGTCTCGTGTTTGGTATATGGATTCCATTTTCCGAGCACATCTCTAAGTTCTCTTCCTTTGCAATGTTCTTTTGTTTTCTTTCTCTTTTGTCTTGTGTTCAACAGTTTATTTCAGCACTTGTCTATGCTTCCATTGTTGCACCACTTCTGACACTTAATTCCAATGATGAAATAAAATGAGCCACATTAAATTTACCATAATCTCTTTTAAAGCTCTAGAACAAAAGAGCACCTAAATTGGCATACAAGTAAAAGACAGAAGGAAAATGTAAATGAAGCTCTCAAATGTTTGGGATACACATTGCCTAGGTCCATGACAGGACATAGAACCATGTTAGAAACTCATCTCCAAACAAGCTAGAAGCTACATATACACCAAGAGTTGAAACTGACCTATAGAAATAATCTAAAGGCAAGAACTATTTTCACGACCAAGACTATCAATGTCAATGATTCCCATGTCCCAAGCTCTTGATTCAGCCCAAAATTGTCTCCGTTGTAGCATTTTCAATTGCTCTGACCAGCTTTGACCATATTTGCAACAAAATTGTCTACTCACCCTCTAACAAGTAAAATACATATGAATATATGATGTCCTCACTCCTATTGACCTCCCAATGTGACATTGAAGATACAACCTAAAACCAGCCTTTCTTTTTGGCAAGGGTAGTGAATGACTTGATTTATCACAAATTACAGACGGCAAGCAATAAAATGAGCAAAACTGACAATATACTTTATCACAAAAATCTTGGGCAACCGACATCTCCAACAACTAGCACCCCTTGTGGTATTTCTTTAATTTGTATTACCATAGTACATTGAGATATGGACTAATCTCCTTCAATCTTCAATACAATGACTATCAAAAATTATCAACATCCCTTGTCAATTTCTCCTTGATCGTCCCACAATCAACCCACAATTCAGTCTTCAATCCCCTGCATGCGGCACACAATAAACGAAGAATGGGCTCACCCTCAAATCAGCTACTGCAAATTCGTCTTCAACCACTATACTAAGTGTGGGGTCTTCTGTAATTGGGCATGGATTCTAAGGCGGGTGAGATGTCACGAAGACGTGAAATTTTGAGATGCTTTAATCTTGCCGACAAGCTTTGATTAAGTTATTAATCAATTGTGCGAGGTTGTTTAGCACATGTGATGCACATGGCAATTATTTCATGGTAACAGGCCAAGGACCCCGAGAATGCGATGGGGTCTCAAAGGCAAAAGTTGTGATAACTTATGCCAATTGGGTTTTGGTACTCAATTCCTGTCAATTTTGACCCCAGGACAGTTATTTGGCCAATAAGTATCAATGGTGATACTAGAAACTAGCATTATTTAATTAATTAATGCCAATCTAAGGGTCAATAGAGATTGAGGACCACTCTAGGTTGCAAATGGCCTAGGCACATTTAATTTTGGGCAAAGTCTAAAGGATTAAAATTAATTTTCAGAATTATCTAATTTTAAAAATTAATAGCAACTGAATAATATTGAAAATTGGGTTCAGAAGGCTGCCACTTGGCAAAAATGCCCATGCAAAATGAGAAAACGTTTTTGGGGGTTGGGTCTCAATTATTTAGACAGTTTTCAACTAGTAGGAGAGAAAGGGAAGCATACTGATCATTTTTTTAGTAGAGAAACAACAATTGGCAACAGGCAACAGCCATCTATGACCTTCCAGAGGCAAGCAACAACAAGGGGATACCTTCCAAGGGCTAATGAGAGCATTGCTGATCAAGCGACAACATTTTGGAAATGCTTAGTAGTAGGTGACTACATTAAATGCAAGCTGGAGCACACAATAAATAGACTTTAGGGCTTTCTCGTGAAGAAATTCAAAATTCTCTCTCTCTTTCTATGGCATTCTCTCGCCTATTCCAACCGATTCTCAAGAGATCTCAACTTATCTCAATCATTCGCAACAAATCTTGACTAGATTTCATGGACAGTAGGAAAAATTTTGTTGTAAACCCTGACTTCGGCAGCAATAATTAGGGTTTTACAACCACCTCGGGACTCATGCCAATAGGAAAAGGCATCCTACACTAAAATCAGCACCTACAATTTGTTGTATTATCAAGGATTTCAAATGTCCAGTCATCCATTGTAAATTTGGAATAGCATTTGGCCAATTGGGCTCCAATTAGAGCAAGTCCTAGGTGAAATTCAGGGGGCAAATTGCCCAATTTGTTTGCTAATTGTTGGAATAGCAAAGGGCTTTTGGAGTAGCCAAGGAGATTGTGGAATCTCGGATTGTAATCAAACCATTGGCAATTGAAGATAAAGAAATACAGAAAGGGGCGCCAATTTTGAAGGCTAACAGGGTGTCCAATGTCCAAGATTATTAAGGTAAATTGTGTATTTCAATTTATGTTTATTTGCTTATTGCTGGAAATTACCACCCTCTCCAAGAAAGAAGGCTCGTTTCATGAGAAATCCTAACTGCTGCTGTAAATTACGGTTTCAACAAAAATTTCTTCAATCGTTGTCATCCAACCCAAAATGGTGTCACCACCAGCTGAGCACCCTCTGAATGCTGTCATTTGGCCTTGGACTGTTTTCTCTATTGTCTAGAAATGCCCTGAATCAGCTGGTGACCTGCTGTAGCAGCACCCTCCTGTCTCTCCCAGCCTTCACAATGCACAGAATGGCTAGAATCAGCCTCAGCCAGCCCCAACAGCCCTCTCTCAGCCTTGCATGGGAATGTTTACCCCTTGGCAACCTCTTTCAGCCTTCTAAATGTAATTTTCAGCATTAATTATTTTTTTTTAATTTAATTTCTAAAACTTAATCAAATACTCCTTTGCCCCTACCCAATAACTAACCGGTGTCCATTCGCATTTGACATGCTAACCCCCATGGAACATTAAATTGTCCCAAACATTAATTGGCCTAGGACTAGCATTAATTAATTAGTTAATACCTGTCCCCAATGGTACCATTAGACGTTTTAATGCCCCAGGCCTAGACCAAAATTGACACCAAGCACCTATCCAGCATCAATTTACATAACTTTTGCCAATGTCACCCACTACTCACTTGAGACACTCAAGCCATCACCATGACATAGCTAACTTGCACTTCACATGCGCACCTCACATGTGTACAACTTAATATAAATACCAAAGCTAAGCATTAAAGATACATGTCCCCTTGACAAAGACTAGTCCCACACTGTTGCGCACTACAAACAATGTGTAATACATACAAATCTCAGTTCCTATCTAATCTATTGTACAAAGTCTCATCCCTATTTATGCATCAATCCTAGTGCTTTCCCCTAACCTTTGCACACCCAATTCATAGTCAAACTAAGTAAAATTCAGACCTACATTATTGCCACAACAAATTAACATACGATTCATCCCCAAAAGCAAAGGGCAATTGCATTGATCCCTGTTATACGCATTCCATTAGAACTTGCCTTACATTTTCCTAATTTTCCCATGCATTTCCTGTGACAAAAGAGTTTCAATCTCATTTTCTTCACAATGACAACTGTTCAAAGGTGCTTCCAAGCTGAAACATTTGAAAACCATTGATTGTTCACAACAGCCAATCACAGTACCACGCTTCGTTTATAGCAACCACATGCTGAATTGTTGCTATCTAAGCTATCCAATGACATCAATGCATCCACAAAAGGGCAACGATAAAGTTATTTCGAATTAATTAACATAGACTAGTTTTCCAACTGCTTCATGCAACACAACTGATCTATAGATGCTCAACGACCTTGTCACACTTATTGATTGACTCCAATTGACCCCCAAGACTTTCGAAGCATCCAAGTTCTTTGTCACCTTCATTGTGGAACTCAAACAAAGTCTGGATTGTTCAAGCATCCATCAATAGACTTCAGCCTATCCAACCTCTCTATAGAAGACACGGCCAACTTTAAGCTTAAATTCATAGAGCAAACTTCCAAATAAACCTACCTTGCATAGTTCCCATCCAATCCCATACAATTACTATCACAAACTAAGGAATTTCTCCCAAAAAATTTGTCCATAGTGCACAAGGCTCGAGATCTCAAAGAAGAAGAAAGGATCTCAGCCCACAGTGCTGTAATAACCAGTTTTGATAAGATTTAGGTCAAAAAACGGCAACAATACCTGCTGGCTATGGAATATGGAGCTGCCCTATTGATTCCATGTGCTAAGAGGAGAGGAATGATTACTGCCTTGACTCCCATATGTGCTGCAAATGCATTTTACATGGCTGGAAGAGAAAAATGACAGCAAACTGAAGAAGAATACCAAGAAACTAGGCATATCTACAAATGGCAATACATGCCTTTCAAGATGAATATCTCTTTGGAATCTTATAAAATCACAATGGGATTGCTCAAATCAGCGAAACTTTCAACGTAACTTAATTCCCGAATCCAAACTTTGGAAAGTTTCACATTGAACAAATGTTCCTTTTGCCCTACCCTTGCACAACATAGCGTGTACACTTGTCCATTGCATGCCCAATATCGAATTCTTCACTACCAGTGCAATGGTCACCATGTCTAGAGCTAGGGGTACAAGAATTAGAGTTCATTTTAAGAAAAAAATATTAGGTGAAGTTTAAGTTAAGGTTCGGTTCAGTTCTCATTTTGGTGACAGGAGCTGTGTTGTGAAAGAACCTAGGCTATGAACCTTGTAAATGAGAGTAGTGCCATAATTAAAGAATGCATTACAAGCATTAAGTAAATGAAGTTGAGGAGTCTACATCCGAAATGGAAGTACAATCCTAAAAAGACTGTTGCAAGGAACTACCAACAGATAAGACTAAAGGAAGAATTGGACAAAGAGAGCGTGATTTCTTGCTATCACAACAGTCTAGTCTATGTAAGGAAGTAGGCACGATCTGTATGTTGAGCAGAAAATCTCCAAGTAACCAGAAACATTTCCTAAAGGACATGTAGAGGAATCTCTTGTGAGTATCAGTGATCCAACAAGCAACAAGATTTCAGATAAGTCCACAGCAGATGCAGCCATATTTACATTTGCACTCTCTTTTCTAATGAGAATGTGTAATTACTGAAAAAATGTACAAGTACTGTAATATACTACTCCAGTCAGCTATTCTATTTGATAGATTAGATGGAAACAGCCATAGGCAACCAGATTCAGGCTGCAGTCTGAGATTTTCAGGCTCTAGAAGGCTGTGTATCAGCACTCCCAATACACCCAATCAAGTTGATAGTGCTGCAAGTATTCTAGCGCCACATTTTGCTCAAACCAGTTCAAAAGAAGCCAAATGAGAACTTCCCTGTCATAGGAAAACAGCCAGGCAATTCCCACCACCCCTACTCCGTTGCTTTGCTCGTAGAACTGCATCAAAGCACTTTTTCATTCCCCTTAGGCCAAACATGTTGCAGTTCCTCCTCAGGCCAGCCCATCAGCAGTACATGTGGATACCTTTAACTTGCTTTACATGAGATTTGCCAGCTTAGGCAAAATACTTTCTATTTGGCAGAACAAATCCAGGTCCAGTGCAAGAACAAATATCCCTCCACACAATAATGCTTGTCCATTAAAACACCTCTAGAGATTACTAAGACATTGGATTCAAACTACTTCACTAGAACCTCCTTTCTAGACTTTGTGCAGGTTAAGCTTCTCTCCAATAAGAGCCCACTGGATTGGCCTTCTAGGAGGCTTCATGCCCCAAATTCCTCAAGTAGGAGATGCTGAGATGGCATAGTGTTTTCGCATTAGCCATAAACCATTTTCAGCCTTGATCACCTCAATACCCAAGAAATACTTCAGTTCACCTAAGTCTATCATATCAAATTTAGATTTCAGTATCCACATAACATGTTGTATCCCCAAGTCATCATCACCTGTGATGATCAAATCACCAACATAGATAACCAGTACTACCAAACCTTTTTTTTGTCTTTTTCGTAAACAAACTATGATTAGCCCTACCAGCAATGAATCCCAAACTCTAAAAGTAATTATTGATCCTTGCATGCCAAGCTCTTGGAGCCTGCTTCAGCCCATACAATACTTTTTTTAGTTTGCATACATAATGCTGAAATTTAGGGTGTACATACCCTGCCCCAAACTTTAGCCCAAATGATCATTGATTGCATGGAGTGGCAACACCAAAGCAGTTCCAAGTTGAGCCCACACAAGTCTTAGACACTCAGATCTAGGTTGTGGGGTACCAAAGGCAAAGTTGAAGACACCATGAATCAGCAGGATGGTGTGTCATCACTCATGCAGATCCCAAAGGAAAGCAATCAACCAGCACTCAATGAAGCAACACTTGGAACTGCTGTATATGCATGCTAATGACAAATGAGATTGTATTTGGCTTGTAACATGCAGCTTGGGGCAGCAAAACTTGACCCTAGGCCAGCAGAGCTGCACAATAGGCTGAAGACTGCAACCATGACAACAGGGTCCAAGCACCAAGCAACACGCGCTACGATCAAGTGTGCCTGATCCCCCTTAGCCCCTTTCATAAAGTTCCCAAAGGATTCTTTCCTACCAACATTTAGATAAAAGAAATAAATTGAAATATTTGTGATTTAAGTGAAAGCATGCTCCTCAAGGTGACAAACAGTATGCCCATGGACATCATAACAAGCATATACAACAGGCATAGTCATGCATGCACCCACACATCTAAGTATAAGGCTATGAGCAGACACATTAAAGCTTGCAAAAAGCCAGCATGCTATTAGCAAGCCATCATATTTGAGTAGACCATTTCCATAATGAATGATTAAAAAAGTCAAACAAGGTAGTATGCACAAAAGTTGTTGTTACCTTAAACATGATTTCACCCATTTCCCTTTTTTCAGACAGGGTAGATGGGAGCTGAATCAGCAAAATGCAAGTTGGATGCTGACATGGTAGTCAAGTGACTGCAGGAATCTGCAAAACACAAACAGCTTGCTGACATGGCAGTGCAAGCAACAGCAGAAACAAGCACATGTAGGTCTGGGTGATGATGTGGTAGGCTGGAGACAATAGATCAGGTCCAAACACAGGTAGCAGCAGCTGATTTGGTAGTAAACACAGGCTAAAACAGGTCGCCAGCTGATGTAGAAGGCTGGGCAGCAGGCGCCATGTGATGGACAGCAGTAGACAACAGCTGGAACTGAGATATCCTTTGTGAATAGGGTGTGGACAGTAGAGACAGGTGCCAGCGATCTACAAAACAGGATTTGGGCTGAGTGGTGGGCAGCCTGTCTATTTCTTGATAAGTGGATCCTCCCAAATTAGCGTTTGGTATATGGGACACACACTCTTTAGGAATGCACACCATTTAATAAAACTTTGGTAATGATTGAGTTTTAGGGCTATAATAAAGAGCTAATCAATTTATAATGCATTTTTTAGCTCAACATATTTGTCATCAACCACTCCAAAGGCCGTGATCCATGGGTTTTCAACTTCCCTATCTTTGTCAAATGGGGATTCAAAGGGGATTTTCTTCCTCCAATTTCAGAGGGGGTTCCTACCAATTGTGTGCTCCTTCGCACACCTTGGCGAAAAGCCTTTGCATTCTTCATCTTCCCTTTGATGGGCTGGTCGACATCAAGCTACCATCTAACCTATTGATACTTACCCAGGATCTACAAGTTCTACCTAGGTCAGTGTCTTGGATGTTTCAGCCATGACTTGGCGGCTATGCCTTTGCATTCTTACTAGCATGGAGACATGGAACTAGTGGCTTCTCTCCCTTGGTCAAGTCTAGGGCACCATCAGCTCACCCTATGTTATATCCTTGAACATCCAAATGGGTGGTAGTAGCATTGGTCATAGTGGCTGTGAAGTGACTTAGTGTGAATGCACTAAGGATAGTTTGGGGTTAGGGTAACGGAGTCCTATTTATAGAACCTAAGGCCCTATTGTGCATATCATTGTGTGATCACTACTCTTGGACTCTTGGCCCATTGGCTGACACATCCATACACTAGGATGGTGTGGGTTGGTAGTATGGGATGCCGATTCTTAGGACATGATCATGACCTAGAGTGTTACTAGCTCCCAAGCTTGGAGGTGAGCCTGTTTGACTCTATGTTTGGAAGGTGAGTCTAATGTCCAATCCGTTATATGCTTGTGACGTGTCTGGAGTGCACATTGGATTATAGGGGACATTTCATTGATAGGACATGGCTGCCTCGAAATGTCCTTAATGCATTCGCACTAAGTCACTTCATAACCACTATGACTAATGCTACTAATGCCCATCCAGATGTCCAATGATATAACACCCTATCTACTATTCTTCCTTACAAGTCTCCTTTTAGGTGGAATACTTGGATTACAAGGTAGAGAACATCTCTTTCACTCCTCCTACGGCACCTTTTATAGAAATTACACGGCACAATGGACAAAATCTGAGCAAGGAGTAGAGAACACACAATAAATATGAGAAGAATAGAGACTACTTTAATTTCAAACAAATTGATACAAAGATAGCTCTATCCACCTGTGCGCTTCCACTGTGAAGCTTAGACAGCAATCCAGACAGATCATAGGCGAAGAACTTAAAGGTAGCTAGAAAAACTCCGACTGGATGAAAGATAGATTGACGATAGCTCTAGAGAGGTCTTCCTTTTATAGCCCAAGAAGATAGTCTAGTCGACATGTCCAATCATATTATGAATCTTTCATAGTCAGCCAAGGAATATTCCCTTTACCGTTGGATTGGGCGCGCTGCCCCTGGACCCCCATCAAAGGGGCCACTGGCCTCCCTAAGACTCCCCAACCAAGGGCCGCTTCTACAACCTTTAGACCCCAAAGAGGAGTCCCTGATAACTCCCACACCCTACAACTCGATGCATTGTGTCTCGAGTTGCTACCAATATAACTGCTCTATCTAACCCAAAGGCCAAATCCACAAATGTCACCTTTTTGTCATCCAATCGCATAGACCTCATCTAACATACAAGTCAAGGCCCACCCAATGTCCGTGCTCACACATAGCTTCTCCTCCTAATGGGAGCCTTACAACTTAGAGCGCCATGGATTATTGGTGGCACTTCACGAGGTTAGGGCATTGAGTATATCTAACAACTTTTTGAGCTTGAGAGGGGGTGTTAAAATACCAAAGACATTAAGTTCATTGTATTCTATTGATTTCTATTTTGGTTCCCATTTAAACGCCCAAAAAGACTTTACTTATATCATTTATTAGTGCATGGGCACCACCTAAGAGAGTTGAGGTGCCACCCTAGACAATTCAATGACTCGTATGTCTATAAATAGGGCATGAGCACTAATCACTACAAACTTCACTCTCTCATTCTTCACTCAGTCTTCCTCTCCGCTAATTATTGATCACATTCACCTCTCCAACGCATGGTAGATGCTTCATGAGAGGGTGACTTGTGTGTTGCCTTCTAAAGCTGATATGTTGCCACCTTGATTCAGTTAGCTGCTGCCCAGCTTGCCTCCCTATCAAAGGAGCAACCCAACCTGCATTTTCAGTCCAATGACCTGTTCATCATTATTTTCCACTATGTTTGCTGGTACAATAGATCATCTTCATCATTATTGTGTTTCCAACTCCTATTACCACCCCAGCACCCAAACGACAATTCGTAGCCATCAGCCACTTTATGAAGGCTGCATTTGCAGCAAACTCAAGCCATCTACAACAAGTTACACCCTCCTCATCAGCCCTACATCAAATACCTATGTGTGCGCTTTTTCCACCCTTGAAGGGCTGCCCAGCAATCACCTATCTATAGTGACTTACACACAGAGATCTTCACCCACATGTGGTGCCCCCTAATCAGCCAGGACAATGGAGTTAAAGTCAATCTCTACCCCATTCTATCAACATGATTTAGTGTTCATCATTCTTCTCTAGTGTTTATGAGTTTTTCTGTCTTAATGTTTGACGTACACTTTGTGTTTCTCCATGCAAAGTTCAAACCCTACCATCTCTCAACACCTTCATCATCCTTCCACTTAACTTTACGCCACCATGAATCGTTAATGAGTAGTAGATGAGTAGTAGTGTGCCAACTTTTTCTCGTCGACACCATGCCATGTAGCAAATATTTGAGGGAACTTTATCTCCATCATCATCTCGCTGTTGAATCTTTATTTCTTGTAGAGCCAGTATGTCTGGCTTCCTCCTTTTTGGTATCATGCTACCTATTGTCGGAGCATAAGCCCCACACATTCCATGTGATAAGGAACAATTTAAAGACTATTCATTGAAAACTCAATCAGTATTCTCATATTCCATCATTCTATCAAAAATAGCAAAGAAATATCAATCCACAAGTGGCACCCTATCCCCTTTTATGAGAGAGATCTTCTTGCCCTTTGCTTTATCATTGCTGAGTTTTCTGTGTGGCAGTATGTTCTCCTTGGATCTTTTCTCCTTGGTTGACTAGGGTTGAGGGACTCATCCCTTATTAGTATTCTCTTTGCCTTTGTTCTCATCCTGCCTTGGTGGCACTAGGATGTTTTTAGTCTTGGAGCTTCTCCATTAGGTTTTTGCTGTTTGGTCCAACCCTCTGCTCAGCCCTGATTGCACTTGGTCTGTTTACTAATTTCCATCCCATGGGATTCAAAGACTTTGAGAAACTCTAGGATATTTACTCACGCCGATCCCACAAAGTGCAAGCTTGACAAGGATACACCAGCCCATGGGGATTAAAGACTTTGAGAAATTCTTGGGGATTCGCTCACCGACCCCATAAAATGCAAGCACATGTTTGGTCTGATGATGCCATGGGAAGAAGCAAGATGTACAAGCCTCTTCTGAAAAATCAGGAAACTCCCTCTTGAGGCATTCCAATGAGAACACCACCAGGGCACCAAGGACCTTATTCATCCATCCTAGACCAAAGGCTGCTTCTTTTCTGTGAGCACCTTAAGCTCACATCGCACCACCTACTCCATGTCAACTGCATCCCTCTTAGCAGTAGCAAGAAAGTCCATTTCCATGGACTAGTCATGCTTGACTACCTTGCTAGCTTGCTGCTCCTGTGCATTCCGATTGCCACCCTGCCTCTTCCCTGAGCAAGGCGGTTGCATGGGCTATTGCCATGCTTTGCCAGGGATAGATGTGGCTTCAACTGGTATAAATGCCTTTAAAGATATTAAAAGTCCTTTACACCTCCATGCTGGCATTCTGTAAGGCCACGTACTCTCTCTCTCTCTCTCTCTCGGCAAACTGTAACTCTCTCATAACCATTCTTAACCACAAAACTGTTTTATGTGGCAAAGACGTCTTACTCATTTGCAGGTCAATATACAAAGCAAGCTATAGAGGGGTATGTGGCAAAGACGTATAAAGCAAGCTATAGAGGGGTATGATCAACAGCATGGCAGTTGTGTCAATCAAGTAATTATATCTGAAGTATTGTACTAATGAGAATTCACAGTCAATACTTATCATACACAAAAACAAACCCTATAACTTGCTACCTTTCCACGGTGGGTCTTTCTGGCTTAACAGCTACTCTACAAAAGTAGGAAAACAATTGCCAAAGCAAAATCTAAGAAAAGCTGCCACTAAGTATGCATATGCAACAAGCTATTAGCAGAAAGAAGAGTGCAGTTCAATAAATTAATAATCACAAATCCACTTACTTTCAACGATACAAGATCTGCCTTATTGAATAATAGGCTAAACGGAATTCCAGTGGATTCTGCCTCAATTAAAAATCTGCTCAATGTTATCACATCTGTCCTTGGGCGATCCATAGAGAACAGCAGTAGCAATTGGTCCACATTAGCAACAGGGGGGTCCAGAACTTCAGTCTTCCTTTCAAAAACATGATCGATCATTGCCCGACCATCAATCCAGTCAATGCTTGAAACCAAGACTCTATCTCCAACCATGACATTCTGATTGATCTTCTTTAGAAGCGCCCTTACGACACACAAAAGTTCTTTTCCAATCTTCCCTTCTGCATCAGTATCTTCAGTTCTAACATCAGTTGGAATGGGACCATTGTTCCTCACAAGTTCTGTTGCAAATGCTTTTGCATGATCCTGTCTGTCATCCATAACCTCCAGATCTTGCTCAATCATCCCTGCAATATTCCGACTGATTTCCTCTCAATATAACCAAACAAAACAAAACAAAACAAAAAGGTGCATTTGATGGACCGGCAGACTGAAGTATACCAGAAAGTTACAATCAAGGTATGAGACAGTGCCTTGAGCCAGTTTTGAAAACCTTCCGAGAATGTGGTAACCTAGTGAAAAGAGACAAGCTGTTTCTACTAACTTTTGCATTCAGACCATCCAACTGACAAGTGACTGCTGACCTTAAAAAGTGGAAAAGAAGGGCAAACATGCCATATTACCTGCTCTCAAAACAACGACTTTCTTGAAGTTTGCTTGTGCGGACACGATTTGGCCGATGGCTTGATCACATGCGAGCTCCATATGCTCCATCCGAAGCTGGTGAGGATCAGAGCCTTGCTTAGATGATGAGCCCGGGGAGGACTTCTTCCTGAGGAGATCCTTAACTCGAGGAGCGTTGGCATGGTCTGGCCTTTTGATGGCAAAGACAGAAATCCCAGGCCTTGGCTGTGACGTTCTGAAAGCCTCGAAGGCATGCCTGTGAGTTCGGGAAGACAGCCAGGTGCCTCTTCTCACCACAGCCGGTTGGTTGAGACGATTGGACGGAAGAGATATATCATTGCAATGAAGCCGGGGTTGAGCACAAGAAGCCATCATTGAGTGCTGCTGCCATCAGTGCTACTGTCTGTTCAATACAATCGATACTCAGGATTCATGCTGGATATCCGAGAACTATCGCTTGGTTAGCAACTTTAGTCGACGTTATATGCTCTGTTTAAATGTGGAGAGAGATATCAATTTTTACACGTTTGTTTGATTGGCTTTATACTAAATGGCAAATTCAAAATTCAAAAATTAAAAGGGTATGTTGAAGTGTTAGGGCCTGGTCGCGCCCGGGAGCAGTGGGGGCAGTCAAATCCCACTCCCCCCACCATCACACAGTTGCACAGTGCTCAGAAGGGGAGTGGGGTTTGCTTACCCTTCTATTGCCCCTCCTAGCCTTTGCAAAAAAAAGATAGTGCTAACAAAGTTCCAATAGGACTAACTCATTTGATTTCGTCGATGGGAAATCTATAGCAACACCAACCAATGAGATGAGGGTGCAACCTTGATGGAAAACACAAAACAAACATTTCCTTCAATGACTATATGCGACCCTAATGAAACTCCCATAATGCAAACATCTAGTTAGCCCCACAACCTCCAAGTGTACCGGGGCCCTTAAAAGAGGAGGTAGGATAGCACAAGCTAATGGAATCACAAGGGCTTGCCAAAAACAAGAGTGGCATATTGCCTTGATAAAGTAATAAGTCCTTGTTCGTAACCAATGATGCTCAATATAGAGGGGTGATGGGTTATAGATCCTATCAAGGATCATCACAACATTATCCCTCTAGTCAAAGTCTATAGACATCATTGCTAACATGTACATGAACTAGGATGTCAAGAACTAAGACCACACATCAATCTCATCCTACCATGAAATATAGGGAATCCCTAGTTAATTTCAA